>NW_027286070.1:34739236-35339236 GCF_022747635.1 Hetaerina americana
TGGCTTGTCTGCCTTCTCTGAGCCAAGTTGCGTGACGCTAGCATTGCCTGTGTTGTTTCTGTGATTGTTTACAATGTTTAAAAAAATTGAGAACGCCGCCAGTTGTGAAGTGAGGGCAGTGATTAAATTCCTCAATGCAAGAAACGTTCGCCCATGTGATATTCATCGCCAATTAAAGGAGGTGTATGGAGACAATGTAATGGACGAGTCGTCTGTTCGGCGGTGGTGTCGCAACTTCAACATGGGGAGGGGGAACACACACGACGATGAGCGTTCGGGGAGACCGTCTGTCATTACAGACCAACTGGTGAGCTCAGTTGACGAATTCGTGAGGAACGATCGGCGCGTCACAATTGATGACATCTGTGAGCATTTTCCCAATGTTTCTCGAACAATTGTTCATGAAATTGTTAAACACCATCTGCATTATGCAAAAATTTGTGCAAGATGGGTCCCTCGCGTATCTCAATGAGCTGGCGGCGAAGGACTATGCAGCAGGAATACAGAAACTTGTCACACGTTATGACAAATGCCTTAATTTGCTTGGAGATTATGTTGAGAAGTAGTTTAAAGTATCCTCTTTCAAATAAAATTTTTTATGTTTGTTAATATTTACTTTTGTGTCTATTTCACGAACGGGTACTACTTTCCGGATGACCCTCGTATATGTATGTTTATATGTATATATATATATATATATATATATATATATATATATATATATATATATATATATATATATATATATATATATATATATATATATATATGTTTATATGTATATATATATATGTAAATAAATTATCAGCAAATGAATGTAAAATCAATCCACTCTGAATTAATACCTGTATATGTCGATAGAATACGTAATTATATAGAGGGCTGAAGATCTTCAGTTAGAATGAGCCAGGCCATCTGAACGATTGATCCATGAAAAACATCCCTGGGATAAACAGATGTGAAAGAAACTTCACGCAAGTTCCTATGAAAACCGATGCTCAAATGCGCTCCGGCAAGAACGCTTTAGATAACGGGATTTCAAAGCCCGTCAAAATGCCACCACGCCCAGCGAAAGCGCACCTCGACCGCGCCCCCTGGGGCCACGACCGAAAATTTAAATTCAGCCTCAAAAATTCTCGGGTATTCTCTTCACAGAAACCCTCTTTCTCTGACCACGTCCACATGCCGTGTTGTTGAGTAGAGCTGTTAACCAGAATCATACACTTATTAATATCACTACCACAACGCACATGTCCTTTATTTTCGTTGGTAAAACGCTAGCCGGCCATCTACATGAAAAAAAAATTGTCTTCCCACTGTCAACTTCGCAAAACATCGAGGACGTGCATTCAAGTCTTTTAATTAAATTTATTACTTAAATCATTGAATAAATTATCCATTTCATAGGGATTGCTCCTTTAGCTTCGGTTGCTTACTACCAACCTGAATAGTAGTACAAGAATATAAGGAAAGTGTGAAACGAATGACCGACGTCTGCCTTGCTTGACAATAATGGCTCGAACAAAAATCAAGTACAAACACATGATTGGAATCATTTTCTCAGTATTCAACTTTCAACAAAAATCATTTACTTACAGTATCACGAAATGAGAAAACATTCTTAAATTGCTTTTGCATCAAAGTTGTTGGCTTATTGTATATCAATTATCCATTATGAGTCAGTCTCCTCGAATATCAAAATCTTCACTATCGACGTCCATCACTTCACAACGGAAAAATACCGAAGTAGAAACATCCCGGCTCCATTGCCTTCCCGTCCTTCGGAGTCTCTAAATTATCGACGGCCATTCCAACCCCCACCGACTCCTACCATTTGCCACGACCCCTCAGTATCTTGCCATTCACTTCCCGCCCCAATACTGCAGCAGAAGTGCCACTGAGCATGAACAAATCGAATAGTGCAATCCGTTAACTCCCGCTTTCCCGCCCTCATCTGCGGATCTCTTGCAGCGCTCACAACCCACGAAGGGACGGCAGGCCTCGCCTTCTCCCTGCCCACCCTCTCTCTCTTCGCCCTCCTTGAAGGCCAGGAATTCCTACCGCACCGGCCACCTCCCCTACTTTCCCGCCCCGCCCACGTAAGCCTTCCCCTCCGCCCTCCTGCTCTTCGCACTCCCCATCCCACTTCCAGACCTCTCCCAGGCCTCCGCACACCAGCAAACACAGCTCACTCGCTAGCCACTCTCAACACGAAACCAAAGCTAACTTTTACATATCCCTGTATAAAACTCACATGGTTTTCAGAATGGCTGATGGCAGGTTGAATACACCTCCACTCCAACGTAAATACGTAGAGAACATCCAAGTTTACTTGCGACCGAGATACTCACTGAGGCCCCAAATTACATTAGCCGATTGGACCAGCAAGTTTAACTACGAAAGATACGGAGGTATGTCAGAAAGCTTCAAGTCATTGCTTTTCCCTCACACGATACAATATCATAAAAAAATAGAACCTAAGCATCCCAACACTTTTCATTTACAAAGTAAAATTTATTATTTAGTCATATACAAGAGATTTGTAAAAAACTCAAGATTGCATGATGCAGATAGCTGCAAGTGGATGTGTAAGTGGGCATATGTTAATGCATATAAGCAAAATACATGTGCATATTCATATTTGTATGCATTGCTAGTGCCCTAACAATCCCCGCCACACGCTCTTACGACGGCTTGCGGTTTGACAAAGGATCTCCGCCGGCCAGCTGCATGCCCCTGGCAGTGCCCATTCATTTTTCTACTTCGTTTTCCTGGTTCAAAATGTCCTTTATTTTACTATTCATCTCAATTCTGAACTTCGCTGAAAATGGCAGAAATCCCAACACCACCTGCACATTCACAAACGCATTTCCTCTACCTTCCACCACACTTGTAAAACGCTTTAGCCATACCAGATGATTTTTTCAGAATACAATCCGATTAAGTCATACCTGTTACGAGAGACCACTTAAGAGCCGAGGTCACTACTCCAATCGGGATAGGTGGGCACAACGGTGAGTCGAGAGAAACCCAGCGTCGGATTTATCCTACTCATCAAACATCACAGGGATCCACTAACAGTTAACGGCGCCACCCGATGGGTGAAGTGTCCACCATGGGACCTTGAAATATACTAAAACGCTCCCCATGAGCCCCCACAAGTCGTGATCAAAATACGAGTGCGTGAATCGAGAGTCAACACGAAAAATTTGGGATCGCTTCAATGTCAGAAGTTATTAATCCTATAATTTATTTGATGAAGATCTCACTCACTCACTCGACATACAAAATTTGCTCATCTGGGGTGTTCCTTTGCATTCTTAAGCATTCGCTTTGCCTTCCACAACGGTCTTAAATAGGCATACAAATATTTTCGAAAAATTAATTTCTTGGTTTTTCTTTGTATTATACAGTTTACTTTCTACACTTACTCATCACTTTCTTGACCCATTCCATCATGTGCTTTTAAAATCATCATTCAGGATCATTTATATATATTCTATAACTTTCTGTCGTCTTTCATTCACAGTAGCCAGTCAACGTCTTGAACCCACGGGTAAAAAAAACCTCTCCATTTACATTGATATTTTATCTTCTCATTGTAAAATATATTCTATTGTTCGCATATTTTGCTGTTAGTCTACCTATAATGTGCGTATCATTCATTTTCAAAATCATGTCGTGATTAGCCATATATTCTGCCTACCAAATGCCCCTTATTTTTTCCTTTATCTATGAACAGACTTACAAAGATTCGAATCTCCACTTTAAGGTTTTAATTTCCCATTTAAACATTGCATAGCTTTCAACAGCAAACCATTTTCTCAACTTGTTTTGTTTCTCCGTATCCTACAGTTAAGTTATCAACAGTCCTCTTCAAATTTCCTTCTTTGTCAGAGTAGCTATAATGCCAGTAAAATGGAGTCCAGGAATGTTTTCAATTATTACACTACATAATACCCTGCAATCCACCGCTAGAGTGTGTGGCAGGGGGTGATCACACACCACATACTACTTTACAAACAAAATACATTTACTCCCTAGCGAGGTCGGACGTTATTCTGATCCCTTTTAGCATGTGGGAAAAAATATATCTTAAATCAATCTATCTGCGCTTAATCTATAATTTTATTTACTTTATTCCTCCTAACTTGGTACGATGGGGCTAATAATGCACTTTCAACTCCATAGCTCGAGAGATATCCTTCCAAATTCTGAAAGAAATCCAATCCGCAATTTGATCTCCGCTCCGGGAGTGATTCCCAACGTAGCTCCTCCAATAATACGCTAGTCAGTTTGTCATGACGACGTTACACAAAAACTTTAACTGAGAAAAATCAGGAAATATTTCCATACTTAGTGAAATACCATTGAGCACAGGACCGGGCTAAATCACGTAGGTTTCTGGTGATTTATGTGCATGGTATTTTCCCATACAAATATGCGCTCACTTGACTGCCAGCTACGAGGCAATGCAAGTATAATTGCTCATTCACACGCATGACTAATGTTTACGATAGGGAATCACGCTCAGACAAAAGGAAACTTCCATCACACCTTTTCTTCAGAAAATTAAGAATCACCAATGCGAGAAATTCTACACGAATAAAAATATTTCGTCCGTTAACCAGATATTTCCTTCTCAGATGCCTCCTTGCAGGGTTAAGCAAATAGCTCGGCGAAACTTCTGTTCATGCAGTCAACCTATAAGTTGCAATGACAATTCCTTGGCTTATAAAAGCAACTGAGCTGAAGGAGTTGTAATATGCAGTATGGGATTTATGGATATTTTGTGTTTCATTGGCTGGGATTAGCATTAGAGTAGCAGGTAGTGCTAGAGCCCATGAAATCTTACCGTAACCAGGAAGACTTCTGCTTAAAAAAGAAACAACCGGTATAATCGAGAAAATTGAATGTCAATAAAAAAATTACATCCCACACCCTAAATTAAACAGGGAGCTAGTTTCGCCAATACAAATTAAGGGCCCATCCTAGCCTTAATTAACCAATGGACGTCTAGCCATTTATTTTGCCAGCAATACACAGCAGATTGGCAGTTTACATTTCATTAGATATTGTCTAAGGATTAATGCATATCCCGATGGTATTCAGTTTCTGAATTATTTTTAAAATCATCTTTTAATTTAACTATTGGAACTTTAAACTTTTAATTAACTGTAAGTAAAATTCATCTCCCTCATAATTATATCGCGATTTCCGATTTTAATCATTATGACCGATTCTAATGAGAGTTTTCTACCCTGCAAGAGGAATCTGTTCATGTTCATACTATGGGTGGGCGTATTGGACACACGGAGTACACACCACACCGGTTTCACGGCGGCAGGGGAGGCGGGAGACATCCACGCCTCCTCCTTCAGCCGCCTCAACTCCCGCGCAAACGGCCGGCCATTGCGGGAGATGATGTAAGAGGAGGATGGGAAGGCCGACTCCTCCGTCCACCGCGGATGGACGCTCCGAAGCCTCTCTCTCGCACACACACATACACACACACTCCCTTTCCCTCTTAAGCCACCCACCCAACGACTTACTCACTCTCCCTCCCTCAACCCCGCCAACCAGCAATGGCTCATTCGCCTCCCCACAACTCCCCACGCTCTCTGCTTCCATTCCATATCCCCTCCGCACTTCTGCCATTTCCCTCTCTCATTTCCTTTTCTGCAGTGATCCCAGAGTTCACATGGAGATGAGCGACCGCAGACTTGGCCGCATGAAGCTGGAGACGCTGTTTGGCGCCCTCTAAAGCTCCAGGTTTCTCTTTCCGCAAAATTCAAAAACCTTTAATGTCACTCTAAATTGTAATCGAATTTCTCCGCTGAATTTTTCGAGCATAAATGCATAAATATATATATATGCTCGAATTTCCTATTTATATATATATATGCCTACTGGCTCGAATGCCCATAAATATATATATAGTATGCCTACTGATCTCACGGAATAAGGAAATTAAGTTTCTGATGATGCCCTGTCACATTGAAAGAAGTGGTCAATTTGAATTATTATGCGAGTATTTATTTAGACATAATTTAAGACCGAAGTCTAATAAAAGATATACGATTGCAGATTCGATGAGCCCATTAAAATATGTAACTTAGAATCCCAAATATATATGGAAAAAGGACACTCATTTTAAAAGAATTCCACAAGTAGGTCCTGCTGGCGTTTATTTAATGGAGAGGCTACCGGTACAACAGCTTATCATGATTCAACATACTCCTGCAAAGCATTGTACAAATAGTTGATGTTATACTGGGATTGCGATCGGATGAACTACGAAAACATTGATCCCAACCTTGAGAAAATGAATACGACATAAAATACGTGGGACGACCGAACTTCTGAGATACTTGAATTTTATAGTTCCTCTCGACGTGAAATAAATACTAAAAAAAATATATTTTCAAACGAAATCCGTCTATTTTCGCAAATTTGTGTTGGAAGCTCATTAGAATATACTTCATCACGGCTGCACGAAATAACCTGGGAATTTAAGTAGAACTAATCTTAAAGATGTCCATAGTCATAACTCGCACGCAAGGAAATGATTTCTTTGCGGTCAAAGAAATGCAGCGTAACAAGGAAAATGTTGCGATATTCTAAAATGCCGATTCTGGATAACAGGTTACACACTACAAGGGGAAATATGATAGGCCACCTAACCCTCATTGAACAACCAGATTAATTGCTCCGTTCGTTTGAGTGTTAAGGCCCAATTTTGAATTCACACAAAAATTCTTTGAAACAGTGGGTAGGATACCAGAACCATTACTAAGATATACGTAGGGATAAAAAACACAAAAACACAGTCATCAACAAGTCAGTTTGGTAGGTGAGAGAGTTCACCCAGGGCAAAGTTCGACGGCGAGTGAAATTCACACATCAGGGTAAGGGGGCCAGTTCCTTTCCCTGTGCCGGCTATGATTTCCCAGGACGATCTTGTATCCGAAAAATCACATAGCTTGGGTGGAGCTGCAGGTGCCCAGAGTGGCTTGCCCGGGAATCGTATCTGGGCCCTCTGGTCGGTAGTTCAACGCTCTACCCCATGGACTACCGCGACCCATACGTAGGGTTATAAATGTTATGTTGTCAAGGAGTGGTTTCTGAATCTAGATATGCAATAAAATTAATATTATCATACACTGTAGAAATTAAAACGGAAAATATTTGAATACTCAATACTCAAAATTTGTCATTCCACGCCAATGAAAGACATATTTTGAAGTACTATGCCCATCTCCATAAAATGGAGGTGCGATCCAATAGTAAATATTATTAATGCTCTTTATTAAGCTCATTCATTCAATTACCTCCTCCGGAAAAAAAATATGAATAAAACGAGCTACACTCATTCATTCGATCTAAATCTCTACTCTTGCTCTAATTTAAGAGCAGAAATACAGAAATAGGAGGTGAACCAGATGACAACTACATCTTCCCATGATATATGCTGCAATTTAGTTCCAATTTTGTACGTATTTCAATGGAATTTAATGTTTACATAAGTCACAGCTATGTAACAGTAAAAATTCCCTCTTCACACAATTTGATTTACATAGAACGTTCACAAAATTTTTTTATTTTTTTCTCAGGGCTGAGATTTTTGGTAGGGTAGCTGAAGATTGTATAATGATCTTAGTAATCCTTCGTCAATTGAAACATCAATATAAGTCAAATATATCAATCAACTGTCAAATAAGCCCGATAGAAAATTTCCTCTATAGATAAAGAGGAAGAATGAAGTCACGATTTTAGTCGAAGATCACACGATATAAGATAAGGTGTGACCCACTATAATTATATTGGCCGGAGGAGGATTATCCTGGAATAAAGTCAAGTGATAGAGGCGTTTATCATTGCAAAATAAAAACACTTACGCCTATAAGAGAGACAATTTCCCATTAATTTTTTATCTGATTGCATTTAATAAAATAAAAACTAACACCATTTGTATAAATCTTAAACTATATGCGGCTTATTTCAAATTTTAGTTATTCATTTGAAGCATTCCAAACACTAACTGGATATAGGGAATAAAAATTATATTTCTGGCTCGTTGCATAAAAATCACGCATCAAATATTTACCCAATGCTACATCTGCAATTGTCCTTAAATAACGAATTAATTTTCTATTAAACAATTCTAAGTTCAAATTAGTGTTTTATAAGACGTTATGGGCAGCTGAGAAAAATGTAATGGAGAATGAACTCAGAAAGATATATTTCGTTTGATATTTTTATTAACGAATATACGTTTAAGTAATATTAGCTATACGCTAAGTGTAATAATGGAAAGCTTTAGGGTAATAAACTGACAACTGAACCTCGCCTTCATTGTTTCAGTAATGACCTTCATCTAGCCAGTTTGAAGCTTCTGTTTGAAACCATGAAAAGATTAGATCTTTAATGGGCAGAGAATAGGTGGATAATGAGATTAAAATAAAATCATATAAATAATATCAGCTTTTTAGAGTGGCATAAAAGTTAAGGGTAATGAAATGAGTACGGTAAAAATGTCAATGTCATCCTGCCACCACACTTATTCATCATCTTCATTGAAGAAAAAGCGACATTGAGGGGAAAAAAGAGCCATTAAATTAAATTGAGGAAGCATAGGCGGTAATACATTTTTTGATGATGTAATAATAGGGAAGTCTCTCAGAAATATGACCAAAATGTTACATAAATTCCGAGAAACTACGGAAGATGCCGCAAGAGTAACTTTAAACGGAATCATCTGTTAAATGTGCATTAAAATGCAAAATGTTACATATTATATCTAATTGTTGGAGAATTGGGAATCTTAAGATAAATACCATGAAAAGAAAACCGATAGCCGTGAGGAAAAACAAAGCCCTAATAAGGCCCATGATTACAATGAAAAATGAGCAACATGTAGGAGAGTGATTAGTGAATTTTATTAATGTACTAGGGTTACAGAGGCCCGCGAATGTTTTACAATAAAGAAAAGGGAATGTTGGGAGTGACAAAACGGGCCTTCCGATGAGAGCCGAGTCTCCAGACTCTGGAGTCTTCTGACTACGCGTAACATGTAGTCATATACGAGACTCGTCAATGTATACATTAGGAAAACCTTCATCCGGGCCATATAGCTTTATGGAAGTGAGAGTTGAACTAGAGGAGAGGGTCATATAGGCCACTTAGAGACAAAAGAAGCGTACGGGAAGGTATTTGTATTCACGACAAATGAATCAACACGCGAACGGATACAGCCGTCGCTATCATGTTTTTTTTCCTTTCCACTGTTTCCACTCTAAATCACCCAAATAATACGAGTAGGAATATCCTCACAGCTTCATTCGTAAGCTCTACAATGACAATGCAACAGGCAAACTTAACCTATTTCCCATTCCTGCAAACAGTTTAGCACTGAAAGTAGGTCTCTTTATGATAAATGAACTTCTGAACTAATCCACATTGTGGGCATTCCACGCACGGAAAATATCTCCTTCAAAACTTGAAAAGTTTATCATTCATCCGAGGAGAACACGTAATCCAAAAAGCTTAATCGGTTCGATGGATTAGGTGTTCTTTTAGCAATAGTCAATACAGCCAACCTGAGACATCGACATTTAATCCATATACCATAAACTGATACGTGAATTAGTCACTAAATGAGTATAATAAAAATATCCGAGAATATACCTTCCAAAATCAATAAAATAATTTAAATCGCGTAATACATCGGTAGGTAATGTCTCAGTAAAAATAAGAGGAAGAGACATCCAAACAAAACCACTTTCCTAAAAGATCACAGCATAAGCAGGATAAAACTAAGTAATTTATTAAAGTCTAGTTTAGAGAACTGTTTGATTCAAGCAGGATAAAGTTAATATCTAAAACTGCAGTCAAACCCGACCATTGCAATCGTTTTTACACAAGTGTGATGCATGATTATTCTGATAACAGCCTGGATAAGCGGAAAAAGTGAGCAAATCGTATCATACCTGTGTGTTTTCAGTTAAAGGGAAATGGTCGTACTTGCGAGAAATTAGGATAGCTGCTCTTCGCGCTCCATCCTAATCGAATGACTTTTCTATTACACTCCAGTAGAAGCAGAGGTGGTTTAAAACCTCTAAAACCTCACCTTCCCAGTATCGCCCAAAATAAATTTTCAATTTTATCAAAATAAATTCAACATATATTTATTTTTTCGTTTTCAAAATCCTCTAGTGCGAAATACATAATATTTAAACTTCCCTCTGATCGTTTCAACTATTTTTTCCTCCCCAAAATTCCTGGCACTCACAGTGAGATTGAAATGTGTTATAAAATAATCCGTGGAAATCCGAAACGGTTAACGCTGCACTTGAGAGTAGTCCGAAATCCATAATGAAGCTAATGCATATTTAGTTTGAAATAAGGCAACACAGTTTTTTCCGATAGCCCAAAAATCATTTAGTACGAAGAGGAAAACGGTAGGTAGTGGCTCTAGCGCTCATGTTCACGACTTGGTCTATATGAATGACTTTTCCGGAAAAAAATATCCAGTACCATAAACCACATATGCCATATATCATAAAATCTTTCACCTCATTTTCCCTCCTAACCACACCTGAGTATTTCTTGGGAATAATATCTCCTCTATGCACGTCTACTGTTCCCAAATTCCGTACACATACATTGGTGGAAGCTTGATAAGGCAATATGTAATTGAATCACACCGGGGGGCCGCAAATACCTCCTACTACATGCCATCTCGACCGGGCTCTCTTCATCTCCCAAGCTAGACGGCCGCCCGGCATTCACCAACTCCCGAAAGGTCCATTCTGCCGCCCCTTCCCCAGCACCAAAAACCCCCTTCCCACACCCTATTAAGCTTCCCTACCTTCCTCCCCCCGCTCAGTCGCATTCCCGCTTTCCCCTCCTCCACCCGCCTCCTCTGCTTTTAACGACTCTCGGTCGGTTGGTGGGTCGGCCAGACCCTTCATCCCTCAGGACGCAGCGGCGGCTTGACGAAGACAAGACTGGGCGAATCCGAAGCACTAAGCACTGGCCACTCACGGTCAGAGCGGTCACGTACGCTCACCAAATTCTCTCCTCCTCCCCCTCGCCGTACAACACATCGCCCCTTACCTCCTGGCCATGTTTGGATTACGACGAAGATATACCGACGGAGCCAGCTCGTTCCAAAGGATGACGGAATGGCCAGGTCCAACACAAACGCCCCCGCCCCCTTGCGTTTTTGGACCTTGATCCGCGTGCCACATCGACAGGTATCGATGCTTCGGGAAGCGGCTGGAGGCATGCCCAGCAAAGTTCGTTTCGGAGAGGCATGGCCGAGAAAGCCGAAGACACGAATTGACGAAATCGCCCGCGGTGGTAATAAAATGTTCAACGCACCGAGTATGCATCAATTTTTTGTACAGCATAAGCATTGGATGCGTGGTAAAGAAGAGGTGAGGTTAGAGTGGTTTCCGATGGATGATTCAACTTGTGCGATTGAAAATACGACCAATAATCCGATTCCTTGGACCGTGCGATTGGCTGTATATGAAGTGCAAACCGAACCACAAACTCCTTCACTGCATGTGGCGATAAAGAGGAGGATTTTTCGACCGTTAACACATTATGTGACCACATCAACACCCGAAAGTCCTGGAAATCTCATTAAAAAATTGTCGATTAAATAATCCATCGTTCTTCCGTAAACAGCTAACCACTGATTATGGTAAAAAAAACCACATCAGCGAAGCGAACTCCTTGACCGCGCAAAAGTAACTTCATGCCTCTTTAATACCGCACTTATATCACAAGGGGAAATAGCTGGGAAAGAGCTCTCCCCTCGCGGGCCTTACGTAACTGAACTAAGAGAGGCAGTTTCTGCCGCCGTCAAGAGGTCAGCAACCTGTTTCACCCGAGGTCCAGTGTTTGCATTCTCCCGGCATTCCTTTCAGCCTGGCTAGGAGGGCGGGAAAAGCCTCGCAATATTTTTCTAATCATTAACACCCTGTTCGACACAGGTCGTAGAAAAGTCTACATACAAGCACAAGTTTAACTAGCTACAATGAGCAAGATTCAATTGGGAAGAGCCATTGGAAAATGTCTAGGTTTAAATTTTGAAGAAACGCAACTAATACTTATGCGAGATAGAAAATAAAACGCCCTTTGGAAAAGGACTAGATTATTCTCTAAATTTACTAAACTCATTCAATAACTTTCCAATCAGAAAAGAAAATACTTCGTTCTTCCACACATATTTTACCATGCACGACCTAGGTTTCGACTTACTAAGTCATTCCACGAAGTGATGCCTCTAACCATTTTATTCAAGTTTCCAATCAATCAAAATGCTTCACATGGAGAACACTATTAGTTTTTGCGCTCGTTCAAGCTGAATGCTGAGGCAAGGAGTACTTCTTCTCCGTGAGCATGAGAGAATTCGAACTCTGAAAAGAGATCAAGAGACAAAACTGGATTTGTGACACTTACTTAAGAGAAGTACTGGACCATCACGAAATCACGATACAAGTAAGACGTGATGACGGAAAATAAATTTAGAGCAACGCCAAAAAGGATCGTCAAAATTCTCCAACGACCGAGGCAAAATGCGATTAAGGAAATCGGTCACTCGAACGGGAAAATGGGATCATGTTCCGTTGCCCCCCCCCCCGTTACCTCGAGCATGCCACTCCCCGGAAGACTAATCCTTTTTTCTGAAAGAAAAATTTTTCTGCTTCGGTATTTGCCGAAATCGCACAAATCACGCACGGGCTGGGAAACTACCCCCGCGTTTTTGGGCTCACTTTTGCGTGAAGATATCTTAATATTATGCACGCCAAAAACAAGGCGATAAACCTTTAGTAAGGATTTTTGGATTATCAAATTTTAACTAAGTATGCATGTACTTCATTTGAAAGTATTTCATGGCCAAACCCACAGGGTTAAGTTCATATACTTAATTTGAACTGGAATGATATGGTAAAAACTAAATTCAATGAATTCTCGAAGCCTTTCACCACCGAATGCATCCGAGGTTGAAAGAAACACGTCATGATACGAAACGCACCTCACCATAGCGACGAATTATAATCGGGGGAGGCGGACGTTAAATTTCGGACCCGACAGCAGTATGTTAGTGCAAACGACTCTTTCCTCTAAACCCTTCAACTTCTCTTTTTAGAATCAAACACCTAAAAATTAATCCCATTTCTTTAATGGCGCAATACCATTTCGGCTGTCGATCGCCTGCCCTAATAACTACTATTATTCCAATACCAGTGAAAAGTGGAACCATCTCAGGGTGATTCAATCTGTGGTTTGTATTAGATCCCACCGATCGGTATATTGGCGTTCGGAAAATTAACAGTGGAACTCGATTACAAACCGTAGCACCTCCATCATACGGAAAACGTGAGGAAGTGTACAGTAGTGACATTGAGTTGACATGAAATAATTATGAAGGGCCCCAAAGAGTAATAGGCCGTGCTTGAAGCTGGCACGCCGTGGAGTAGACCCATGAGACAGTAAAAACGGAAGTCCTGCAAAAATTACGTACCTTATAGGGCTTCTTCACTCCAACTTTTAACTGTCTTGCGGACGGAAAGGAATTCAACCCTTGGAGGAAGTCTTGTTCAAGTTATAAAAACCATCGTGGTACCACCAACAACGGGAGTGATTTGCCAAGCTGCAGGAAAGGCCAAACGACGTTAAAATTTGACCATATAATTCCTTTCCCAGACACAGTATTTTTATGTTGATATCGAAATTATGTAGACAATAAATAAGGTAATTCTGTTGGTTTGGAGCAAAATTTTTTAATACACTATAGAAGCTTCATTTTCCCAGAGAACATGAAAATATCTAACTCTTTAGGGATCAAGCCTCGGAAGAAGTGCGTACCAAACAAAACGTAACTTTAATTCAATTTGATTCTAATATCAAAACCTCGCCAAAATGATTACCAAATCATTGAAAGCTTACGTCACCTTCAGGCGGGGTAGCATCGATTGTATGGGTAACTAATTTCTTCCCCGGCGCTGGATTCATCCTGAGAGCGAACGGGTTCGTCTTCACTTCGCCTCAAGCACTGAGGGCGAGGCTTGAGCCACCTGAACAACTGACGCGACGGTAACTCCTGGTAGTAGACCGAATCTTTCACCAATTACGATGGAAGTATATCAAATATCTTCTTCGAAGACATTTGGTGTATTTCCTAAGGCTTCCTAAATTCAAGGAGATGCAAAACTGTCGACATTTATTTCGCCCGTCGTTTTAATCTCATTTTACCACTATTTACACACATTATAACCCAAATTCCTTCGTCGTGATGACTGTAGTACCCGAACGACGCCATTTCGCGATTTTTCACAGTAAATATTTGCATCTTCACTGCCTAGTGTGTACAGACAGTGATGAGGCAAGAATTAGCGAGCTGAATCTCGAATACAGCGAATTTTGAGTAAAAGTGTTACAAATGCGGGGTGACGGCCATATATGGAATGTACACTGCAGATTGCCTCCACGGGGCGAGGTGAAAGGTTCACCTAGAAGTGGAAGGGAGAACTACAACACGGGGAATGGGCAAGGATTCGGGTATATATTTCCCGGCTAATCGATTCAAAGAAGAGCGAAGGGACACGATGGACCCGAATCCATTTAACAATGATCGCCGTCGTGACACTCACCACCGGGCCCGCCACCGTGGGGGGGGGGGGCACACGGCCTCATCCATTAGTCTTGCTCCGACACCATCAACCCCCTTTCCCGTTCATCAAGTTCCACCCGTATCGAAAACCTCGCGTGCTTCGGATGGTGCCGTGCCCCCGTGTCGCGTTACGCCCATCAAGAGGGAGGCGTGGAGTGGGCGGGTGCATCGCCCCGCGTCCGTACGTAACATGAAAGACTGGCTGCGAAAAGATATCCCCGACCGCAGTTCGCCGATAGGGGTCAAATTCCATCGAGGGATACGCTACATACACGTGAGACCATTGATTCGCACGCCCTCTCGCGGGAAATATTGAGCACCATCTAAACGAAAGACGCAAGGGGTCGCCTGAATCACGCAAAGCCAACTCAAGAAAGAAGATGCACTCGGAAACGAATGGACGTGTTGAAAAAAAAGGAGCGTCAGTGTATGGCTTGGGCAACAGAATAATCGGATTAGTCAAGCACACAGTTCACATAAACAAATAGATTGCGTGAAGGAACACGTTTTCGGAGAGTCCTATATATATATATACATATATATATATATATATATATATATATATATATATATATATAGGGGTCACGGTAGTCCAGTGGGTAGAGCGTTGGACTGCTGACCGGAGGGTCCCGGGTTCTGTGTGGGAAAGCTTTATGGAAATTTCTGAACGAAAATGGTACACACGAAATACGCATGAACAAGAGCCGAATGCCACTAGGAGCTTAAGTGGATGCTTAATATCTTATCTCGGAGGCCATAAAAGAAGAATCGTCGCGAAGATGCGAGTTATCAACGAGAGGGAGGTCTTCCATTCCGAAGAATATTGCTGGAAAAGCGTTCACAGCGACTCCTGCCACCGTCTAGCTGTCACAGGCGGTAAACGTTAATCTGAGGTGACAAGTGGCTAGGAGTCGTTTGGAAAGGCTTTTCATTGAAGTTATTTCCATTTTTTTAACATTTAAGTGAAGCGGAATACCCAAAAAATGTCCTCGGATGAAAAAGCGCCTTCCTAAAAGAATATCAAATCTAATATTTATTGATACGTATATTCTGTCAATCATATTTTGCACGTTTCAAAAGAAATCTGCCGCCATCAAATATAAAATTTTTCGCTAATAACTGAGGATCCGGGGTTGATTTTCGACAAACCTCAATCTGACCTCATGCAGCTAACCATTCATTTTATCGCCATTCCTCCACAATTCAATTCAAGGAAGTGTGGGCCTGAGCAGCTGTATGAGAGAAGAAGCCGTTGCAAACGAATATGATGAAGACGTGACTCTACGGAAAAATATGAAGAAAAAATTACTGTATGGCAGGCTCCACACATTCCCGCACGTCCTTGCCACCCCTTATCAAAACAACGGTGACAGATACTCGCACGATCGTCATGCTGGCCGGATTCTAACCACACCTCGCCCACTGGATGAAACGACAACCTCCAGGAAGTTATCAAAGATCTCTAGACACGTACAACTCGTCCGAAAAGTTAATTCCGCGAAAAATCTTTTTATCAGCACAACAGCAAATATATTTTGGTTTCGACGATACGTTCTGCGACCTCTTGCGCTAAAATTAAAACCACAAATCACTAATTACACAAGTTTCCTCGATTTCATGGAAAAAATATTTTACACATGCATTACAATATTTTAACCGAAAAATAATTGCTACCAGAATTCTATAAACTTTCCATGCTCTTGGGTGCCTACATCAAATTCAATTCTATTCTCAATTAGTCATATACAACAATTTTTGCCACGATACAATTAAAGGCCATTGTTATAATAAATGCCAATGTAAATTATTTTTAAAATACGTATCCCAATGACGTGTGAACCCATATCATGTAATATACCACGTCAATCAGGTTATTAAATTAGGAGTTCTGGATGAATTCATGCCTTCATTTTCGATGTGAAGTTAAAACTTTCCTATCATTGCGTCACTTGTATCACAAAAACCCGTTTCATGACGAAGGCGTCGTCCTATCTCAGATTGAAACTAACTTATCTAGTCCTGAGTGAAATGCTTTCGCTGCAGTTCTGCGCAGACGCAGAGCACGATAGCGAACTTGGAACCCCACGATACAGATAAGACACGCAAAAGAATCCATGGAATGAATACACAAAATGCAATTTCAGCTCGACTCGTCGGCGAATAACAGCTCAGGCATTCCAAACCGAGGGAAATATCGGCTTGACATCACCGACGAAAAATAAACAGGATCGTCACTCACATGACATTTTTAGGAGATTGCCAGAATCCCAGACCGTTCCGCACGGCTCGTTGGATGCGCTCACTGTTCACCTGCTCCCTCGCTCACCCGAACCGAAACAAGTCCGCCCCGAGATAAAAGCGGAGACAAAAGGGGACTTCCCGATGCTCGAACCCATTACCGGATGCGCGTATGCACTCGCCGGATATCCGACCAAGCAAACGAGTCTTGTGAAAATCCCGCTCTAATTGCCTCTCCGTCTGCCTATTAGCCAATCTTATTCGCCGCAGGACTCAATGGCCGCGACTTTGCCATTATTCACGCCGCCGGTAATTCAAAAATTTTCCAGTACATTACACCGTCCTGAAAATCCAAAAAACTGAGAAGCCTTAACGGGAATATTACGTGTGGTAGGGTCAGTTGAGGAAGGTGTTTCAAAATTCAGACAGATTTTCAGCGCACGACAAGAAAAGACAAATGGATAGTACTTACATACACGAGGGTGGTCTGAAAAGTTTCCAACCTAACAAAGATACAAGTCATTTTTTTCTGAAATTTTCGAGGTCGGAATTTCTGAGGTCGGAAACTTTTCACACCACCCTTGTATGAGATCTCACATTAATACACTACCCTCTCATCCACTACAGGGGTACTTAAAAATGAATTAATCATTTGAATATATACATTTACCAACAGGCCACCGCATGGAATTGCGACCCGATTCAGTGTGGATTTTGCGTTTTCCATCTTATTCGATGGAATAGAATAATGCTAATAGCATTAAGCATACACCCCAAATTGTCAACCTTAGCATGCGGTAGCTGATATTATTAAATTCATTGATATTCAAATTCAGGAATAGAACCAAAAACTAGACAAAATTATGCTCATCCATGAAACTTTCTGCTAGTTGGTAAGCATAACCAACCCAAATAAGGTCAAACTCTTGGAGAACTATTCAAACACAATATTCGAAAAGATGAAGTACATAGTTAACATTATACTCTAAGGTGTTTATCAAAATGAAACCCAACTCCTTAGTAATGTGTATAGGCAATTGAAATTATACAAAATCTGAACCCTTTCCTATATATTTTCAAACAATCAAAAACGTATGGCAGATCTGGAAATGACTTTTTCTTGGAAAAGATCAACACCAAACTAAAAAAATCACCTTTAGATACATACTTTAGAATTTAGAAAACAGATTTAAAATAATATCTGGACACCTCAGCTTAACACAAATTGTTCTACTACCGTCTGAGGTTCGACAAATACTGAGTAAAACTATTAGAATACTCATTGAACTCATCCTGAATGGACACTTTAACGTTCATAATGTTGCATTTAATTAGAAAGCAATCAGCAATACTTCATCATGAAATCTTCAAATTGTTACGACACAAAATGACGGAAAAGCTTCATTCTCACTTGAACACATTCCATCACGGGGGATAATTTTTTGCAGTCAATTCAGCTTTAACAATTAAACCAATACATTTGGCCCTTAGATAACCAGTGGTTCTAAAGATAATAACATTCATTAATGACCCTAGGTTTTGGAAATATTCACCACAATAGTAGAAAATATAATCCTAATTTTGGTCACGAAATTGTCTGCAGACGCATAGGATAAAATCCTGGTACGGCAAATCCAATTCGTATTTCTACAAAGCTATGCGCGCGATTACCTTCTCGCAAACACATTCTCTATCACTGCATTTATAAATGAATGTCAAAGAAATCCTGTGCTAGATTATTATTTTCTAACAGCTGAAACTCTCTTATCGTAAGCATGGGGGGGCTCTGGTCTTCGTCAAGGCGGGCGCTTGGCAAGGTTGTCGGCGTCTATTGTTCTCATGCGCGAATGAATCGAAAACGAGGCAATTTGAACGCGTGTTTTTGAAAATATCTGCTCCTCTCCACCCTGTCCCAAAATGATGCAATACATCTCAAAACAAAGCATGCGCATCTGCAACAGTATTTGACTAAAAGTTATATTAAACGTTGAAAAAATTGTCATCTTAAGTTGAACAGCGTGCATTCTTATTTCAACTGAAACTGATAATCTTAAACCAGCATTCCGGAATATTATTTAAAGCTATACACTTTCAACGTCATTCACACCCCAACCTTCTTGCTTTACGTCTAATAACTCTCAGGTGAGAAAAATCCGGGAAACAACAGATACTCGATGATACCACGAATAACTAATTTAAAAATATAATGGCGGCAGGAAATTCTAAGAGGCCGCAGGACAATTTGATCATCCGCAGGGCTAATTTTCAATACAACAGGGGAGAGGTAAATTTAAAAAAATATTCTGAATGATTCAGTTTACAGGTTCCGAAAACCAGGATGTAAAACAGCACCAGTTACGTTCAGCTCTATTTCGTAAATGAAGTTAAATATACCATTAATACATATCAATCTGATGCGCAACACGATCTCTCGCGCGCGACTGCAAGTTAAAATCCAGGCACGAGCTGAGCGTATGCGAAACGAATCGAATAAGTAGTGCATTTCCGTTGGATTGGTTTACGGTACAATTTAATCAAATACATCACATTACATGTTATTAATTATTATTCATTCCTAATATCTCCTAATTATTCGGACTACCGCAAACCACGAACAATTCTGAAATTGCTATGGAAATCGCAAAATGTTCCATTGAAAATATTATTGGAGAAAAGATGGAAAACCTAAGAGTTGAAAAATTCGGCGCGCTTGCATAAAGAGACTAATTCAAAACATTACGACCAATAAGAACGCTTCTCTCGGAGTTCGGCCCAGTACCTGAAAAGATTAAGAAAATTTACCCCACCAAGATGCCATTTTTCCTGAAACCCAGGGCAGTATTGCGCATGTGAACCCTGCCATTCATAGGGATACGCTGGAAAATATACTGGCTGAATCCTGTGGTGTTGTTCACAACGATACACTATCATAGAATCAAGCATTATGTCTGCCAAATAAAACAGATTAATAGAAAATGAATTAATAAGTTGCTCTACAGCATGCTTCTAATCTGGTACTTCCATAGTCGCCTGTCTCAATTAAACGAACCGATAACGGTGAAGAATGAACGTGGAAACCGTTATTGTAGATTCTTTTCCCTTTCAATTGGACAATGGAAATTAAAAATAGCATCGAAGGTTTTTCCTACAAGTTCCCACGGTCAACTGGGGCAAATATTTTCGGACGGGTTGGTGAAGCCGCAAGTCAAAAAGAATGTTGTCAGATAACTCGAGAGCCGAGTCAGGCTAAAGGAGGTGGCAGCCGGATGGCCCTGAAGGGCACGGCATGTGTCGGAGACTCACCGTATGCGATGGTAGCAGTGGCTGGGACGTCCGTGTACCTGGGGGGAGGCGCCTCATAGGGGACCCTGTAATCACGCGTCCTTCGACTCATAACCGGATTAGACACACTCAATCACACTCAACACTACCACTCTCCTCCGCCCTCCTCCTCTTCAAATACGCGTGCGAATCTTCTATCCACACAGCTCCTCTTTTCTCCCTCTCTCTTCCCAATCGAAAGTCGGAGGGGGGTTAGGGTCACATGGAGCCAACATGGGCTTCAAAAGCACGCCGTCAACACCTCTCTCTCTCTCCCTCCTTCACCGTTTCGGTGGAGCAAGGAACTGGCGGCGACAGAGTTGGGAGGTGGAAACCGCACGAAGATTCTCGACGGGCAACGCGGAACCTCTCCAGCGCGATCCCGAACGACGGAGAGTGGGAAAAACACGGAATCAACCACACGGAACACACATGGAACACACCCGCGGTAACATTTGTTCGAGGCGGACTTCGCCGTCTTTCGCCTTGTCGCCGACGGCGGTGGCGGCCGGGTGGAATGCCGTCACGAGTGGAGGCTCCGAGGAGGAAAAGGAGATACGTCAAAGGAAGAGATGAGTGAGAGAGAGAAAGGGAAAGAACACACACTTCACGGTTCACGTTGCGCCACGGAAACGGTCAGCTACGCGTACATTTTCAAGTTCGACGGCGGCCTTACGTGTGGTGACATCAACTGCATCAAAAGTCTCCGATTCCCAGAAGAAAAATAGAGAAAAAACCACCTTGGAGTTTTAAGCTGCGGTATTTCACGCACACAAGAACATATGCGAGTTCGGGACGGCGAAACGTAACAAAAACAGAAAAACCGATCGACTTCAACCGTACAACGGAACGGCACAGCTCCTCTAAGGTGACTGACGGAGCCACTGGGAAAGAGCGGCGACTATGGTAAGAGCGGCGCTGCTATCGCGTCTTCAGAGAGAATCCCTCTACCCCTCACCCCCCTGGCCTAGCGAACGCACGGACACAAACCAAGCGGAATGGGTCGGAGAAGGAGGGGGTGGGCCACTCCCCGCCCTTCCCCTCTCCCGCACCCAACCAGCCACCTACCTCCTCTCGCTCTCGACCTCTCTCGCTCCGTCCCCCCACACCCTCCTCCCTTTCACTCCCCCGCGCCCTCCGCCATGGCGGCGCGTAGGGGAGTCGTTCCTTCTCTCTCTCTCTCTCCCGCCGGGTAAAAGAATGAATGCCGAACCTGGCTGGCATGCCTCTTTCGGTTGGAAAGGATATTCCCATTGAACCCGGAGAGCACGGCTACTCGCGTAGCGTTGGGTGCAAGAACCCCTTCTTTTTTACCCTCCCCGATGCGCATCGTACGCACCAATCACCCACCGCATAACCCTGTAGTTCGGGATATTTCGTTAACTATAACTGACGGGGAAAGAAAAAAAACCGACACGCTGTGATTTGAACACAGAATCAAACGATTGATAGGCGCGGAGTCGATGGTCATACAATGACAGCGACGAAAACCCGCCAGTTAAGCTAAATTTACAGAATGCCGTATCTTGCGGTTAAAAGTATATTGTAATAGTGAAGTATGAATGAAGTTATGTTAGTAGGTAATACAGTATAATTACGCGATTGCCGATCAAGAGTTCGAACTCTTATTTATAGCGATTGCAGGTCGATATCAGTCAGGGTGTAGCAAATACAATGGCTAGCAAGGTAGATTGTAATGGATAATCCTTTCATTAATCAATGTAATTTACATGAAGGGAACCCAACGATCGCCGAAAAGCTAACTATATAATTAAAACTTCAAGGGTTCGGTACGAAGTTTTAATTCTCACTAAACTCAGAGTTTATCACATTTAAAAAATAATGCTAATTTTCTTGCTTCCCGCACACTAAACACACATTAGGTAAGGTTTCAATTTCGGGTCTACGCTTAAGCATCGAGAAAGACGAAAAAAACCGAAAACGCTGAAGCTCTAACCTTATGAACTAAATAATGAGTGATATGTGTTAAGATTACATCACAGTATAAAGTCACAGCATGCGAAGAAATAATAATGAAAACGCGCGTAGGAATTTAAATATCTCAATTTTATCTCCATTTATCTATCTTCATTTAGGATTTGTTTTGCCAGTTCTGGTTTCCCATGCTGATATGCGATACATACTTTACAAGGCTCCTGTGAACACCAAGTTAGGTCTCAGCTTGGTAAATTTCTCTTTAAACCTCAGATATATTTCACATAAACGTATCTGAAAAAGATTCAAGTAATCAGTCCATAAAGACAACTACTATTCGTATCTGTGTGCCACGAAACTCCTTCATTTTGTGCAACATTACCTCAATTTCTTCGAAATGTCTACTTACTGTCATGCCGTCTATTTATTTCTCTAACCGGATTACCCAACATGCACCTTTCTAATACTGCCTTCAACATTCGGGTGCCTATAAATACTCGTATGTCCTTCATTCTATTTCTCAGCCTTTTATTAATTTCCTCCAGCAACAACTCTTCCATCCAGCGTTTGCCTTTCCCTGTGTCTAGCATATTTCTACAATCTTCTTCATACTCACATCTCAAAAGGCACCAATCCACGCTTATCTTCTTGCCTCAAAGACCAGGTTTCACATCCACACTGCGCAGGGCTTAAGAAAGCGCAGGATTATTAAAGTTTTTACTTAGCTTTTCTTCACCTATTTACTTAGTATGCCAGTCATAAATGCTATCATTCTTGAAACTGCTTCTTCCGCCGACACATTTCTTCTCCTAATGTCCCCATAATCCATACCCCCTGTCCTCCAAAATACTGCCTAAATAAATCTCCCGATATAAAATTAATAAAATCTCCAGGGATGATTCGTCTGGCACTGGCACTTTTCCGACTATTCTTCTTTAAGCTGAAACAGCATGCAGAAAGATGTTCGCTTTCTTTTCCCTCTCCCAGAGCCAATTCTCAGGCGAAGATTCGTGAGCTCCGCCCCAAAAGACTGGTCACGCATACACAAACGCCGGTTAAGAGCGTCGTCATTCCCTTGAATATCAGACGACATTCCAGATTCAGCCTCATCAAATACTTGTTGCACGTCCTCGATCTTATCTCACGAGAATGCAAAAAAAAACTGAAAAAGCTAAACGATAAATAAGAAATCGGCAGAACTCTGCCGAGACGTTTAACACAAGCACTGGAGTAGGACGAATCAAAATAGATTTTCATAAAGATGATGAATGGGATAATGAAATTATATAGGGGAACTCACGCTTTTAGGGATTGATCAAACGACATGACAGCGGTGCTAGCTGATCGACACGACACAAAAATGGAACGATTTTTTCAAATAGTATAATCCTGAAATCCGCACATTGTCCCTGAGTCACGATTTCCGACTAGAATGGCTGAACGAATCGATTATTGCCTACCCTTCATTCGTTCACTCCATGTTAATATTCACACTGCTTTCATTTCTTCACTTAAGTACGGTTCAGTTGCCGTGGGTGGCACCAAAGTTTTCATTTGCTCCTGCATCGATGAATTCATAATCTGGAATACTGTATTCGTGAATTACCTCATGTTCCATATTTCATCTGAAATATTACTATTATCTGTAGGAGCACCACCGATATTGTAACATAAAATACTATTTTATGCATGTACTATTTACTCAAGAAATAAAAAATAATTATATTTTACTCAAGGGAAACATTATATGGCTCTTAATATTGAAACTTATCATTGAGTACATTAATAACTTATTTACATCCTTGATTGATTAATGAAGCAGTTTCCTAATACAAAAAGGAATTGAGATCGTAGTGTAATTGTATTTTACTTCCTGATGCGAATGATAGCTTTGCCGTAATAATGGAGAAAATAATGAATAACGACAATATTTCAGTTCCTATGGTGGCATTAGAATACTTAGTCCCAACATGCGAGGGCGCTTTATCCACCAGATCATCCATGCGTATCTTGGGTTTCGGATTGTTGGTTCCAAATCACTAAGAGCTAGGTACGCCCCGTTAAAACTTTAAACCAAGTGTCCCTTGCGGAGAAATGGCCGAAACGAATTATTCGTCGATGATTTCGTCGACAGTCGGAGCAGCCTCGCTATGCATTAAGACCTGACATTCCGTCATCTTGAGGTTATTGACAGCTTTACGAACCGAAACAGCGAGAAGCCCTCGCCACGTCGCCAGTCATTGACATCTCCAGGTAAATCGGCGTGATGCGTGAAACGGTCAACCCCTTTTGTGGCCAGTGGGGCGCGGCGGACAGGAAATTTGTATTGGTAACCTTCTTCCCTTCGAGATGAGAGAGAGCCGGAGAGAGGGACAGAGTGAGAGAGAGAGAGAAAGAGAAACAGGTGCACGAAAATCGCAAGCCTCCATCCCTCAAAGGTTGCGTCAAGTACCCCCGACAATGCCGCCCTCTTGGAATTGCGTCATTTCGCAACCTTGACCGTTGGGTGAGCGCGCAGGTTAGTGGGCTAGAGGGATATGAGAGAGGGGCATAGGAAAGCAGCAAACATACGCATTGACTGATAACCAGCTTCTCTCCCAGTAATTTGTTTTACTGATTCATACAACTGCAACAGGATATTAACTTAAGTCCTTCCAGATCGCCAGCTACTCTCTAAGTATGAAACCGCAGGTTTGTTCAATACAATGCATTTGAATGGAATTTTTTTCCTGGAAATTTCTCCTCGAACATCGAAGGTTGGTAGTAAATAACTTTTATAGAGGAAAATACTATTTACAGTTAATAGTTGATTGGAACTCTAACTTTCTCCTCGGACATTAAAGATGGGTTGGAAATGGCTCATCTAGAAGAAAATATTAATTACTATTAATAATTGATTAGAATGGAAGAATCAATTTACTCTTATTAATAAAAGGCCAAGCAGTTTGGCTGTGTTTAATTATTATTCGCTTATACATAAGTTGTTATACGGCTGCATGTGAGTGGAAAGTAATTTACACTAACGATAAACAAATAAAAATAGTATATTATGAAAGTGTATTTGTTGGAGAATCGGAGACAGAGGTACATGTACACGTTACTCGGCAAGCCGATTGCTTCATAGCCTCTGGTTTCCAGTGAGGCCGGGGTGTAGGGTTCAAATTAGGGAAGCTGTAGGTGAATCAGCAAACCTTCTCGAAACCTACAAAATAAACAAATACATCCTGATTGTATTTTAAAAGCCACTGTATTACTGACCACATTACTGCTATGGCATCCCGCGTGCCTCTCCCCTTTCTAAACCCATGCTGATTGTCCCTTAAGTCGGTACTAGCTCTCCTCTCCATTCTCTTATTTATGATCCGGAGTACCACTTCAGCTGCGTGCGAAATGACAGTTATTCTATAGTCCTTATATATGGCTGCCTATCCCTATTTTAGGATTGGAGCTAACATTGATCTGGCCAAACCCTCCAGTCAAATTCCTCTCTCACAAATGCAACGAATTAGTCCTTAAAACCTCTTCCTCAAAAGTATTCCTAACCCATTAAGTAGTTACGCGGGAGTGTAATTTATTCCCACGGTCTTATTTGATTTCACTTCCCTTGATGTTTTTTCTATCTCGCCACCAAGTATACCTGGATCAAAGCAAACCTCATCTCTCACACCAATCATTAGTTGGCCAGTCAACCAAGGGGTAGCAAACATTGCTCTCAGTGCATTGGAAAATCAGTGCGATATGTAAAGCATAAGAATAAATGTAAACAAAATTAAGGTTATGCAGTTTTCCAGAAATAAAAAGGCTAAGCTAAACATAAAAGTACGAGAGCAAAAGCCAGAGCATATGGAACAGTTTCCCTATTTTGGAAGTGTGGACCAAAAAGGGCCAAAGTAGTAGGGCCGTAAGGAGAAGAATTGCGTTAGGCAAAGAAGCTTTCATATGGAGGGATATGATGCCAGGTACTTTGAGAAAGAAAGTTAAGAAACAGCTTGTCAAAACTTTACCGTGGAGCGTTGTCGTGTGCTGTGAGGAAACATTGTCATTGAAGCAAGACTCTAGACCGAGGGGGATTGGAGGTTTTTGAAGTGTAGGTATAGAGAAGGGAAGATGTGAAATGGGTGGAAGGGAAAACAAACAAGGAAGGCAGGGGAGATGGTTGCTGAGAGAAATCCAAAGGAGGCATGAAAGATGGCTTCAGAGCGTTTGCATTGTCAATGGGATGTTGGAAGCAGTGATGAAGGGTAAAACGTTGGGAGAGCGAGGAAGGGGCAGGAATAGGAGAGGCATGTTGAACGGAATGAATTGAGGATGGAAGTTTGCGGAATTGGAGAAAGATTAAGTGTGGGATGTCAAATTATGTTTTTACAGGAGAGGCAAATAAATGTATCGTTTCCCCGTTGTATTTAGTAGTCTGGGTCCACCCAAACCCTAACTTAAATGGTAGAATAGCAATGATTATAATTAACGATAAAAGGCCCGGTGAAATACCTTAAAAGAAATGAAGTGATGCTTCCTCCCTAAGTTCAATTCAAAATGCACATCAACACTAAAGCAAGGTATGTCTACATCTACGTCTTGCGCGCATCTTAGAAGGCGTATGGCAGGGGCAGCTAGGTCACCAGCCCTCATTAACTAATTGACTAAGAGTTTGAGGTAAGTAGTTTGCAGCCATGGACATACATCGGCCTAAGTTTTCCCGTTGTTTATCTAGGTTTTTGCTGAACACGAGAACCGTATGTGGAAAAGAAGAGTTCCGGGATTTATTGGCGCCGCAGTCTATCTCTCTTATATTATCGGAATGGCTAAAACTTCCGATATAATGAGGGGAAGATTTAATTCGTGACTTCTTCAGTGTCATGAGTTAAATCGAGTATCCGCTAAGAATTGTACGTCTT
Source organism: Hetaerina americana (assembly GCF_022747635.1). Lineage (NCBI taxonomy): Eukaryota > Metazoa > Arthropoda > Insecta > Odonata > Calopterygidae > Hetaerina > Hetaerina americana. The sequence goes on from NW_027286070.1 coordinate 34,766,315, forward strand.
ACTGGGTTCTCCATTTCTGTTTATGATTAATTAGTATTGTTATGATAGAACAGCAGTGCCATGGCATTAGAATAAACAGCTTAATTTATAGGAACGAGTGAGTTGCAATACATTTTGTTTTAAAGAAATTTGCCATCAAAATTAATGCCTCTTATTATAAAAAAATAAGTTAAGCAATCACAATTATTGGAATTATACAATGAAGGATTTTTAAGCGTATATTTGGGTTAAGCGGTCATGTTATTATCCGAAAAGAGGTCCGTTTACACTCTAAAGCGGTAAAGATTGAACCCGCCCAATTCTAAAAACTAGTAAACCTCGACCGACGCAGATAATTTTTACGCAACATTTTTGAAACGTAATACCTCCCTTAAACCTAGATTTCCATCTAAACTAGCTTCTAATAAACCTTAACACTGCATTAGCCATATATACACGCAAGCCTATCTAATTCAGCAGATATAAAAGTCTGAAGTGACTTAAACCCGCGCGCGACAGACGTCAAAGAAAGAGTAGACCGCAGTTCCTAATTTTTTGCATCGAGAGAATTCTTCGACAAAGGAAACATCCCTGAGGGCCTGCGTGGCATTCACATGCCACGATGGAAAAGTCCACTTGTGACGCAAGCTGATGCAGTTTCGCATTCCTAACGGAACACCATTTAACACCGACTGTACAAGTCTTGGCGCCGCGAATTTCATTCTGAGTAATGACGACATTCCCTTGGTATGAGCATTATATATGTTAAGATAAAATATCATCCGGCGGCAATTATTTTCACCTTCTTCCAACATTTCCTTCAAACCGTAATATTCCATTGTTATGATCGAAATGTTCACAACCAATGTCAACTTAGCACCCTCACCTACAGGATCCTTGCATAAATACTAATGTTTACAAAAACGAGTTGGGGTAAACTATTCAAATGTGTAGGGCACGTAGAAAAATGTCACTCTATATTCCCAAATATTTCCCACAAATATATTTAAATGCAGAGCAGTATACAACAAGAGCGTTGGGGGGGGGGGGATTGTGGGAGTGCCGTCCCCTTGGGCAATATTTTTGGCTTATTTAAAGTTGAAATATTGGCTAATTTAAATTTTAAATAAATGCTATTTATATGACCGAAACTAATTTGGAATACCTACTCTACCCCGAGCATACAATAATTTATTGTAGGGCTCGATTCGGTCTCAAATTGGTGGCCTTCGTTTCAAATATAACATGATTTTGAACTTTCTCCGTAGAATAAGATTTTAAAATTATGTTTGTTGTTTTTTTAATATGCACCCCTCAGAGATTTTATGTGACCTCAGGTTCAGTATGAATTTCACTAATCTTCATAATTATCACTCTCCATTCTGATACTTCATCTAAAACCCAAGCGAACTAAACAATTACTCTCATGATTTTCTAATAGCTCATGTATATATTATAAATGCACTCTATAGAGGTTCTCCATTGATGGTTTTATTGGTGTTATTTGCCACAGCTTGATAAGCCTCCCTTGATAAATTATCGAACTGCCACGCACGCATGGCTCTGAGGGATGCGTTGTAAGCCCGGAGGAAAATAAACCGTACCCCGGCACTTCCAAGAATGCTTCGTCAAAAATATGCACCCGCTTCTCAAAAACGTCGCTGCTTCAGACATGAACGCCTACTTATGGGGAAATTTTTTCAAGCGTCGCGTGCCATAAAAGGCGAAGTAACAACGCCTCCTTGCCTCCGCATTCCATCCCATCGTCCAGGCAGCCTTCTAACTAACGATAAGCGGCGCATATTTTTGCTCTTAATCAGCTCCTCTTCGACGAGAGTGCAGCGAAGAAACCAGAGAGCCGGGTTCATGTCCGGAGAAAGGGGACTGAGGCAACGGATCAATGAGCTTATGGCATTAAGGCACGGCTTGTCTCCTGTCTGGCTTCTCCTTCCACACCCTTCTCCTCCCATCCCCTCAAACTTTTACCTCCCGTCTTTTCTCCCCTGTCCCACATCTATAGTAGGGCCTGTTAAGGGACAAGCCATTAGTTGTGTGCAGAAAGCAAAGAAATTATTTCATCAAGCCTAGGAAAAGAAAATGATACCGATGAAAACTGACGTATTTACGCTCCCTTAAGATCATTGGCCTTGTGAGCTCTACTTTGGCGTATTTAATCAGATTTATATTTGTGAAGTTTGAAAAATGGATAATTTAGTTTAATGGCTTCACGCATATGGCTCAGCAATATAATCATACGCTCAGTACAAAATTTAATTAATACTGCTAATGAATTACTGACTCTATATACTTTACATAATATAATTTGAAGAATGCATAAAATTAGCATCCTTTCAATAAGTGTTAAATTAATACTTTATTACTAAAAACCCATCACCTGAGTCAACATCAGCTACCATTTACTAATGCCAAGCAGAAACGCGCGTGATCACAACGGTTTTATAGGATGGGCTTCCACCATAGCACGCCTGAATCAGTGGGAATAATAATTTTGAGATAAACCAACGGAACTCCTTTGAGCATGAAAAATTACGAAATTACAACATTATCCCATAATTCATTGCTATGATAATATCTTATTCCAATAATCAATGCAAAAATACAAAAAGAATCACATCTTCCCGAAAGATCACCACATTTATATACTATCCTTTAATTAACACTATTTGCTTCGTGTTGAACTCCTCAATTCTTATTCTCTCTCGTATGTATTTTCCACATTACGGCCAGGAGGTGCTAAAAACGATTTCTGCTGGAATAAACAAACGTATCCCAGTCTTCACATGGGGCCATGTTTCCGATTTTTTCCCTTCAGAATATCTTTCTTACCGTTCATTGGTCAACAATATATTCCCATTCCTATTTTTTTATCATGAGGTTATCTTTTTCTTAAATTTCGTGGCTACAACACTTGTATATCTAATAATCTAATTATAATTAAAAATACTTACGCAAGATGAAATCATTCGAAAATATAAAATTCTTGTTGTTTAATTCAAATGTGAACTCAAGGATTTTCTTCCACTCAACTCACGTTAATCCTAGTGAACATCTATGACAAAGTTTACCCTTTTGAAGGATTTTCTTGCTCCCATAGGACTTTCCGAAACTCTAGTGTACCTAATTGATTGGTAAAATATCATATTTTTATATCATCAAGCACCCAAACTCCCGTATTTGTACCAAGAAATAATAAAAATAACAGTAATTATACGTAGTCTCGGTAACGTGGTAGTTCAATGGGTTGAGGGCTGGGCTATTAACTAAAGAGCCCGACTTCGATTCGGGTTGAGGCCTCTTTTACCTAAGCTGTGAGATTTTTTGGGCACCAAAACTTCCTGGGAAACCAGTGGCGGTACAGGGTCAATAACTGGTCCCCCTACCCTCATATGTGAATTTCACATGCCGTTAGACTTTGTGTTAGGTTAACTCTTTACCAATCCATCCCAGTCTTTGGGTTGTGATAACTGTGGTTTTGCTTACGCATTCAACCGACCCGAGGTAGGATCGGCGAGATACCTCGCATCTTCAGCATTCGAATGCAATTGCACGAAGTTTGAGATTATGCGTCCCTGATTATTTCTTTTCCATCCCTTGATATTCCCCAACCCCCTTCGGATACAGATAACATAAACGTAGAGGTCCACAATTAATATTTATTGAGGACCATGACGACCAATACATATTTATTACAGAATTGCTGTTTCGGTTATCTGCACAATTGAGAAATTCCGACTAAACGGCTAAAACAATGTCCATTCATGTAGTTCAAAATACTCACTTCCCCGAATTTCTTCCTTTTACAAAAATCTCCTCAATATTAGAACTTTTAGAATTTCAGGGCCTACCATAATTCCCACCTTCCAATGTTGGCCGTCTCGATTTTCCCCTACTTCCACTTTTGCCCTACTCCAACATTCTTCGTTTGTCTTCCTCTCTAGCCAGCTTAGGGTTTCCATTGTACCCTAAATGAACTGAAACACTAAAAACTGGGTATTTCATAAAAAATTATTTTGATCACTCATTATGGGGGTTGCGACATGAAATGACAACTTAATTCTTAATTTCTCGCGCCAAACGTCAATTGTTTTCGCTCACAACCCCAGCAGCATACTATATCCCAGAGGCTCTCATGTGCCCTCCCTCCGAGATGCCTCCATAACACTAAGCCGAGACAAAATATTTCTTTTTTCGAAATATAACGGTGCGGTTGAGTAATCCACCGTCATTCCCTAACTTGTTAAGCATTGAGAAAGTACTAGTTCAAAACGCCATTGCATTCACTACTGAAAATGAGAAATTGATTATTTTCCTAAAGTCGGTTCGCTTTTTTGACGCAAGATATAATGCAGGATAGTTAGTATTTCCTCGAGCTTTCGCTTTTAACCATTAGACTATTGACTCTCACTAGCTCCTATCGCTGACAGCCTCTTGCACCATTCCCCTTCGTCACGGCACTTCTTCGAGCCGTCCCTAGGTCTTCTGTCTCCTCTCACAGTAAACAGATCCAAAGCTTTTGAGTGCTTGCGGCCATTAATATCCTAAACCATATTGGTCTTTAGAAGGCTATTCACGCAACGCCCACCGGGTGCAGACGCCCCCTTTCGTCCCCTTACTGCCCTGCGAATCTCTTAAAATGGAGCCCGAGAGCCCGTGACTCAACGGGTGTACATCACGATCTCGATTGTTTGGGTTTCTTATAGGCGAGACGGGCGTTCCTGGATGTTTCCCGCTATCCACATGGCAAGGGCATCAACTCGCCCGCTCCTTTTTCTCCTAAAAAAGGAACGCCTATTACCGGCTTCGCAAATATCAAGTGCATGATCCACCTCCCCCCAAGGGTTTGACTCATTGGATGGCATCTACGTAAAAGCCTAAAGCGGTTGCGGCACAAAGACGCCAATAATGACAATACGGCGGCGTTTCCTGTGCGGGAATACCATAGAGATTGGAAAATGATACATAAGATGATATGAATGTTTAAAATCACATAGAGACAGACTCAGGCAATATTGATTCAATATGTCCACAATGATATGAGGGGGAAACGGACATGCAAATACAGATAAGAGTTTTCGGGAGAAAGGATTTTTGGATTAGATCTGAGAGTTACACGTTAAACGCCCTTGAGGATAAAAATTATCTCTTAAAGACGATAGCGGTATTTTGAATTTTCCAATCTCAATTCGTATTACATAGTACCACCCATAAAGTTGATATTGCCTGAGCATCTAGAGGTGAGGGACATCTAGATGGTGCCTTGGACACATAACCCAAACATTTCAGACACATAGAAATACGCTTGCGCCAAACAATACTAGTTTACATTAGTTTTAGCACCGTAAATAACTCGGTAATAATTTTCCCATCGTGCGTGCCTTCGAATAGTTTTATATAGAACCGAATAGAGTGCCGATCCTTTTTTCGAAAATTTCCAGTTAAAAATTAATGCAATATTGAAAATTTACCATCAAGTTTGAAAAAATTCAGGCATTCATAATTTATGGTACTGTATCATTCATAAACGATGGTAACAAGTTATGAATATCAATGGTTTCAACAGCAGAATACCCTTAAGAATACAAATAGGGAATGGAAAGAGTATATTGCACAATCTAAATTTGGAGCTCGCCGAAAGTCCAAGTCAATCGAATTAGCCAAACTATCAGATCATCTTCTAAAGAAAAAGTGGTTTCGAAGCGTAAATTTACTTACTCTTTGATTCCAACTTCTTTAAAACCAATTCCTGCCAATTTCCTTTGGTAAAATACGTTCATGAAATTTCTTGACGAACTAAATAGTTACTCAGAAGATTGATAGGAGTTCACGAGATACGAGCTGACGAGATACTACTCTGCATGAAGCACAGTAACCCCATGAGTTTTTACACAGTCAACTGAATGAAAATATTTTTATGGTAATTAAGTCACTTTTTGACGGTACATAGACGTCATTAAATTAGTCTTAATAAAGTTAATCGCCTATTACTTTCAACTTAGAATTTTGGAGATTTAATGGGCAGACAAATTGAGGAATGAGGAAGAATAGAGAATTGCAGAAGAAGAGAGGACCATAACTAGAGCTCTAAAACAAAGAACTAGATGGAGTGGATACATCCTTGAGGTGCAATGGAGTAGTTAGGAACATAATTGTAGGGTAGATCTCACGAGGAAAACCGGAAGACAAGTACACAGGACAAATTTAAAATGACGTCAAACAGAAAAGCACCCTGAGGGTGAGGGAATCAACACTGAACAGAGAAGAATAGAGGTCAGCAATAAACCAATTTTAGAACTGAAGTACTGATGCAGACGATGACATCCAAATAAACATAATGTTCATGCATTCGACTATGCATCAATACTGCATAACATTTTTATATACCTATAGGCCATATCATACTGCCTGATACTGCATACTGTATGTGAGGCATATACTGTTAGGTAACTGAAGAGTTTGAAATATGCTTATAAAAGAAATGTCAGATGACAACTGGTCTTTTAATCAATATTACTCGGCAATGTTTATTCATACTGAGATCACAAATTTAGCGAAGGAAGAACGAGAATTTACGCCAGCGGGTAAGGGTATCTATTCCTTTAACTTGTTCTTGGTGACTTTTGCCGATATATGCATTCTGTAGTAGTATTATTACCTGGAAATTAGAAGCATATTCTATTTTTTCTAAGATATTCATTCCTTCCGGCTCATTTCTTCTGCAAAAAGAAAGGCTAACCATTTTAGTTCCCCCTCCAGCACGTGATATCAAATATTACGAGGGTCATCCGGAAAGTAGTACCCGTTCGTGCCGCATGAAGTGCTGACGACGCGAGTAGCCGCTGGACGAGGTCAGATAGCTTCAGTGGCTTGTCTGCCTTCTCTGAGCCAAGTTGCGTGACGCTAGCATTGCCTGTGTTGTTTCTGTGATTGTTTACAATGTTTAAAAAAATTGAGAACGCCGCCAGTTGTGAAGTGAGGGCAGTGATTAAATTCCTCAATGCAAGAAACGTTCGCCCATGTGATATTCATCGCCAATTAAAGGAGGTGTATGGAGACAATGTAATGGACGAGTCGTCTGTTCGGCGGTGGTGTCGCAACTTCAACATGGGGAGGGGGAACACACACGACGATGAGCGTTCGGGGAGACCGTCTGTCATTACAGACCAACTGGTGAGCTCAGTTGACGAATTCGTGAGGAACGATCGGCGCGTCACAATTGATGACATCTGTGAGCATTTTCCCAATGTTTCTCGAACAATTGTTCATGAAATTGTTAAACACCATCTGCATTATGCAAAAATTTGTGCAAGATGGGTCCCTCGCGTATCTCAATGAGCTGGCGGCGAAGGACTATGCAGCAGGAATACAGAAACTTGTCACACGTTATGACAAATGCCTTAATTTGCTTGGAGATTATGTTGAGAAGTAGTTTAAAGTATCCTCTTTCAAATAAAATTTTTTATGTTTGTTAATATTTACTTTTGTGTCTTTATTTCACGAACGGGTACTACTTTCCGGATGGCCCTCGTAGTTTGCTTTGTTCCAATTTTAAAACCCTGACCAAAATTGCCAGAATTCCTCCTCGGTACGCGATGCACCTACGATGGGTGAGCCCCTCCTCCGCTCCTGGGAGAATCATGGACGAGATACATCCAAAATCCAAAATTGGGGTCCCAATTAACGGGCATTTGGAACTTGAGGGGGTCATATAATATTGTCGGGTTAGCGGGAAGGTGGCACGAAATAATGCGTAAAACCCGGGGAGCATCATCCAGCGGACGGAGAACAGTATTTAATTTGTGACGAAGTCATCCAGAACAGGACTGACTTTTGCCTACAAAGCTCCAAAGCTGGTTCGCTTTTTTACCCTGTCCTACGTAAATCGAAATTGAAACGCACCCATTCAATTCAAAGGCCCCACTTGCTAGTGATATCCACTTCCGTTTTTAGCGCAAAATGAGTTTCATGAATAGCATGGAGACTTGAACGACCACGAGAGCTTAACGGCAACATACAGCCAGTTGTTGCCAGAGGATGTCGCCGGGAGGGTGAGAAAGCGTAAAAGGGGTCGGTGAAAGTGGAAGGGAGGGTTGAAAAGGGATGGGGAGGTAGGCGTGAAGAGGCAAGGAAGGCCGGACGATGGGAGGATGAGCGTTCATTATCCAAACGGGGCGTTCTCCGTTCAAACAAAACGCCATTTCGCGAGGCGGGGCCGCGTAATCCTTTTTGCCGTTTCGTCTGCATTTTCTGAAAGCACACCAGCCTCTTGACTAACCAAAACAAACTGGAAGTGAAGCACGCACACTCCCATCTGGAGGAAATTGCGCGATAAAGGAATTTGCGCGAGCCAGCAGTTCATCCTTTCATCGCCGGCAAATGTGAGGAGAGACTCATGCTGCCTATCTCGAGAAAATTAAGCTGTTTCCACCCCACCCTGAGGAAATAAAACGACAAGGGTGACTTAGATGCACTGCGCCGCACTACGATAGCGTTATTTAACATCAATATGGTCGACGATGACTGACTATACCTACCTCTCACCAGCTGCGCTAATTTTCTTTATGGTATTCATCCGCTCTAAAACTTCGTTGGAGGTAACTTTTTTACAGGGAGACACTCGAGAGCCTTCATCATCGGAGATGATTGCTCGCTTGCCATTATTAAGACGTACGTTGATACAATACCGCCATGCGGCGCATTTACGAAAAAATTGCTTGCCATTAAAATAAACACCTCAACGTCTCCTCGCTTACCCGACAGACCAGAAAAGTATAGCATTACTACAGCGGCTCCGTAAAATCAACATCATGGATTGCATAGCTTCCGGAAATAGTTTTAGGAAAAGATTTAGCTTCCAAACGAAATAAAGGAATGTTAAATAAAATTCACATATTAAGGATGATAACTTATCACTTTTCATAATATAAAAATACTTCAAATTTTAATATGCTATCTTTCATACCGCATGCTAGAAGATGACCGTACACAACATGAGCTGTTTTATAACCTAGAGCATATATTGATATCAAATAACGATTAGAAGATTTTTTGAGAGAAAGAGATAACATCAGATCCGCTCGTCTTTATTCCACCATCTACAATACAAAATTAAATAATATAAAACACAAAAAATTAACTGAGAAACATAAAAGTTATGTGTACAGGTCAGCATAAACATATAATGGGTTCACACTAAAAATGTGCGTATTACATACGTCATATTATTCTAGAAATCCTTGGAAGAGGCGGAGGAAGCAAACAAAAATAAATAAGATGCTAGTTGAGAGAAGAAATTGGTGAAAATTGCAGCATCAAGCCAATCAATATTCATGTTGACAATACCATAACATAAAAATATAACTCATTATTTTAATATTTCCTGGGAAAAATCGGGGGAATCAAGAAATGAAATACAAAGTTAAACTCACTAGAAAGGGCTTGAAAAAGCTCTGAAATCCTTAGTTATTTGAGTTGATTCAGAGAATTTTATTCATGCAAACAAGGAGTGAACGGTAATTTTAAAGAGCACCACGACGTACCACAAAGTAAACTTGGAGAGGGCTGAAAACTGAACTATTTGATGCAATGTACATGTGAATATGAGAAACTAGCAAAGGTACACATGGAAAATAAATACTATTTTTTTCGCGCGCATTCTAGATTTTTACTTCAATGAAGCTCTTTCGAAACGGAATTCCATCTTATTTCCAACTATGCACAGCCGTCTACAAGCATCGGTTTCAGAAAGTCGGAGAAGCAAGCGCTGCTTTGGGGGGTCGAAGCGAAACCATAAAAAATTGACAAGCCAACGGTGGCGAGGTTGAAAGTCGATGTAGTGGACCCACCAAACGGACTTTGTTCAAGACAATATCATTTCGGGGTCGGCATTCCCTATCCCAAAGATAAGGGTGTCCAGATAAGAAGGACCGAACGATGGGGATGCAATAACCGGAAGCCATTCCCAGGGATACGACACGAATTTGAAGATGTGGACAGATGGATGGACTAAGACGGGCGGCAGGGGTTACAATTTCGAATTTCTCCATGGAAGTGTCTTAGGCACCATCGAACGTAAAATTTCCTCCTACTTAACTCCTTTACCATGCTATCAAACTCTGAAAGATATATTGTTTTAGTAATCATAAATACGATTTTATAAGTGAAGATAAGGACCTTCTCACCATGAACAATGGTTTTCCAGCTATTTCTGTCGGGCAGAAAGCAATAAAACTCTTTCAAATTGTAATAATCTATTACCAAAGGAATTTTATCGCGGGGTGCTTAGATCAGCGACCAAGAGTTCAACACATCAGTCAAAGTCTGCATTGATATTTGTTGGTACCAGTCATGCACGCTATTCACAAATTATGTATTTGTCGGCAGGTAAGCTCCAGATTCGAAATATTTCGGAAAAAACCTCTTTCGATTAGCAAATGGAAAATACGTCGAACCTTACGCAACGACAGTACCTGTACGATATACTCGAACGTATGGGAATTTTCTCCACATAATCTCATCCCATAAATGATTTATCACCGTTAACATGCCTACACCTAATCAAAAATTGGAATCAGCAACCATCGGATACGCCAGCGAGTATATCACCCACTCGACTGACTATAGTATTTAATTTTGCTGTAAGGGTACATCTGTAATGGCACCTTTTTGCCACATACAAACAATGGTAAGCATCCCTAATTTTAGCTGGATATGATATTCTTCCAGTAATGGTTACCTAATGAGACTAGGAGAAACAGTGCTTGAAGGGAACTAAACCTTTCCCCTTCGCCGATTGTATCCCTAGAAATCATGCGTCGGAAAAATGAATCGTTATTTTCTCTGAATGCAAAATTCCTATTTAATTAGTTTTACCCATTCAGTTAGCATACTAGAGGTGGTTTCAATTGGTGCATGCATAAAGCAGATACGAATACTTATTACTTACTTTGATAAAGAAATACTATATTCGGCGTCAGTATGAATCTAATCTTAACGAAAGGCTGTAAAGGTTGCTAGATTTGAACTAAATGGTATTTATTTCAGAGTAAGGGTGAATTATTACATTATTAAAGCCAGATATATTTACCTAAACAATGGAATAATTGACTTAATATTAAAAACGCCCTAAAAACAGTAGTTCATTCAGGAATCAACAGGTCCGCGTAAGGGAAACAGTACATCCCCCTCGTCAATGAAGTGCACTTGAAGACGGAAGGGAAATGCTGCTAAGTAGATAGGCTTTTCAAAAATAAAAAAATGAGCCTAGGCAAACTTTGCCCACTGCTTCCGATGGTATTTGAGTGCAATTACCTCAAGTGATAGTCATTTCTTGCACGACCTCTTTCCGAAGCACAAAACTTCTTTTAGCAGGTTTTACCTCAAAGAGGTCTACTAATGACAAGAGTGCACAACTTTTGAAGTCAACGCACTTGGCAGAAAAAAAATAATGCGAGGTTTTCTCGTTGCCCTCCTCTGTTTGCTGATCGCCGACAGAGAGGCATTCCTCCCGTCTCTCACTCTTCACCGCGGTGACACATTTGCGGGGCAATATCTCTTCCGGGCAAAATGCATTCGCAGAATGGACAAGAAAGCTTCACTCGCTTGTTGGCAGACAGCGATAGCTCATCTTTATTAGCCGCCTGTCGAAGCTGACACACCTCCCTCGCGGAAGCGCAAGGAGAAGAGAAAGAATGCGACGATAAATAAAAGTAAACATTACCCAGGATTTTAACTCCACAGAGTTTTCCATTGTAAAAATACTTTCCTAACCAAATATGCCGACGTGATAGTATGAATAGATCAAAATTCCATACAAATGCCAAAATATAAACATAATAAATCATCGCGTAAACAGGCAGCCTGTAGTCTTTCAACGAAAATTAGGTTGCGAAAAATTTTATTTTTATTGTTTTTATTAGATTGAACAGTGCAGTAGCCTAATGAGTTCAATCTAATAAAAACAATAAAAATAAAATTTTTCACTAATTCCTCGCAACCTAATTTTCGTTGAAAGAGTGCATTGTTAAGCTGGTGACAGAATAGACTCGGGTGATACCTTTGGAACCTATCAAAAATCCATGCGGTTCGCCTTCATATCATAAAAGGGTTGTTATGTGCATCAAAGGCTTTCTCTCTATCTACACATTACAGAAATGCTTACTTTCCTTTTTCCATTCTCATTCCAAACCTAACTTAGTTCCTGCTGTCCCCCAACCTTTTCTAAAGCCAGGCTGTTCTTCCGTTAGCACGTTTTCCATTTCGTTTTCCATCCTTCTATGCATAATTTTAATGCGTATTTCGGAGTTGTGAGTGATTAATCCAATATATCATGCATGCTATTCTAGTATACGACCTAATAAGTGCTTAAAGGTGCAATTATAATACATTTGGTTTACTTTTCTTCGAAATTTGAACTATTTCGCTTTTTGGAAACCACTGCCATATTTCCTAGTAAAATTTTTTAAAATAGTTTATTCAATGCTCTTTTTAAACTTGTGCCCGGTTTTTAATTAGTACAGGAGGATTTCTTCAACTTCTTCTGTCGTATTTTCTTTCGGGTTTCGGAACTTAAACGCATTCCCTACACATGAAAGGGTCAACATTGTTCTCTTTTTCTATCAAGTTTCCTAGGTTTCCTAAGTTATCTAAGTTTTCCTAACTTAAAATAACGTGTTATAGAAATTTGCCTACTTCGAAAGAAAAAGTCGTAAAGTGTATGTATTCTTTTATTCCTTTACAAGAGATGAATTTTGACAGCACTTGATTTGGGAAAGTTTGATCTCTTTAAAGAATAAACGGGACATATCGGCTGAATATTATAGATATTGGCATTAATAAAACTGAATAAGTACGATTCATAGCAACACGTGAAAAATACCCTTTAACTGTGGCGTAATTTTGTAAATTTGTAGAAATTAATTGAACCCGCGACAGTTTTTAAACCAAGTGACATTGGTACAAACCGGAATGATTGGCCAAGTTCCTCCGACCAAAAAACAGAAAGGCGTGAGAGGTTCTCGCATTCGCGTCAATGAGGGAACCAATCTCTTTGTAGGGACGAAAATTTGTCCGCTGCGCCGAAAAATCCAAATGCGCGTCCGACCAAGTCAGTTGCTCAAGGAGGTCAACTACGCTGGGCGTCGGGTGCGTGATGAGAAGATGTCCCGCAGCTTGAAAATTATGTGAGCATAAAAAATTGTCTGTTTCATGGTTAGTTATAGGCTCGTGGGCGTGAAAAAATTGGTCTCCGCACGCGACAGCAAGGGCAAAGGTTTTTTTTGTGTCCAATGACGCAATCGTCGCGTCGGAGATGTGAGAACGAAGGAAAGGAAGACGACTGAGGGAAGGACGGGCTCATGACTCGGTCGCGCTGGAGGGGAGATGAAAGTATGCCTGAAGATAAATATCCGAGAGAACACGACGCACACACTCCCACCACACAGACACAACAGAAAAGTGGGTGGGGAAGGGCTCGACGATAGATTCGAAGAATTAGCTTATTAGGCGAGTGACGGAGAAACGAGGCCTGACTCGGCAAGAGGGACATTAGAAACTGTGGGAGGTGGATTTAAGGACCTGAAGAGTAAACAGGGAGATATACTGCCTAAAGGAAGTGAGTCGACCATCATTATAAGAACTTAACGCTACTCGCCTCGTGAATTCCTGATGCTGAAATTGCTGACTGAGACTCGTAGGAATGGTATCAACCATCACCAGCCGAGGGATTGAAATACTCCCCCTATTGTTCCCCAACGGTTCATAAGCTATTACGAATTGGATACTGGACTGAAGAAGTTCAGCCGACGCACTTAATATTTGACCGGCATTGCTACAGGATGAAGGTAATTAGTCTTCAGCTAAACATTGAGCGAGATATTATCCAAAATTAAAAGAGGGAATATTAAATGCAGGATTATGCGGCACCATTATAAAACGTCATTGAATGACAGAATTGACTAATGAAAACAACTAAAATGATTAAATAAACTCCTAATTATTAATCGACAAATATTGGTGATAAAACTTCGGCAAACTCAATGAACATTTTTCGGAACTCAATACCTAGCGCTTGGTCAAAGAAAGGTACACTCCTTTGATAAAATTAAAGAAGCCGCTCTCTAGGTGCCAAACACTCGTAGACGACATCTTTTTAGGAAACGAGTGTCGTCCTACTTGGGTTTTGTTAAAACACGTCCCTTTCCTCATAGAACTATTTTCATTTTGCTATCAAAAATGAAGTATTTCCTGTTTCCATTGACATTGCTCGATCATAGGTGCTGTAAAATCTTTAACAATTAAATCAAATCGGTATATTCCAGATACACAATAAAGGTTTCACAATTTGAGGCCCACATTTGCACCAGAGAAGTAATCTCATCAAGATGTAATCTCATGTTATACTTAGGATGCCTCTTAAAATTAAAAAGTTCATTCTTCGGGCGATTTAAAAATATCTCTATGAAGCAACGAATGTAAAATTGATAGAGGTACAAGTTGCAAACACGTGGAAACAAAGATAAGCTGATAACTGGACTGACGACTTTTCTCTCCCCACAAATAAAATATGGCTTTAGGCTTATTGAAGTGCAACTTTGTTAAATTATTTGTGCGTATCTGGGAGTATAATTGGGAAATTACTCTTCCATTACCCAAGAATCTTGGAAATAAAAGCTACCCGCAAACGACGCTTCATTCTTAGAGTTCAAAAACCAAAATCAAAGTTAGGCAATTCTCCAAAGATAACCTAATACGCAAGGAAATAAAGAGCCATATAGATCGCGGAAAACTTTTAACGCCTATTACAGAGCATCCGTAAATGGTGCTCTCAGGGGGACTAGAATTTAAAACAAAAATGTTAAATAGAAATTTTCCTAGAGGCAAAATCAACTTATAATTTTGCAGACTTATCGGGGTTGACATCGTCGTTGCTGAGAATGAAAAATACTTGGGTGGCACTAACACTTCAGCAAAAAACTTAAGAAAACATGTGCTCAGTACAAGCTGTACCACCCAGATGAATTTAACATTTGCCAAACAGAGAGGGGAAATGATCAGATCTATTATTTACGGCTAACTACAGGGTGGAACAAAAGAACTCCCTAGTTTTAAATAATCACTGAAGAGCGCGCAGGTGAATTAGCGGAGTATGGGTAGTGGCGTTAACTGGAGGAAAATGCACCATTTTTAGTAGTCACCATCTAGTGGTCTAGCAAGCATCCAAGCTTTGTCGTAGAAACGTTCTTTAAGAACAATAATAATGTGGTCGCGACGCAGAGCGAGCTGTGGTCTAGCGATGAAGTGCGTTTCCACCTCTCCAGCTCGGTAAACAAGCAAAATTTCCGTTATTGGGCGACTGACAACCCTCGCGAACTTCACCCAAGACCTCTTCATGGCCCTAAAGTGACAGTTTGGTGCGCTGTGTCCTCCATAGGCATTTTCGGGGCTTAATTCGTTGAATTTACTGAAACTTACTTTGCTTTTACTGGAACTGTTACTGTGCGCTATTATGAGATACTGAAGAACTTTTTACTCCCCAAAATGGAAAAGTACGGTGAGGAATATGACATAGAAGCCTTTTGGTTTCAACAGCATGGTGCCACGGCTCATACCGCCCGTCGTTCACGCCAAATGCTGCAGGAACAATTTCCCGGCCGTCTGATCTCTTTACGAGGTGATGTTCCATGAACCCCTCGCTCTCCGGATTTGAACCAATGTGATTTTTTTCTTTGGGGATATCACAAAGCCGAGGTTTGCAAAGTTCAACCAAGGACCTTGAAAGCTCTTAAGGAGGCAATTTCAGAAGTCATCGCTGGAATAACCGAAGGTATGCTGCGAAGAGTTTTCGAAAACTTATTTGAACGACTCAATATGTACATCGCTCATCAAAGTTGTCACTTGGATGAAATAGTTCTCAAAATATAATGAGAAAATGACATTAAATGTAGTATTCAGAAATCAAAACCTTTCTCAATGATCTTAGTTGTTTTTTGTAGAATTTACCCATCAAATCAGGGAGTCCATTCTGTATCATCCTGTATTTAGTTCATTAGGCCACACATTAAATATATTGCGAGCTTATGGGGTCCATCTCAGAAGAAAATGATTCCAGAAATGTATATAGTAGAGGAAAAATCTCCCCGTGTGTGAAAACTGTTATAAAGAACATAGAGCTACACAAACTACTGCCAAATCTCGTATTAGATCCTCAGGAGGCGCAAAGGTTCACCTTTAAAAGACATAAATTTAAAACACATCAATTTTGTGATTTCACCAAAATTTAAAAAAAAACCATCCTCTCTGCTATGGATGAGCACAACAGACAATTTTTAAAAAATTGGACTTCAGAAGAGACAGATTCATGGATTCGGTGTTCCATCACCTATTTCACGAATACGACAAATACAGAAGGAAAATCTGACTAATCAAAATATATCTCTCTTTTGGAGACCATTTCCTCCTCTTCCACGGCATATACCCTGACCCACAAGCAACAATGGGTGACAGCGAAGCGGGAATTGTGAAAGACATTATATCACAAAAGGGAAACTGGTTTCGTTAACAATTATTATGATAAAAGTTGAGCAGCGTGACTGCAATTTGGAGACCTTTTTTTGGTTTTAAATTGATTTAAAAGCGAGAGCCAGAGTTCATCAACGCCAAAAGATTAACAGCAAGATTAAAATTTTCATAATTAACAATAGGTGTCGGAAATAAGTTAATCGCGGGATCGTAAATATCCCTAAGCTTTCTATATCGCCAAATACTGAAAGAATTCGCATTACTACCTCGAAATCTCATCAAATCCCATCTGATTCCCATCTATTTTTGTCGGTGTTTGCACATCATACGATACACGATTATATGTATTTCAGGTAATACACGACGATGTCATTCGCCCATCAAATTTTTCTTAAAAGCACCTCGTCATCAAATGCACTTGCTCCATGCACTTCCGAGGTCAATTGTGAATTGAGAATTCTACTGTGATACTCCCCGCTTTCACGATTTTCTGCCTCTACCCCAATTTTGACCAAAAAACCACGTTCCCGTGTGTTGAAATGAATGAATTCCATTACCGTTCATTCAAACCGATATAAGAACCTGTTTTATAAGTCCTATACACTCCAAATGCAGAGGGCACAAGTGTCTATAACTTAAAATTACCGCTCAACTTTTTCCTAACATCTTGCTCCAACAAAAACCATCCTCCCTTTCACGTGTCTACCCTGCCACTCATTCTGTCTCTGCCTCATCTTCGGTCACACCCTTCTCCTTTTCCCACCACTTGTACTCTCCAAAAAAACCCTTATAATCTCCCCTTCCATCCGTATGGCCCCTGTGGTGAAAGATATTAATTGCGCGCGCCACTGAGTCGGTCATAAACACTTGAAACGAGAGCCTGCACTGATGCCAACGAATAGACTAATTTTACTGAGATGTGCCCTCTTACTTATTAAAAATTGTATATTTATCTCAACATAAATCAGTAATACGTTATGGATGGGTGGTACTTCAAAATAATTGTTTTTTTCTGATAATTAAATAAAATAAATAATACATTGACTCGTTCCAAACACCGAAAAAAACTTACATTTTGGCGTCTGTGTACGTAATGCTTGTAAATGTTTGTAAATACTGACTAAACTTCATAGGTACATCTAATGACTTCATTGCCAAGACGTTACCAGTGTATCTATTACTGAAACAGTTATAGAGAGAAATGTTCTCATAAGGAAAATTATGATTTAATACTACGGCGATTATGCACAACCGATGGCCCACTTACAGCCAATGGCGAATGTGAATTTACTGTATCAGCCATAAAATTATTTGGGTTGCAATTTTTAAGAAGTGATCATCCCTAGACCCTAATAGCCAAGATGTCCTTAAAAATTGACAGACTCGTATTTCCAGAGAAGAAAAACGCTCTTGAGAATGGTAAGTGTGCGTGTATGTGCATTGATATATTTCTACATATATATATATATATATATATATATATATATATATATATATATATATATATATATAACATCTACACCAACATAATACCCCGCAAGGGCGTGTTGCGGGGGGTGTTGGGTCACCACCCGCAAAGAGGAACAATACCACAGGCAAAATCAAGGTATGTGTGTATATATGCATATCTTATACACATATATATATATATATATATATATATACACATGTATGTATGTGTGTGTATATATATATATATATATATAAAATGCATATATACACAGATATACATGCATTTATGTACGTACTAGGATGTTTTAGTTTTTTATCCATGGGTTGTGAATAATAAAGATATTAAAAATACATGGATGTTTTGCTAAACTGCATGCTCTCACATGCTACTTTGTCACATAACTATTGCCATAATACCACTTTTACATTTAGGCTCATTTTATACCCTTCCTTGGAGCAAATAAAAAATTTCTTTCCAGTACAATAAATTTTTCACTCTTAAATGTTCATTTGACATGAACACTGTTGTTCCCACACGCAACCAACGTCATACCAAGTGACAAGAATGTTTGATAGGATGTGTATTGTTCACACTTTAAATGACCCTGGTAAACCGCAATGGTTGTCGTAAATGCTCACAGTTCCAATGCCAATATGAATGTACAAGAATTTTGCCGAAATTCTTCTCCAAGGAGGCTGAAGCTGCCGAAGCTGAAGACGCCACCATGACTGAGAGTGAAACTACTTTCTAAAAAACGACGGATATTCCTAGGAGCAAAATGAAGACTTCTGCTAAAGTGACATTGGATGATTTTTTTAGCAAAACATTTTCTCAGGGTGACGGTGTTATTGCGACTTTAATAGCACATAGGTCAAAAGTTCGACTTCCACCAAAACTTGGAGTATAATATATGATTTTTTAGTGAGCGCCGATTAAGTAGCTACTGCAGATATGTAAATCAGTCAGTAAAGACCATATCTCTATGAATAGATTTTAATGGTGCGCTGGCATATACCACGGAATCAACGAGCTGGATTGCTTGATATTGAAGCCGAAAAGAGAAGGTGTGTCTGGGGAAGAAGTAGACATGTGCAAGAAATGAGGGCACAGGGAGAGAGAGATGTGAAAAAAGGAAGGTAATGAAAAAGGAATGTTGGTTCAAGGCACGATTCTTGAAGCGTGAGAGATATTAGCTTCACACTCAAATCCGTGGCATTTTAACGGTTCTGTGGAGGCAGTCTGAACTGAGGTTGTCTTCGGAATGCGAACCAAGGACAGACCTTAGTAAACAGTGCGAAAGGGAAAGGCGAGTTTTCGAGAAGACCGCGGAGGCACGGGTTGGAGGGAAGCGAAGAGGATGAGGGTGGGAGGACTAGAATTAACTTCATTAGCGCACAAGCTTCAAAGCCACACAATACACACATTTATGACGCACGCCATAACACAAAGTGGGTCGTTAACATTAGAAAAACTGAGGCACGTCCAGTCGCATTAGATCTTCTCTTTTTAAGACAATTCGTTAGAAATAGAATTCAACGTTTCAGTCATGCATCAGATTAGAATAATGGCTAAATAAATGAGTTAAGCTGTGAAAATTCACGTGGTTTTGGGGAGAACTACACTATAGCGAACAATTTCATGCCCGGCCTGGAACGATCCCTCCTTCACAATTTTTATAAATAGTTTTTTGGAAATGTCAGAGATGCCTACACACTCGGATGACTGTTCATTATTCCCTATATCTTGATGATAAATGGGCTGTGAAGTCATTTGAATGATATTATCAAATGAAAAATAATAGACTACGAAATATATTACATCCAATTGTAAACCATATTCAGTGACTTAAAAATCTGATTCAGCCCCGAATCAATGACATCTCTCAAATAAGCACTGTTTCAATGGAGGAATTAAAAAACACCGGGCTTGCACCTACACACAATCTTGGATGTCTCCTCGGAAAAAACCAGAGTTTTTTTCGAAAGTATGTGCTCACTAAATTTTTAACGAGGCAGCAATAGAGCAGGAGATATTTCAATCCAGATGTAGTGGAGAAAACAGTACTGAAAAGGTAGATAAAATCACTTACTGGCTGGCTAACCGCCTCATGTGTCTAGTTAATGAGCTGGAGTAACTGCCTTCTTTATCAAAATTTTATCAAAAATTTGTTTTACCAAAAACTTACTGCCTCTGTGACATAATATATTCACGTTTCCTGGGGAAATATTGAATAATCTTAATGAAGAGCACTTTAAGCAGCAATGGAATGGTATGCACAAGGAAGAAACACCGAGGAAGAAGGCCAAGGACGAGCTACGACAAGCAGGTTATGACAGATTTCAATGCAATGAGACTGAATAATTGGCTGATGACGAAACGATCTAGAGCTATCATGAGAAAATATAAGTATTTTTTCTTTTTGAGCTGATGACGATTATATTATTCTAGACTAAACCACTCCATTTTTATATTTTATATCATTTGCATTCACATTATTACTGATAAGTCTCCGTATTTTAATCAATCTATTATGCAGTTTCGGTCACGGGAGAGAAAACGAGTTGGATCGAACTGGAGTAAAAAATATCACAATAACGCAAGCACGAAAGAAGCTTTCACTAAAGGAACCCTATATAGAGCTAGAGAGAGGCAGTGTCTTGGTTTCCCCACGCCTACGAAGTCTCACGGTCAAGTCCATGGGCTTAACGGTAAAAAATTGCTGGATCTCCCAGGAGGCAGGTAACCGTCACCTCGAGATAAAACTGTCGATTACCTCGCCCGATTCGTCCTTTCTCCATTCCCGGGGCCATACGCTACAGGCGATGCCTTGGCAAGACACCGAGTACACACGATCACTCTTCCTTAACACTATCCCGAAACGGATGAGCTGTATAACGTTTTTTCTACTTATCTGTGAAAAAGTCCGTGTATTCCGATGAAGAGCATGAAGAAAGTAATTACATGATAAAAATTGCAATAACGTAATCTTGCTTTCCAAAATATGTTTTCAAAGTGATAGTTTATATTTCAACTAGAAATATTAGCTGGAAATTTATAAACTGCCTCCCTTTTCGGCATTCCATAGATATCTCATCAATAGGTAGGTGGTCCTTTTTCTGAGAGAGCATTTAACACGAATTTCATTTTAGCTCGAGTTTCTTTGTATTCATGATAGAAGAGAGTTCATTACCTGCTGGCCCTGGGTAGGGGTCTACCAAAAAGTAAAGTATAGGAAAGCACAGTAGAGTAAAGTATACGAACCCACAGATTAGTCATCTGCTGAATGCGCTCGAAGTTGGTCCTTTGATGCACCGGAGGATGAGGTAATTTTTTATCGTGCAAACAATTCGATTAAAACCAATGGGTCAGAGTAGAAATTGAATTTCGAATGTGGGATTCCAAACCAGCCTTGGGTTCATTGGGCATGAGCGCCACCCGCTTGGCAAGCTGGGCTGTTCGTGAGAACGCAGGTTGGCACATGCGGCAAAGCGGCGACGAAAGATGGATATTTACGCATGGAAACGATCTTAATTGTCAGTTATCTTTTATGTGGATGACAGTGGTGATACCATGCCAGGAAGTGGAATTGAATATTAATCTCCGTGAGAATAACTTACATCAACCGCGACATTTTCTGGATCGCCCAGTAAGAAAAAAAGATTAAATACTCTGTAGAAAGAGTGCACGAAGTAAAATTCCAATGAATTTCCGGCAGGCTATAGAATTAGTCAGATGAACATATTAGCACCCAAAGAGGGAAGAAATACGGCAAAGAATTGAGATAATATCTCTTCGTGGGCAGATAAAGGGGATATTAAGATATGCACTTGGACGATGTAAGAAATATAGCCTGATAGGTGGTAATCAAGTATTTCCTATATATATATATATATATATATATATATATATATATATATATATATATATATATATAAAAGGAAAGGTTGCGATGGGATGTCTTCGGCATGTATACAAGCGGACGAAGTCCGTTACCTTCCTTGTCTGAGATAGTGGACGAGTTACCATGGCGTGATGCAGGTATGAGTTATAATGCAAGTTTAGCTCAGGTTATGATTAAAGAGTAGAAACTATCGCCAGATTAGCAAGTATTTACATCGGAATGATATCCATATTTATAACACTGATAACACGAATGCATCCGGTATGATTCCTTAAAAGGCCAGCTAGTTTACTGAATGGCTCATTCAGGAAATCATGCGCACTCTGCAATTTTTTATTTCAAAACACATTGCATCGCCCTCGGAAAATGATGAAAACAAATGAAATAAAAGTTCGAGCTGCAAAAGATAAAATCGGAAAGTAATGTTCAGTGAGTAGATTTGTCTTTTGCTGCCACGTGGAGTACACGGAAAACTATCTCAGAATAATATTCCACTTTTAATGAAGACACAAATGCAACTGCCATAGATGAGTTCTTCATCTATCTATTCCAGCTTAAAAAAGCAGAGAATATTATTCAACTTTTATTTCCCGTTCAATCATAGTCTCAATTAATTTCATCCATCAGTAAATAAGTAAACTTTATAAATAATGTGATTCGTTTCTTTTATGCTTGAATGAAAAGTTTAAGGATTCCAATTAAAATGACTCCGGGTATTTTTAAAATAACATTCCATTTTAAAATATGTTTTAGGTTATGAACAAGGAAGAAGAAAATGGCAAGAACACTGCCCGACAATAGCAAATGGTTGGTGAACATAACCTTGATTCCTTAGCCCCATGCAAAGTGTGTTCTGTTACATCATTACACTTAGGAGTGTTTCAAATCAAGGTAAATGAAAGTCAAAACCCCAAACCTTTTCAACTGCATTATTTTTGAACGTCCAATTTATTCAAAAAGTTATAGGTGTCTCCATTAAGAAATGGGAGGCCAAGCTCTAGGATCAGGAAGTGAAAGATGGATCCAACGACAGCATCGATTGAGATAAGAAAGAACAACACATGAAAAAAATCCGTCGCAAAACGTGATAAAGTGTGCCGCGTGATAAAAAAACCTCAACTTTTTGGATTCGCAGAACGAACACACGCTTAAGCGTTGAAGTAGGGAAAGGAGATATGATGCTGGTTGAGAGAAAATTGGAAGTAATCCACCAAAACGTGGAATATAAATTTACGTGTTTTGTGATAAACTTTGAATAAATAAGCAACGTATGTTTATGCCAGTAAATTAAAAGAATATAATTTTGATTACTATTCCGGTTTGAAGTCACTCGAACTGAATACATACACATGAGAAGCATAAAAACATCCATTTGTAAATAATATGCATATTTTTCCTTCGAGTTGACCTAAGCTAACAAACAAAATACGATTGATACAACTGGGAGTAATAAGGGCGGTCGCAAATCCATTGCTGAAGCATAGACGCGACCATTCAAAAGTATGTAAACATAGAAATCGATGGTCAGGTAAGTTATGGCCGTTAGCTGACTGTTAAGGCTACATGACAATTGCAACAGTTGGGGTCGTTACTCGAGCGAAGAGGAAGCCACCAAATTAAACAGCAATGGAACGGAAATATTTTTTTCACATTCAAAATCTTAATCCAATAGTTGAAATCGAAATAATTTAATTATTGATAACGATAGAGCTAGAAGGTGCAATTGCGTCTCGATAACTTGAAATTGTTTTCGGCAGTAAAAATTGCCTTTATTGCCATAATTTTCAGCAATAAATGTACAATATTTTTTTATCATTCATCATTATGAATATTATTAAAATTGTCATATCATTATTATCATTTGTGAGCAATTTGCACCGGACTTTCCTAAAGGTAAAAAATGAATGAAACATCTGACTCTCCTAATTTAGATCCACTCTTTATAAAAGTATTGTCGTGTGAAATACTACTCTACTCTACTACTCTACTACTCTAAATTCCCCATCCCAGAGACCTGCTCTAAGAATGCCCGAAGCCTTGCAGCTTCTACTCATACTTTTGAACCCACAAAATAATCTGAACATCTGCTTTGATTCCCTTCGGCTACGAGGTGAACATATACAGAGTGAGGCAACATAACTTCCTTTTTTAATGGGTTTTTTCTTTATAAAAAAGGATTTTATTTTGCCGCACCCTATATTTATACATGTATCATATCCACACATTTTTTCTTCGCTCATTTTCGATCCGATAGTTCCGATTCCTTTCTGAGCTAATGTGCGGCGATCATAAAAGAGGGCCAAAGGGCGTGGATGTGAGGGCAGACTGGAAATGGCGGAGAAGAGTAAGAAGAGTAGAGGGAAAGAAGGAAGGAGGGAATCGTGTGTGATGAGAGCAGCAGCAGCACGTCAAGCGTGAGAGAAGAGGGCGGTTCTATCACGCGGTGGTGCAGGGTTGCGCTGAAAGCGCGCTCTGTAATATCCCTCCCTTGCCCCCAACCTCCCTCTCCAGCCCACCCGCACCATGTCAGCCTTCAGCGTCCAACTCACGCGAAGCGCAAACAAGGGCGTTGCATTACTTCCCGACATATGCTGCTTCCTTCGCGGGGAGTTGGGAGGGGGCTAGGTTCGAGTGTCAGCGTGGGAATGGGGAGAGAGGAGGAAGAGAGATATAGGAAGCTGTGCAGAAGGGTGAGATAAAAGGTGAAGAGGGGGACAAGGCAAGAGATGAGGAAAACCTGGAGTAGGGTTGCCAACTCCAATAAAAGTTAAGTGTGGGAGGCATATCGATAGCGTCAAAGGCAGGGGGCACTTTAAAAAAAACACACTTACCATATATATTTGAATAAGTAACTGCAAGATTATTTTCACCAGCGAAATTACCCATTTCGCGAATTTTAATACATATATTTTTTATTGTTTTATGAGTGTATTATTTTCTCTTAAAAAACATTTACTTTTTCTATACGTTCATACTAAAATCAACTGCGTTCATCTTGGGTGCTTAGCCTGATATCAGTATGAGTGAACCAGGTACCCTACTGTCTAAGAGTCACGAGTGCCTACTATCCCACTTATAATTTTGGTTTTCCGTAATAAGAACAAATTGCGAGAAAGTAATTAATGATCCATAATAATATACATACGTCCTCCAAGTTCTTCCCTTACGAGGGCAGCAAAATCAAAAAATCCACATCACATGGTGGCCCATAATTTCATGTAATTATTTCATAAATTCATAATTTGCCACTAAGTACAGAATATATTATTATTACTCCCTTAATAAGAATACTTGAACTTTAGCTCAAAAATTTGTAATATGAAGCAACGGCTTTATATTTTTTTTTAATTTTTGGACATAAATCCCATAAAATGTGGGCTATTGTAGAAAATAGTTAGTAAACATGAATTCATAAAATATCTGTCTAATGTGAACGCTATATAACTACTAAAATGAAAATATATGCTAAACTTCTTTTACGTTGATGGCTATAATACCGACGTTTAAAAGCGAACATTTGAAAATATTCCGCATTTTGAAAAATTATAATCCTCTTAGCTTTCTAACAAATACTGAACTCTTGACAGGAATTACATGTATAACAAGGTCATCTCAACATTAAAATCCCATTAGATGAAAAATTCTGAGCATTAGAACGAAACAAAACATTTTCAACCCGAGAAACGGTATTTTATCGATATAATTATAAAATTCCGGGAGGATCCGGGAGGGCTGGCAATCTTAAGGGTAAGGGTTGGGGAGGTGAGTTGGTGGTTTTATATAGTCTATCCACCGTCTGAAAGGGGGGAGGGGCTAGGAGATCAAAACAACACTGTGGGTGTGAAGAACGTCACCGCGGAGTTGGGTTCATAGTGCGACCGGAGTTAGTCGCCCGCAAGCGGACATAATGCTCCGAGTTAAATACCATGTTGTTAGCCGTCTCGGCCCCTTCCAAGTGAAGATCCCCGTGCGGTGATAGCCCGTTAATGGCCGCGCAGGTGTTTCCCAGGCGTACTGGGATCGTGGGAGGATTCACGGAGGTCGAGGGAAGATTTTTAAGAAGGACGCGAGCGAACTTCTCAGGGCCCGAAGGGTTCTGCCGTAATTAATTTCCCTATCGCACGAATAAAATCTATCCCTCGGTGGAGCATTATGTTATTTTTTTAAGCTCCTCTAGGAGACGAGTGGAGATCCAACAACCAAGACTCGGATCAAAACTGCTTAAATTTAATATTTGCAGAGCCAGTGAGGCGCCGGAGTAAAGACTGTGTTCCGTTATTTGCGGAGCTATTTGTAGACATCGGAAAGTACGCATGTTGGACAAAGTCGGTTTAATAGTTCTTTGTAAAAATAAGTTTAACACTTATCGGTCGATTGCTGAGAATCAAATACTGATTTTCAAGTCACCAATGAGTACAGACCGGTGCGGGGGCTAACGTATTGGCTTCCCACCCACAGCGCCCGGGTTCAAATACCGGCGGAGTTTAATATTTTTCAGAGGTGTCTCGATCCCTACTTGAGGTGCTTTGTGGAGGGCACTTTGAGTGAGTGCGCCGTCCGTCGGATGGGACGATAAGCTGTTGACCCCTTGGCGCCTTTCGTAAAGAGTAGGCTAATGCCGACGCTGGGTTTCTCTCCACCCTTCATCCTTTTCCTGTCCATCCCCTATGGTGCAAATGACCTCAGCTGTCGGTCGCCTCCCCTAAATACTACTACCACCCGGACTAGCTCTTTTAGTTGATGTGAAAAATACGTTAATGATACTCAACAAGGCAAGTGGCAGAATAAACTGGATGTTTGAAAATCATGTCGATTAAGTGTTTCTACAATGAGAAAAAGCAAATATTTGACTTCAAACATCCTCGGTTTTACCCAAGATGTGTGCTCCTCGGGCACAATACAGGGTCGCACCCAAAAGTGGTAGGACTGATTTTTTTACAAGAATTTTATTGACGATATACTTACATCGACTTAATAATCTTCAAAGTATGCTCCTTGAGCTGCTACACACTTAGTATAACGTTGCTCCCATTCCCCGTACGCCCGCTGGAAATTTTCTTTGGGGATGCCGTTGATGACCGTCGTCGAGGCCTCTTGAACGGCCTTTATCGAGTCAAAACGTCGTCCCTTGAGCTGTCTTTTCATCAGGGGGAAGAAGAAGTCCGGTGGTGCCAGATCGGGAGAATAGGGCGGGTGCGGCAACGTGGCAACGCCGTATTTGGCCAGGAGCTGTCTGGCGACGAGCGCGCCATGGCAGAATTTTCGGCACCATCTTGGCGCACACCTTGCGCATGGCCAAATCCTGTGAAATAATGCGTTGGACGTTGGATGCAGACAGACCCAACTGGTCTGCAATTTCTTCACTGGTTAAGCGTCGGTCTGTGTTCAGCAGTGTCCTCACTCTGTCCACATTCGTGTCGGTTCTTGCCGTCGACGGCCGTCCGGAGCGATGGTCGTCTTCAACAAGCTCCCTACCCTATTTAAACAACTTGTGCCACTCAAATACTGTGGAACGGCTTAAGGCAGTGTCCCCATAAGCCTGCTTGATCACATCGAGGGTCTCAGTATCCGTCTTCCCGAGTTTCGCACAAAACTTCACGGAATAACGTTGCTCTAAATTCAGATTCATTTTGTTTTTCGACGCGGACAAAAAACTTGCTTCACTAAAAACGGTGTCCTCACTCAACGACAGCCCGCAGGCGACTGAGGTTGGTGTTGGTCTGTTGCTAAGAGCCCCCTCCACCTTACTCTGCCAGGGATACCCCCCTCCACCGCTCCGTTCGCGCCAGAGAAAATCAGTCCTACCACTTTTGGGTAAGACCCTGTATCTTCCTGAAAAACCACAGGCGACACGGATAAAGGACCTTGTACCCTCCACCCTGATATGTAAATTAAATACGCCGGATAGGGCATACTCTGAGGTTAGCTCTATCCTCACCCATCAAACCAACCTTCGGCTTGTCACATGTGGTTTGAGTGTATTCTTAGTGTATCAGTCATTACATCTTCAGGTTACGATCTTCATGCACTTAGGACACTTATTTTCAGTATTTTATCGTAGTATAAATATCTTAATTATAAAATGATGTGCATCATCCAGATGGACCTTCCCTTTTCTCCAAGATATCGTAATAATCTTTAGTTAAGCACAAGGGAGGAATGGTTAGAAACGTCATTCTGTCTTCAAATTTGACGCCATCACCTTTGAAGTGAGAATTTGGCTCGCATCATCCAGCGACACATTCACATCCATGATTGATCTTCTAGCGAGTTAGCTATTTTCTATTGTTCTCATCCTAAGCGTGAAAGTAAAGGTCATCTAATCCCTAAATACGGTATTCCAACTAAATCAGGAAACCCCTTTTATATGAGGTATTTATTGCGATTGAATGGTTGACAATACTCAGTACTCGAGATTTTCATCTTCCTCTTCATCCCTGACTGCGAACAATTATCGTTGACGCAGTAATTGCAACGGGAATCATTACTGTTTTGTTACGTCATAAGTTCCATACGAGTAAATTCATAGTGTCCATTCCAAAACATCAAGAGAAAAATAATAATATGTTAACTAAGAACTTAAAATTATTATCTTCCGAATGAATATTCGCGGCGGGAATCGTTTTTGCCATCTCCCTCTTATAGCTCAAAAGGATGAACGTCATCTAATCAATAAGGAATCGCAATTGCGAATTCTTGAGAAAAAGTCGTAATGTTTGAAAAGGCTTAGAACGAATGTGGGATGGTGTGATAATTCAACAATATTTGAAAAACGGGAAAATCACCGTCTGTTCCATAAAATAACATTAAAAAAATGATATCCTTTCTGGCGTACATTTTTCCATTTCGTCAGCCTTCTGTCCAACCAGATGAATTCCATCTCTCAGATATGAATTTTAAGCTCGATGAGTAACTCGGCCACAAAAAGCAAGGCTTGGTATACTTCTGCGCCTGCTTACGGCATCGTTCTTAAACTAGTCACTTTCAAAGCACAACGAATCGTTTCCAGCAGTTAAAAAATTAGCGCCTCCTCGAGCATACTTATCTTAATATCCACAGCTCAAAGAGCTTTAACTATTGTCCCGTCTATATACGTGGAAATCAATAGAAATCGGTGACGATGAGAAACATACTCGATTCAGCTTGCTTCGTTTATTGAATGACGAAATATACATATATATATAATATATTATATATATATGTAATATTATATATATATATATTATAAAAATGTATAGTAAGCCTTTTCAATTTTATTTACAAGAATTTGATTTACACCTTATAAAGCTATAAATAATGCCAAAGGTGGAATTTGATATCTGTATATATATATATATATATATATATATATATATACTAGCTGAATACCCGGCTTTGCACGGGTTAGGGAGAAACAATGATATAAATATACTACATAAATAAAAACAACAAATTATAAAGTACAATAATACACTACTTCATACAAATTTAAGAATCTTTTTTATTTAACACCTGTTTATAAACTACATTTTTTGTTTCATATCCAGGAGAAAGAATATATAAATTTTTAGGCGAACCTACTCTGGAGCAAGCAACATAAAGTTCCCCGTGGCTAAAACATGGCGATCTTATATCAACACCACAAAACTTTAAAGACTGTCCCTGTGATTTATTAATGGTAATTTAAAAAGCTAGCCAGACTGGAAACTGTAATCTTTTAAAGTTGAAGGGAAGATCAGTTGGGATTAGAGGTATCCGTGGAATAAAAATTATTTCACCTTTTCCTTTTCCAGTTAAAATGACTGCCTGTATTATATTTTTCATTAATTTTGTCGCACACAATCGTGTCCCATTGCAGAGTATTGGTGGATCTAAATTTCGCAATAAAATGATTGGAGATCCTACTTTAAGTATAAGGCGATGTTGTGGCAATCCAGCTGGATCAAGTGAATTTAGGAATTCCGTTGGATAATTGACGGCTTCGTCAGCATCCACTATGGTATCAACCGATTTATATTCAATCACGTCTCCTGGCAGCATGGCTAGTATCTCCTTGTTAATTTCATTAACATCATCGTTCTTAGGAGCAAGAATGGCTCTTTCCCGCAACCATTCTAAATGTTTATAATTTTGATTAACGTTAGGATAGACTGCTTGTATCATATCGCGGACAGTTTTCACCGATACACATAAATCTGATGACAATTTTATCATACCAGATGCTTCAATAACTAATCTATCTTCTCCAATCTCCAAAAGTTTATTTGCAAAATTTTGAGCATTCCTATCTCTTAAGAGGATTCGCATGTTTTGTTTAAGGCTAATTTCTTGGACATGATTCCATAGAACAGAATGTTTTAAACAGGTATAAATTTCATCGGCTGGAGTCGATTTTGGAACGACAGGCAGAGTTTGACGGAAGTCTCCACACAGGAGTACCAGAGCTCTCCCTCTTATTAAACTGCAGTTTCCTCTAAGATCGTAAGTGTTGCGTTGAGGGCCTCAAGAGATTTTTTATGAGCCATGGTACACTCATCCCATACTATCAATTTACATTCTATAAGAACTTGTGCCTGGCCGCTTGTTTTAGTTATATGACATGTGGGATTTTCTTGTCGGGAAATATTAAGTGGCAACTTAGGGCAGAGTGGGCTGTTCTTCCTCCTTCCATTAATGTCGCTGCAATACCTGAAGATGCAACGGCTAGAGCAATTTCTCCATGAACCCTGATTTCAGCGAGAACTAAATTAATAAAAATGTTTTTCCCGTGCCACCACCAGCATCAAGAACAATGATACCTCCTTCTTGTTTATCTACTTGGTCCATTATTGTTTCGTACGCGAATTTCTGATCTCCATTAAGAAGTGGCTTTTTATTCGCGATGTATACTTCTAAGTCTAAGACATTGTAGCTAGTTTCACGTATATAATCTGGATAAAATACACCCTGTTGATCTTGTACAGGTGCAAAAAGACCGAGTTCCACTAAAGTCTTGTTAACCATGGTGATACACTTTTCCTCCAAAATAATCAAAGTTTTATTTAAAATGTCGGAGTTAAACGTAATATCCAATGTAGGATTTTCACTTCGAACTTTAGCCAGTATATCCTCACTCATTGATTCTTTATATTTTTCCCATAATGTTTTTGGGTTAGATGGATTACAGGGGGTTATTATGATGGCAAACAAAATTCGGATTAGTCCTGGAAGAGAAATCAAACTGGCCTCTCGCAATGAGTCATCCCAGTGTTGATCTCCTTCTAGCAACCCTAAATTCTGGCAAGCTTCTCTGAATGTCTCACATATTTCTCCGTTTACCGTTCTTAATTCTGCAAATGAGCGAGGTCCTCTAATGGTATGTAGAAGCATTCTTAAAACATAACATTCGGCGTTGTTAGGATGGACTGGGTAGACTCGGCCCAATGCGACACATGAATAAATATTATTCTCAGGATCAAAGTTGCCCATTTTTCTTCTACAAAAGACTTTCCTTGATATATTCCACGTATAATATCTCGGCAATTCTGAATACAATAGTGTTCTTGCAAAAGTATCCTGCTGGCATAGTTGGAAAAATGCTGTTTCTATGACAGCAAAAAAGTAAACAAATTACATACATACAAACAAACACTCTCCTTTATATATATATATATATATATATATATATATATATATATATATATATATATATATATATATATATATATATATACATATATCAAATTCCACCTTTGGCTTTATTTATAGCTTTGGAATGTATAAATCAAATTCTTGTAAATCAAATTGAAAAGGCTTACTTGTAGATAAGAGAAGCAACAGAAAGTAAAGGAATATCCTGAACGCCCCAGATACTTTTTCTAGTTCTCTGATAAATGTAAAGAGATAATAAAGCAAATAGAAAAATCTCGAAAATGGCAAACAGATTCCAATGATTCCACCTACCAAATAGGTGTGGATGTCTCTCCTTGTCACGATAAAAATCTCTGAGAACGTAGCAAAAAGTCGCGCTTCTCCGATTTTGGAACAAACATCGTAAATTTGACGAGTCCACATGTGCCAATAATACAGGTATATGGCCATATAACATCTTTTCTCTTACTTTCACGGGTACACAAATCATAATGATCACAATCCTATTTTTATTCTACGGTTAAAAAGCCGGAAAGTCAGTCAGGGATTCCTAACCTACTTAACTCCACTTTTAACCTACTTAAAACTGAAATATTTTCATTTGCAAATAGTGGCTATAGTTACTGCCCCAATATAACAAGCATAAGCCCGTTTATATAGCGCAATTTAGCTCACGGAATTATGAAATCATCCAAACTCATCCAAAGTTGGCAGGTTTGGCAAAAATTACGAATATTTTTAGAGGTATGTTCTGTTAAAATGAAAGATTATAGAATTCCCTTTGGCCACGAAAGACAGCAAAGAGTTAATACTAAACAAATAGTACCAATATTGCATTTGCAAGCTTTTTTCCTCAGATTTTTCGTTTTACTAAAATAATTTGGATGCACGCATTTGATCGAGGCATTTTTTTGGTTTGAACGAAGAAAATACCGTCAGGCGCTGATTGATCTGCCTCGGAATCGAATGAATTATTGTTGCTATCAACATAATCCAGTTTTCTCATACGAATATGGCGTGATGCCACTCAACTGTTAGCCATTATTTTTCTATCTTGTTTAGTATTTCAGAAATGAATCGTCAATTGGGTGAGTAAATGGATGCCCTTAGTTAATCTACATATCGTACTATTATTGCTTCCTTCTTCCATCATTTCGGGCGATTTTCCAAAAAAAATCAACAAACCATCATTATAGAGGCAAAATATTTCCGGAAATTAATTTTTCCATTATCCCCAACTAATTCATTCCCACATAGTTCACTCCGGTTCCACATCCTTTACTCCTAGCTTCATCCACATAGGAAAACACATTCCCTATAATGTTGTTACACCCTTGGACGAGAATACTCAGGCCTTCCGACCAAAGGGATGAGCCATTGATTTTTATGAATATGAAAACAAACATTAAATCCCCTCGAGCCGTAACGAATCGAAGCCATAAAATACCAGTTTTTCATCCCGTCGCCAGTCTGAACACATGCTTATGCGGCGAAAAACGTCGTCTATAAAGAGGTGATGTCTTCTGTTTGTGGTTTATTAAATGGCGTTGCACTAAGTTTTCGTTATGAACTCCAGAGCCTTCCGCGAGCATTTTGCCGCCCGATTAAAAACTATCGCGACACCTTGACGCCTACGCAACGTTCGAGTCAGCGTCTCGTTGACTCAACCTTCGCAAAGGACTTTGATTTGACCAACAATCTGATTATGTCCATCCTATTGATTCACCTATTTTCCTACTCTACGCTTTTCGCGATGAATGCCATGCATTTACTAGGGCAGTGCTATCAATACGGTTGATAATTCCTGGCGAGAATCAGACAAGAAGTCACCATTTACTTATTGCCTATGATGGACAACTAAATGGAGGTGCAGCTGGGATGTGTAATTTATATGTATAATGTTGAAAATGAAATAAGACACGATTATTAGCTGCACTTCAGACAGAAGAGAATTTTACCAAGACAATGCGGGGTAAATGACGGTAAATAAAGAAAGAAAAGCAATAGCAACAATGAATATATAATATGATATTGAAGTAAAAGACAGCATATAACTAAACACAAGTATAATATAGGAATCATGAATTATATGCTACGCAATTATAACTCATTGAAAGTGCTTAAAATTAAAAGTATTAAAAGTGCTTAAAATCAAAATATGTAATAAAATTATACATTTAACAATTGTGTATGGATGCTTACGCAAACTTATGTACGTAAATAACGTAAAATGGCACTGAATTTCAAGACGACCTAATGAATAGCTGATTTTCAGCTCTAATTAACCCTGCCACATTGACTGATTTTTTTTTATTTTTTATGTTTTCTACTTAAGTTTTAGTTTCATTTTTGAGAAAATTATCTACCTATCACTCTGCTTAAGGAGTGAGAGCAAAGCAGAAGTTAAAAAGAGCGAGGTCCTTCTTATAACCACTCCATTTCTTCTACCTATAATACCGTAGTTTCGTTCATTGCACCAAAAATTTGTTTATTTCATCCGTTAAAATACACACATAACAAATATAATATCGAAGATGTGTTACCCTTTACTCTTCCGTAACAATGTTCATGCACCCGGGTCAGGTAATCTGGGATGCGCCCGGATGCCAGCCCAAAAGTCGCTGGTTCGAGTCTCGCCTTTGGCTTGTGAATTGTGTAAACTGGAGGTGTTGCTATCAGGAAAGTAGATTAGCAATCAGACACGACTATTCAGGATAGCAGCGAGCATAAAAACCCTAACAGGATTTCGAAAGAGCAAATTATTTAAAAGTTTAAACGATGATTTAGCCCATTTTTATTCTCTGTATTTGACGGTGGCTAAACCAAAAAACATAATATGTCCTATTTCGTGTACGTATACCTGTAGAATGTTCCGTAAATATTGATTGCAGTCCATAGAATCACATCGAGAACATTTTAACCTGTCCAAAACGTATTATGCCTTTCGCTTTAGTGTTTTTGGTACGTTCTTTCCTGTTGCAGTATGCTCACACACACAGAAATAAATAACGACAAACTACCCTTGCTAGGTAGATATTTGCAATGTAAAAAGTTAAAAGTGATTAACATTTCCATTTATGGAAATGTTAATCACTTCTAACATTTATCGATGCTAAAAAGAACAACATTATACTATGGCATTTCATCTTCAGCATAGAATTATTCTAGACGTAGTTTACCTCATATTTTAGGCTGATATACACACAATCCTATTGTGTGTATATCAGCCTAAAATCAGGCTGATATACACACTTCGCTTACAGTAGATTGTTTAAGAAATTATAGAAATTGACTACATTTTAACAGATTTGATTTCAGGAAATCGCGAATATTTTAAAATACAAAATGATCGTTTAAAAACTCTTTCATAGTCTAGATCGGCTCAGAATATTTAAAAGAAAATATAAACTCCAGAGAGAATATTTTCCTTTACGTCCAATGTAATACGTATGGAATTAATATTATTTAAATCATGCTTCAGCATTTGGTTCTTTCTACGACTGATATCAATCAATAACCAAGACATTTTAAAAACTTACATAAATCTTTCAATCATTTTTTGCAATTTTTTAGCAGTAACACTACTGTTTCCAATATAAGATGCATAAAACATTTTCCTTCCTTTCTTTACTCTTTCGCCATTGAGAAAAGGTAAGTAACTGCTGGCCTAAATCAGCTTTTCAACTCAAACCATGTAAACACTGATACTAATGAGTATCAAGGTGGTTCCGGCTCTGATCTTATACTATCAACCACCTTATTGTTTCAACTTTCAGAGTGTCATAGAATTAAATACTAATAACACCGTCCTCGGAACTCCAAGATACTAGTTCTTCTTACCCTCGTAAAAATATGAGAGAATACATGTAGGGGTAAACGATTTTAATTTAAATTATAAAATCACAAAATTTGATAATATTTTTAGGGAGAAAAGTCATAGCTATTGGATAACAACAAATTAATGAGGATTTTAATCACGCATTAAGTGCCCGAAGCAACATGCCTCTCAACTAAGGATAACATTAAATCACCGATGAGTAAACAACGAATTGCGTTTCATCCTCAATATTGAACTCAACTATGATTTTTCTTTGGTACCAAGAATGATCATGGAAATGAAAAAAATAACTAGTCCTTCGGAAGTTGCAGAACAAGAAGAGCCTTAGGCATCTGTTGTCCCAGAGTGTAAACATATTGTCACGGCTGCATGTGGCAAGTCCCATTTACACCTTATA
Organism: Hetaerina americana; assembly: GCF_022747635.1. Taxonomy (NCBI): domain Eukaryota; kingdom Metazoa; phylum Arthropoda; class Insecta; order Odonata; family Calopterygidae; genus Hetaerina; species Hetaerina americana. The sequence goes on from NW_027286070.1 coordinate 34,802,028, forward strand.
GTCCCTTTGGGAAGCAAAATCGGAGAAACTTCGAACATAGCTACGCGGAAGCAAAATGCAATTGAATTCCGACGTCCGTGAAGGAGAAGATGAACACTGCATTAAAACTAACGTGATTTCGCTCGTAGAACGTGAGTGCCAACTGCTTCACCGGGTCGGGAAATCATGGGGCCATGATAAAAAAAAGGATGAAAAGAGGAGAAATAAAAGGAAAGTGCGGGAACCTCGTTACCTCTTGAGAAATATGAAAGGCTGGAAAAGGTCTGCATACTTCCATCTGCGTAAACCGGGGGAAAATATAAAAACAGTGAATGCTGGGAGCCATTTCTAAGATTTTACGCTGTCCTTCGTGAAGCCCTCGGGCGTAGCTTTCCACGCTGCATGCACCTGTGTTTATAAGTGTTTATGTGTATGTGTGCGGAAGAGGGTTTCCTTATTGAGCAGAGAACAGAGCTCTTTTCATGCATTTCATATAAAATTCCAATTTAACTTGCGTTCCACGTTGGGGATAAGCACGTCTCAGTAACCTACAGAGTTAGATAAAAGGGATGAAGTTCATCTAAAAGTTTGAACATTCTATTTGATGCATTAGTAGAAAGATATCTGGAATGGTAGATGCAGAGGGATATTTACTGGAGTAGTGTACTCTGTAACAAAGCGTACTCACACTACTGTTCACCGTAATTGTAACAAAGACGGTGCAAAGTACTTGAACGAGCGAGAATTTCAGCATAATTAACACCGCATTTCCCCTCTCACAGCGAATTTTATCATCTCTCATATAATGGTATCCCGCACTGACATTCGACTGGCCCATCCCTGATTTAAAGTAATTTTACGGAACAGCCCGAATATTCATGAGAAATAATTTAAAGTTTGATATATTACAACTAACTTCTTGATGTACCTACACAGATACGTATCGAGAAACTATATCAAGATTCTGGATACATCGAATAGGCGCCTGTATTTTTGGGACTCGTAATCTCTATTATGTGGGTTAAACTTACCTGATGGTCAAAATGCATAACATCCAATTCCGATGTATCTACATTCAAACATATCATGTAGCTATTTTGGAAGTTTGACGTTCCTGAAGATCAGATAATCGAACCTTAACTTCGATAATTCTCTATTTATCATACCGTTGCTGGGCAATGACTAATACGACAACGGTACGAGTAATGCAATGTATCACATGCACTTAGTGTTCCGATGAAGAATAGTGACACAGGAGATTGTCGAGTCGCTGCCTTCGTGACAATGCAATATTCTCTATAATCATAACCGTATCATCAAATAGTTGTAACAACTCCTACATGCATGTACTTGCCATCACAACTTGCTGCTATCCAGAGCAGCGCAAGGACGATCAAAGGGAGGAAAGATTGGGATACACAAAGAAGATGATCCACCTAGAACTGTGTGACATCCCTGTCACATTGAAACGTAATATTTCGGCGCTGATAAATGCGATACATCGGTTTAGGATGTTAGCTCGATATACAGTATGCAAGCATCAAACGAGACGAATGCCATGACAGGTCGTATGAAATCAATGCATGGGATATTTCGAAGTCCATCAGCGCGTTGCAATTCACATACATGTGCATCGAGATGTCAATTAATCGACTCTTCCAATTTATATTATTTACATTGCAATGCGGTAAACGAATTCGAATCTAGATGCATTCAACCATGGATATCTATCATAGCCCCCGCGTGTGAAAGCACTCGGAAGGCCACTTGGCACCACAAGGGGTGCGACAGGAGGCAGACGGAAAAAAAGTGAAGAGATCGGAGACGGCTGGGAAGTTTCAAAAACTCTCTCGGGCCCACTCCCTGTGAGGCCACTGCCAAGCAGTGCCGTTGTACTTAACTATTCACAGTAATGCTCGAGAATTGTGACCCAATCCCATCAAAATTTTAAAAATTCTGTCACAGACAATGTAAGGTATGAGGCTAAGATAACTCTGAGGAAGAAGCGCAACTCGTTGCCTGCACTATTTCCGGGACGTTTACGAAAGCAGAAATGATGTCATTTCAAAGCAATCGACATTGATAATGCACGACTGCATTCCTTAAGAACTCGCAAGAGTCAAAGAACGAATCTCAATCCTTCATGCTCGATGAAGAATATGAACCTGGAGGTTCAGGTCCATGCAGGGTTTTTGGGCTAAAAGTGCTCAAAATGAAAACCCGTTGCGGAATTTTAAGAGCTCAGCGCTGATTATAAAATATCGAATGTACTCGATTTTTTTCAGTACACAGTAAAGTATAGAAACAAATGAATTCAAAATTTGTGCGGAAATGTACTTGGGGATATATGTACAGGTACGTACACTTTGATACATGTACACCTCGTCTCCTAGATCAATTAATTATTTCTCTTCTACCGAACTCTAGTGCGATAAGCATATTTCTTACATAAACTGCAAGACAATTTTAAATTCCAAATTTTTTAGGTTGATCGCAAGTCATTATTGCACCCAATTAAACCTTAAATGTGTCCTAAAATTTTGCTACACATAACAAATACCGAGATATGGAATTAAATTAATTAAGGTACTTCGGGCTTAAGTCGAGGAGATCTGTTAATTTTACTTAGTACCCTGTAAGCCACCAATAGAGCATGTGGCAGGGGGAAAAGGTCTAGGGGTATCATTAACCTTTTAAATTAATTTACGTTTTTCAAGTAACAAATAACTTGTCATTACTATAACTAGCTGACCTATGTTAATAATATTAACTAGTACGTGACGATATTACTCACAAGATTAACTTATAAAAACAATCAAATTGTGTGCATATTTTGAAACTTTATTCCCCATAGATAAGAATTTTAAATTGTCACAGAGGAAAGCAGTATCCTTTACTTAAAAAACACAATAATAAAATTATATTTTATTACTATACCTAGGAATTCAGTCCTAAAACGAACTTTTTCTTCATGTTATTATGAACAAAAAATAAGCTTCACCTGTAGCTCATAATCTACAGATTATATGTACTGTAAACTACAAAACGCATAAATAATTGCTAAAGGTGTCTGATTCAAGGCGCGAGAAATATTTTGGCTAATGCTCCATTCCTCCATCATATTTCACAAAAATTTGCTCACCATAACTTGAAGAATTAAATATTTTTTCGCGAAGTTTATCGAAATTTTGCCTTGTGGACATTATCCAAATGAAAATATGAGTGCATAATCACTTTTCTCTTCAATATTTTTAGAGTTCTAATTTCCTCCCGCCGTTCAGAGTTCACGAGGAACCATAACTTCACATCCAAGAATTGATTTTCGAAGATATAAGAATTTTTCAAACGAATAGAGAGAGAAAAGGTTCACTGCTTCCTTTTCTCTAACGAATCCTTGTCCTCTTCAGTCATCTTCCTCTTATGAACCCTCTCTTCCCTTTAGTGCACACGGAGCACTTGGGAGCGCACACAAGCATATGAGATAGCAGCAGCGCCCATTTATTGCCGCTTATCTCTCGGCTACTGAGGGTAAACAAAAACATCGTGCATATGAGTCTTCCATAGGCCCACGAATTGCGTCGTCACGGGTTGGCGGGCTAATTAGAACCGATCACGCACGCGCGATAACCGTGGGTGTCGCAGCCGCCTCCATTAGTGGCCGAAGATTGACAATCAAGCAATGAACAGGGCTACTGAGCTTGCAGGCGCTCCACCGACAAGAAAAGGTAGCCCCTTCATATTCCGTGCGTCGGAGAAATATGATATATCTAATCATATGGTTGACGTGTCTTCAGATATATCTAAGGATAGCAAAACTTCTTCCCCTGGAGTTCCGACGAGAAACTAGAGAACAGAGGAATGGATTCCCATAGCTCCCATTCCGATCTGTTCTTTATTATCCTACTTTTTTTCTTCCCTTCTAATTCTTTAATATTATATGAGCACTTTCTTTAATTCCTATTGTGATTTTCCCACAATTTTTCCTGCAATAATTGTTTTAATTACTCTATTTCACCACTAAGTTATCTCTAATGTGCCTTCTTTTTCATACGCTTGCTAAGAATATTTATTTATTTTCCCACCCTTGTACATTCTTGGTGTACTTCGTAATTCCAATCGCTCTTTCTCATCCTATTTCACATGAAAACTCCTAATATTTCCTCCAAAGAAGAGAAAATACATTTTAAATGTACATGTGGAACACTGCCGACACGTAGCATTGACAGTTGAAATTAGTGAAGTGGCCAAAAATGTACTCTACTGAATATAATGGATAAAGAAACGCGTTCTGAAAGACCTGAAAGAGAATAAATTTGTGTTCCGTCATAGGATTGAATTAATTATCTAATTTATTGGATTGTCGAGTAAAATAAAAGCAGGGAATAATTTTAAGTCGCTAGTTGTTTGATTAGTAGGGAACTGAAGACGGCAAACACGATTATTAAACATTAGATAATAAGTCAATGTGTATTGGACAAAGCAATTCTATCTCATCCTATCCCTTATGAAAACATATGTCAAAAATTCAACATTTTCATGCGTTTTACTGTAACGCTCATTTTTTTCAGAAAACAGAATTTGAACTGCATTCAAACGTTAAATGTCACCACTCCGCAGATAATAAGCTACTTTTTGCACACCTTAAGTCACAGGTTCGACTCATTCCCATCAACTTTCATAATGATTGCAAGTAAAGTTCATTTTTGTCGCATGCAGATTTTATTTATTTTGCAAACTTAAATGAGAAATAGTAGCCGAAGGAACTCAACAGAAGTGTTGAAGACAGAAGTAAGAAGAAATTTCAATTGGAAATTGTAGTGTAAAACGTATTTTCCATAAATATAACATCTACATACTGGAAATACGTAACGGTTTCACTAAAATGGCTTTAAGGATTAAAGGATTTTTAATATTCTTAAACTACATGAATTCAGCGAAGTTGTAGTGATGGATCAGAACATGGATGGAGAACATTTTGAGTGTGAAAAACCAGAAAAAGTCGATAAAACTACATGAAATGACAAACTGACTACAATTTGGACAATTAGCATGATAACGCAAATTACATAAAATATTAAAAACAACCATGGATTATTACGCCGATCACAATTGAACATTACACCGAATTGTGCTATGAAAAAAGCGATTTTTATCATACCTATTTTTACTCTACATGGTAAATATAACGACAAGGTAGGACAGGTAGGACAAAAAAATGAGTCCATGGAAGCAATTTGGATTTTTTCTAGGGAATACTAGCATTGAATCAATCTTAGAAGGCCTATTCAAACTAAGTTTAAATGAAGTAGTATAGATAAAAGTTTATCATTAGCGAAACCATGTTCAACAAAGTGGGGCCATTTTTTACGCTTTTATCACGATATGCTGGCACGAAATGTTCTCAATCAATTTCCACTTTAATTTAGCTGAATGAGTTAAGGCGAGTTAAAAAATTACAGCTTGACTGAACACTAAAAGATGAAATGAAAATAAGGAGTAATGGTTATCCTTGGTAGCAATAATGGAGTCGATCTTCTGACGACATCACAAGGTATTTGTTTACACCAGCTCAGGGCTAGTGTGACATGTTAAAACTAAGCAAAACCTGTACACAACGGAGCAACCTTGTGGCGCTATTTATTCTGAGGAAAATGCGCTTAGGATTACTCAGTATTAGGGCATGGACGGACTTCTTTGAGAGTGCTTGTGCAGCAACTTGAATCGCGTGACCTCGTCTAACTAGACTGCCTACGGCATCCTCAAAGCAGCGGCAGTAAACGTGGAGAGAAGTTGAATGAGGCTCAGCGGGGAATGCAGTGGATCATCAACATGCCGCTCCTTTCGGCATCCTTATAAATCACGAAACTTGTAAATTATGCTATTAAAATTATATTAATTTCTGAATTATGCAACTGGACTTGAAAAATTAGTCTCTAATAAGTTACTATACCCTTCACCTTTTAATTGGTTCGAATGCATGATCCTTCAAGGAGTTGGACCTAAATATTCCATAATAAATTTACTCGTAGTGATGCCAAATCGACTACAGTCACTTCATTAAATGCTTTTAAATACAATAAAACGGGTGATTTTCCTCAGACCGGGGTGGATACATTGCAAGGTTATCATCATTGAACGTGATTCGGCTTCCCTGCGAGATTTATTTCGCTTAATTTACTGGTTTAGAAAATCCGAAGAAAAATAATGAGCGCTAGAAAATTATGTATCAATTTTTCACTCTATTATTTTAATACAATACGTCATATCAATAAAATAGACGAAGATATTGCGGCGGCACCGCTGCCACTCATCATAAGTTTGACAATGAGGAATTAAATTTTGCCCCCTACTCATGATTCATTGAAATTCACAATGTTGTCCACTGTAGTCTGACGTGCCCACCCAACCTCTTTCATTCATGTTATATTTTTGACGATTAAAAACGACAGAATTATGAAGGAGGATGTAAAATAAAGATCATTCATTTCCCAAAATCAATTAAATTATATTAATATAAAAAATAATTTGACTTCAACACAAAATGTGGTCATTTTTTCTCTTATAATTTTTCCTCTCCAGAGGAACGAGACTTTCTTTTTTCAAGTACTCTGCAATGCTATACTCTTTAGTATGAATTCTAAATTTACTTCGGACATTCTTGCGTTCCAGAAAAGCCGCTCTTCGTTTCCTCGTAGAATACGCCAGTGGTCACATTCTTCTCCATAAATCCGCCTGAAATGATTGATGTGGTGTATCGCATACTTCCTCTTCCATTTGAAACTACACGCACCGCCTCTGTGAACTATTCTCGATTGGGATCAGCAATTGCAGCATCAGCGTTTCACGAAAGGCTCCGCGTTGGCGACAGAGGGATGGTGATGCACAACTCTCAAATGTGGAAAAACGTCTTGTATCGTGGCCGACGGCGCTACCGCTCATCCCTCGTGTCGCAGTCGAGGCCAAGGAGTCAATTTCACGGATGCACGAATCCTCGATGGGCATCGGTCAAGCCAATCCTACGTTTAGCCGTTCATCCGCCTCGGAAGAATTTTTCAGTTCAAGACACGTTCTCTCCATTTGAGCCTGTAGTCCACATTGGAAATATTCACGAATCAAGAGAGGTCTTGAATATTATATAACCTCAGTTATTGTCATTATTGTTACTAAAAGCTCGTCTTGTGCGCTTAGAGAAGTACTGTATACCTCGATTATATATCGTAGTGCATGTACCTATAGTTATTATCCTCTATATTTCTTGAATTATTTAAATATATATTGTTAGTACATATTTATAAAAGCATTATCTTGGATACTATATGCTTAGTGTTGAATCACACCCTGCTACAGACCATAGTGGTTGCTTCTGGGGTACCATGCAGAAGAAAATTCACAATTACACAAATGATTTTTTCGTACATCTGGTGATGCCGTGCCGCAGAAAAAACGATGTATCAAAATAATTCTAGAGAAAACCTCGTGTTTACTTCATCATGGATATTTTGAATCGGTATATTACCTGTATTTTACTGATTGATGTGGAGAAAAAAAAGTCGCGGTTCCAAATCCAATCGAAGGCAGGAATTTTTTGTTACTTATATTCACTGCATACAAAAATACCGTAAAAATTTGGGTTAAAAATATAATGCATGTATAGGGAATTAGTTTCCGCTGTAGTGAATAATTCAAAGAAAACACTCAACTCTAACATATACCACAAGAAAAGGAAATATCTTTGAGAGCAAGAATCCATCCACAGTGCGGATACGATTATTTCCCTTTAATATAACTCAAATTATCCCTCGCACTCGGTGGAAATGTTAGGACTATAGATCTACGCAGATTCTAAAGATAATAAAATTTTATTCGTAACATATGCCAATAAGGAGACAAGCTACAATTATCTCACTAAACTAAATGTATCCGAAGTTAGCAACCAACGCTAGACTTATTTTTCGTGGGTGCATTGTAGTAAATGTTAAATATCAAGTTCTTTGCTGAATTCCTAAGCATTCTGTCAGATCTACGTTATGGAAAATTCCGAATACTTAGTGTTGAAAAATCTTTTTCTTCTTTTAATATGCTCCCGCATTGCACAGAAGAAGACGTAATATACTTCTCTAACGGTAACACCAGCTGAACACCAAATTCTATAACTACCTTAAAAAGCCATAATAGTTTTGTAAAAGGAAACACCCGAACACATTCTTTACTAAACCGAAATGGATATGCAGGGGATGCATTGGTTTTCAGCGTCTTTTACGTCTCACAATAGGAAGTAAGCGAGACGGCTCCTTTGAAACGATCTTAAGCATACCTTAAATCCGAAATTTTAATCAGTTAAACCGCCTATGCCCTTCTTTTCATGAAAAATTATATTCATGCTCTTTGCATAAAAAATTATTGGCTCGCAAAGACTCTACTGTCCTAAAGATTACCATACCAATACAACACTTCCGATTTTATGGCACAATTCTGTGATTCCGCGGTGAAAGTCAAAGATTCTTATAGCTATACGTAATGCCTATTGATCTTGGGAGTCGGCAGCCTAACAAAAGAGATCATCGATAGTTTCTGCATGCGTTTTATAAAGGGAATTTAAATCAACAATTACACGTCACATGTAAATTTATAAATCCAATGACGTACTAAAAATCGGATTCCCCGCTGGATGCAGCTGAAAGGCTTTTTTCATTTATGTTTAGGGAATTTACAACATCGTCTAAAATTGTTACCAACAGATTCAAAAAGTCTAACCATTCTTTCAAATTATACGAACAATTGCAACTCGTAAAATTTGAAAACAGTAAGATATCATCATTCCCATTTTTTAATCCTATTACTTCACGGCTAAAATTTAGTTTACAATTCAGTTTGCCAAATTGTTATCCGTTCCATACAAATGAAGAGCAAGTAACTCATCCAATCACGTGGGGGGTAATTGTTTTCGGCCTCGCCCCCACTCACCTGCCTCCTCCTTCACATCCATCTTCAGCCACCAGCTTTATAACTAAATGAAGACATTATGTACCTTCCTTCGGCAATACTGCCAAGCCACAGGCACTAACGCATAACTTAACTTTCACTACTTACCATTCGGTTCAGTTTCATTCTCTGTTTAGAACATCACGGAATTACTACCGAGAAAATTACACCCTTGAGGTCCTCTGAGCCCACCGTATACTTTTACTACGTAAAAACGCTTACCCCGCACTATCCGAAAAGAAAATGGGGTTTTGGACATATGGGTATGGATAAGAAAGAAGAATACGAGTTGGATAAATTGAAGAGGTATACCGTACACATGGCGGGAAAAGTAAGAAAGTTGGAATAACTTAAAAAAGGCAGAAAAAGTAGACGGAAGAGATACTTAAAGGAAGTGGGACGAAGAAGACAGAAAGAATCTTGGGTAAATAGGAAATAAGGAATCAGCTTAATGGGCAGTATGAGGAGGGGAGTACATGAAGAAGGAAATGCCTTACGGCAAACGAGAAATCATCCGGGAAATGCGTAGGAGTCCACGAGTATTCCTTGTGGTAATAATTTTCAGGGACGGTCTAAAGCATACATTTAATCTGTACGATCGCCATTGGTTTTAGGTGGAATGAGATGGGAAAGCGAAGAAGTCACCTGGTGCCCCCCACATCTAAGGCCACACCTCTTAACTATCTCTCGTCCGAGCACGTCTAGGGCCACCTTGCTCACAATGAGACGTGACAGGCGTCTTGACGCGGTTAGCGGCTTCCAGCCATTCTCCGTTGCCAGAAAGGACATAGGGGCATTCCAGCAATTCTTCTAATTCCCTAGCATTGTTTTCTGGCGACATATATTCAACAGAGCGAGACATGAGTTACAACGGCCACTGCGTATGGTGGCGCAAATCTGAAGTCAGATGGCTACGCTATCCCCTGCAACGTGTTTGTGAGTATAAAGATTCAATTGAGCAGATATCATCAATAACAGAAAAGCCCAGTGGATTTCGCGTGCAGATGGAGAGAGGTAATTTATTAAATCATTTGAAACCCATAGCTTTTTTGATTTTCTTATGCAATCACCACATATTTTCAGGAGAAGCAAAAAAATCTTTATTTTTAGATCACCGTGTATTTTTAAAAGGAATTTGACATCGCTCACATTACTGCCATCGCCATTTATTCAAATTACCGAGAAACCACAATTAGCTCTACATCCTTTCACTTAACGGAAGAAAATACTGAGCGATTAGCGAAAAATCGACTGGCGGTATTACTATCATTCGTGATGCGACTTCCTGAGCCAACCAATCACGTAGGGCCAAGCTCTTCCTGCAATTGTTCCTGAAATACCCTTTTTCTCGACAGATACTTCGACTGTACATAATTTCATTTCAAGTCTTTAGTAAGTATGAAGGGGAAAGTCAAAATATATAAACCGTGTATGCATACAGGGCAATTCTTTAGAGGAGAAAATGGCGGCCTTTTCGCTCAACTTTCTAAGCAATTCATTTTTTTCGGCGTGTCGTCAGAACTGTATCAATTTTGTGTGATTACTCATCATGCATGCTTGCGTACTGTGACTGCATAACCTCTCATTTACTTTTGTTATGAGCAGTTTTCGCTTCACCAAAACCATCCATCCATTTTAATCATAGAAAGGTATTCCGTTGCAGGGCATCATCAGGTACCCGGCGATGCTGCGCGGAAGCGAAACCATGGTCGTGTGGTAATAAACTGTGAATTATGAAATTGCATTGTTTTTTCACCTTCCTTGTTGAACGTACATGGTAAAAGCATTGGATCAATTGGAGAAATATGGATAGTGCATTATTCAAAGCCACGAAAGAAATTGCAGGCCAGATGAAACCAGCAAATGAGAACCATGGATCACAGACCAGAGCGACCAAATGACCCGATAGAATAGAGAATACTGGAAAAAATTAATTAACTGAGGAAGAAAAAATATGTTGCAATTTCACTCATGTAATGGATTTCTATCTATCCTTCACTCCCACTTAATTATTCATTTTAAATTCATAGCTTAGGATACCTAATCAAATTAAAAGTTAATGTAATAATTATGAGCTTCATAGTTAGCATACGCTATTTATTCACTGAAAAATAATTCAGAAATAACAAAGTTTGGTCTCTTAAATCTGGTTGTAAACGATCAGAATCACACAAAAGCAAAGCCTGAGGTTGTCGAAAACTCATTTAGAGGGGATCTAACTGGCGATCCCTATCGTAGCGGGCAAGAGTTACCGAGATAATCAGCAAACCTTCGACATCTCTGATCAGCTGGAACCATCTTGCCTAATTTTCGCGGAACACTACACAATATTTCCGTTAAGGCATTCCCATTTAACTTTGTTCCTACTTTTTCCTCAAGAGTTTAGACTTTGGCTTATGACACATCTCACAGATTATGGAAGAACACGATAAAAATTTCTTATTGGAAGGCTGGTAACTAATCATCCCTTGCAAGCCAGAGATAAGATTTCCAATTTGAAAATTCAAAATCCAGACGAGACGAAAAAATTTTTATGCGGGAGGAGGGAAACAAAATAAATAATAATTGATTACTAGTCATCCTGAAGAGTGCCACAACAACACTACATCTACAAAATACGATACAACCTTTTGGTGAGCTCCAATTTTTATTAAACTAAATAAAGATAGACGTAGGAATTGAATCACACGTGTTTGGAAGTTTTTCGAATAAGAATAAAGAGATTATTAAAAAATACACATTTTTATTTTTGTAAGACATCACAAACCTGAATTAGCTAATGTTAGCCGAAAACGTCGATGTTTACATCTCGTGAAAGATGACGTATCATAGTCTGAACAGCATTTTACGTGTTTGCTGAGCGCATGACTGGAAAATCACCAAGTTTCGATGAAAACGTTGGCTGAAATAATAATCACTATTTTGCTTTACACGACTTCGTAACAATAGCAACATGAAATGGAAGATCGTCAGCGAAAAAATTAAAACGTAAATCTCTAGATTCATAAATTTGTGCTCTCAGGCAGAGTAAGGGAGCAGTTACACCTCCTAAACGAACGAGGAGCCATTACGATCTGAGATATAGGCAATGGAATGACTGGCTTGATGACAGGTTGGTGCGAACGAGGGGCGAAATGGGGGATGAGTTTTGATGCAAACAGAATGAAACAATTAATAGAAACCAGCAGGCGAATGTGAATTAAGCAAATACCATATTTGAAAGAAAGCATTGAGTTCCATCATGAGTTGGACCTGGAGCATGATGCGATGCTGTCTGGAATTGTAGTGCTTCCACAGTGCTAACCTCAACCGTCCAAATAAATTTTCTGGCTTTCCCGATATTTCAATCAATAATCCTTGCGGAACTCCTAAGAGAAATTAAAAACCATATTTTGCAATATATTAATTTCATGTACGGGTTAAAAATTTATATCAACACAGTATAAATATTACTCTTGTTCATGGCACTGAACATCATGAGTTTTTCATGATGTCCATTTCAAAAACTCGATTATAGAAAAATATATTTTCGGGGAGAAACTTCACGAGACAAAGCAAAACTAACACTAATCATAATCATTTCATAGCCTGCTCAGACCAGTTAACTGCGAAATATAACTTAAAATTTGTTGCTTTTAGGCAACTCTCGCAATAACCGTAGTGTGAGAATACTTAAAGCAACATTCGCCATATATACCTATAAATACTATCATCCACCAGCTTTCCGACACTGTAATTATTCTTGTCTTTCATTTTAAAATAAATTCCAATTCAATCAATTCCTATGAAATTCACTTCACTAGGTCATGACTGCATGTATCGTACTAGTTCTCGATAGAAACGAAAGCTATCATTTTCCAGACTTTCAGAATGTTTCTCAAAGGAGCTAAAAAGAAAATATACCTGGCTTTCACATGGTATATCTAATACAACTACCCTTCGTCGAAAGTTCGAAAAATAACTACCTTATTAATTTGATATAATTCAATCATTCTTTAGATTAACACTAGCTCTCTAGCTATCACCAATAACGACATCAACGGCACGAAATCTTATTATCATTAAATATATAATAAGCATTTAAATATAAAATTATTCCACAAAGAGTTCCAAAATTGACGAAACTGCATTATCTTATAAATATAGTCGAGTAAAATTTACGTAAGACTTCAACACTCCTTACAGCTGACTTTCAAAGTTAAGATAACACAATACACTATACGTACAAATATTTCCAGAACTGTCGCCCCGACAACAGTACACGTGGCACCATCACTGCGGGAGTAATTGTATTACATCGGAACAGTCTTAGGCGATACCGAGACGTAGTTTCATTCAATTCGACAAGTTTCTATTCTGTATGCGGTCATTCGCGTGGTGTGTCCCATTGTGCTCTTGTCATCATAACAATATAGAGTAACGAAAAAACATCAACTTTTTGTTTTAAACTGGCAAATCGCTTAAAGAAACGTATGAAATGATTAAAAGTGTGTATGGTGATGATGCACCGAGTTATTCGAGAGTGTTTGAGTGGCACGCGAGGTCCATGGTAAGTGGTTGGATGGTCTGCGAGGCCGATGAAAGTTCATGCTTTCAAATCGAATACCAAAACAATGCGGGTCACCTTTGACGACAGTCGGAGCATCATTCACAAAGAGTTTCCTCGTTAAGGTTCCACTGTTACAGGGACATTCTACAGAGATGTTTTGGATCCACTTTTGAAACGAATGCGGCGTGTTAGGCCATAATTGTTAGACATAGACGAATGGCGGTTGGTGCACGACAACGCACCGACTAACAAGTCCATTATTTCAACGGGGCCTTTGAAGAAACGAAAAGTTACCAGCATCAACCACCCTGCGCACTAACCTGATCTCTCCCTCCAGACTATTTTTGGTCTACGAAACTCAAATTTTAGTTTAAGGGGCAGCAATACACTTCAGTAAAGCAATTGAAACGACGATGACAAAGCAACTAAACAGTATTCCAGCATAGGCGTTCCAGAAGGGGGATGATGGACCTAAAGATTCGTGCTAGGAGATGTTTCGAATTGAGGGGATACTATGCAGATAAATAGAAGTAATTTCATTTTGTAGTTTTCAACAGTCCTGTCCCGTCTGTCTGCCCTATCCTCTCCACTAGCAGCACCGATCTATTACATAAATGTCACGCATTCCAAACCCCATAAGGAAAAAACATTTTAAATAACGATGCTTTCTTACATAACATCATTGTAAGCTCTGTCAAGTAGCCAAGGTCAGAAATTACTTGCAACAGGACAGACATGGATTAAAGTAAAAACTAATTTCACACTAAATGAATACTTAAGACAAATAGATTGGACGGCACGTAAGTTAATTTACCTCTAGTATCCATGTCTTTGGACAGCAGCATCCTCGCCCTTGCCCATGGATTGGACTTCAGGGGAACGGGGGCTCTCGTTGGCAGCTTCACCGGCCATTTTGCGGCTCCCTGGACCATGGACGGAGTAGTCTCCTTCAACGGAGTCGTTTGATGCGTTGACTTGGGTGTTGGTCGAGAATTTCCCTGCAGTGGTAGACCGCCAGGATCCAAAGAAAGCCTAACGTCGCTATGACTTTTAGACTGCAGGACGTTATCGGGTGAGCAAGAATACGCACTTTGACCGTCTACCTTAATTTTGGAGCACTTCGAGTCTTCAGTTTCGGCTGACCTCAATACAACCTCGGAATTAACGTTCCCTGAGGGTATGGTGGCAGGGTCTTGAAGTGGAGTACTGGTCAGTCCTGAAGATACTCCCGTGAAGGGTGTAAGGTCCTCAGAAGGCGTCGTCCCCACCGGATGAGTCGCTAGATGAGGCGGCTTTGGTATTGGTAGAGGTTTTCCCAGCAACGGTGGGCCGACAGGAAACTCAGTTGGACCCTCGGCCTTAGTCTCGGAACCCATCGACGCTTTCATTTCCACCGGTGCCATAACAACCTCGGACGTTTCGACCCGTAAAGGTGGAAGTGGAATAGTTGGGCGCACTGACTCTTCTCCCATTCTGAGTTCATTATTTTCTTCTTCTGCCATGAGCATAGGCGAGCAAGGCCTGAGTAGATGACACAGCCTTTTTTCTCCGAATTTTACAATTCCAGCGAAACCATTTCTGTGTTACAGGTTCAAATATAACAGTGACCAAGTTTACTCCATTTATGGCAGGAATGAAATGGACGTATCCTTTTAGGACGTTCACTTTAATAGGAATGAACTTGTTCACCAGACACGATTTGTTAGTAGATACATGATACAGATAATACTATCAGTCTTATCATGAAGAGCTCAAAAACAGCGATAAAGCTTCGACGCTTTGGTAGAAGCAATGGAATGCGACGATTGGGCTGTTCACAAATTACTCAGTAAAATAAAATTATTCACTCCGAAGCTTTGCGAAAGTTGAAGGAACGAGGTTTTTTTTAAATAAATGTTGATAGTTCCCTTAGGATAGTGAAATACCAGAAAAAGACGGTGAACTATGGCACAGCCATTAGATATTTTCACATGAATGAGCTTCAAACGAGGGAATAGATAGGTAGGCGCAGCATTGGCATTCTTAGGTGATTACTAAGGCCGATAAGTCTTTAATAGTTTATTAGAAATTGATGCTATATAAAGGGTTAAAATAAATTAATAGTATCAGAATATTCTAAAATAGGAAAAAACTAAAAATTTTTTAGATGATGCAAAATAACTATCGTGTATTACAAATTCATCATTTTAATATCGAATGCTTTGGTTGACAAGCATATTTTCCATTGGATATAAGGGTAATTGGATGCAAAAGGGTTTGGGGTTAATTTCGAATATTATAATAATATGCAATATTAATTCGTAATAAGAAAATCATATAATAACTATTTCTCATATCTTGAGTAGAGAATCACGCTAATACTAGGCTGCGTTTCTTTGTTCCGTAACTGATCGATTTGCAACGAACAGGACTACCGCGTCTGATTATTGTCAATCATTGTAACATCGAAAATGTATTCACCATCAAAATAAGTAGAAAGGATATTAGTAGAGAGATAAGAATTCGAATATGAGCAGAAAAAAAGACGAAGGTTGAGTTTGGGGGAAATGCTTTCCTTGTAAAAAAATCAGACTACCTTTCGCAAATTTCAACTTCCAGGTCCTTTGCAGGTCGAATACATCAATATTTAGCCGAGACTTTGAAAGGTTTTTGCAAAATGTGGAATAGGGGAAAACGTATACCTCTTTCGGAGGATATTTTAAAGAGAACGGGATGTATCCAGAAAATGCTACCAAACCCAAATTTATATCCTCCTTAGTCATAACCTCAAAACTACTTGACTGTATAACGATAAGATACCTATAAATTCGCAGTCAGCAAAATATACTGAAAAAGTAAAAATAAAAACATCTTTGAAATTTTCTGAGAAAAGCATGGTGTCTGGGCGGGGGGGAAGGTGCAGGGAATGCTGGGAGGGGAATTGAATATGGCGGTGAAGAATGGGAATTTTAGGAGATTGGAAAGCTAGTATATATGCGGATTCTTGGGTTTATATATTGGTGGCTGAATCGGGTAAGAATTCTAGGATGGTAAGGGAGATATACTGGTCGAATGAAAGGTTGTGGGAATTTGCGTGTGAAGGGATAGGAAGAGAGCGAGGCAGAATTGCAGAAGTAGCGGTGATTGCTCATTCAAATGGATTAGGGGGTATGCAATCGCCTATGTAAAATTAAGCGCATTGTTTGCATGACAAAAGATAGATAATGTTTTTTGAATTACGTGAGAACTAGGTGAGGGGGCAATGAGGGGATGTGGGGAGAGGGGAGCAGATCTGATAAGTAGACATGTTTTACATTGGGGGCGGTTGCAAGTAGGGAAAATATGAGGAAAGTTGTCAGGGGGGCGGCGGCAAAGGGCTGGTGGATCTCAGAAGGTTTTTGAGATTGGCGGGTCGTCTGTGTGCGAGAGAGGAGTATTGGGGTAGTAAGGATGAGGTCGCGTCATTGTTGTGTAAAGTAGGAAACAGTTCTTTTATATATATATATACATACATACATATATATATATACATATATACTGTATACGTATACATATAAGTCTGCAGAGGAAGGGTGAAATCGGTGCGCTGTACAGCAAAGTTAAATCGTTATCGGGAAGTAAGAAAGGAAGAGCTATGCTAACAGTTAGAGATAAGGCAGGTAAGATAATAGTTGACACAGGAAAGATCCGAGAGAGATGGAAGGAATATATAGAAGAACTGTATAGTAAAGAACTCAGACCAACAAAGTTAGACATTGAATAGGAACATGACGTAGAAGGAGATAGGCTAGGTCCAGGCATTCTAGACAATGAGATAGAAAGGGCATTAAGGGAGATGAAACTAAATAAGGCCGTGGGGGTGGATAACATTCCCGTGGAACTTTTAAAATGCTTAGGGAAATGTGGGAGGAAGAGGCTATATGAGTTGATTCGTAGAATCTACGAAGAAGGAAAATGGCCGGAAGACTTTGTGAGATCAGTTTTAGTTCCTATTCCGAAAAAGTTAAAGGCCACGTCATGTGAGGACTACAGGACGATAAGTTTGATATCACACGCAGCTAAAGTTGTTCTCAGGATCATAAAGAAAAGGATAGAGAGTAGGGAAAATGATTACTTAGGGGATGATCAGTTTGGGTTTAGGAAGGGGAGAGGTACGCGTGATGCCATTGCAGTAATGAGATTATTAATCGAGAGGAATATAGAACACAACCAGGAGGTATTTGCCTGTTTCGTAGATTTCGAAAAAGCGTTTGATAGAGTGAATTGGGAAAAACTAATGAGTATATTGCAGAAAATAGGAATAGATTGGAGGGAAAGGAGGCTAATCCGCAACCTGTACATGTCTCAGACTTCTCAGGTGGGAGTGGCGAACGGGTTGTCCGGTTGGGCAGTGTTAGGAAGAGGTGTAAGGCAGGGTTGCCCATTATCTCCGTTGCTCTTCAACCTGTATGCAGAGGAAATGATCAAAGAGGCATGGGAAAAACTGGAGGTAGGAATGAAAGTGGGCGGGGAATTCGTAAAATTAGTTAGGTTTGCTGATGACCAAGCTTTAGTTTGTCAGTCAGCCAAGGGGCTGCAAGCATTGCTTAGTGAATTGGAAATTCAGTGCGACAGGTATAGGATGAGAATCAATATTAATAAAACAAAGGTTATGCGATTTTCTAGAAAGAAAAAGGCTAAGCTTAACATTGAAATAGGAGGGCAAAAACTAGAGCAGGTAGAACAATTTACGATCTCGGTACTGTTTTGGACCAACACGGTCAAAGTAGTATGGACTCAAGGAGAAGAGTTACGCTAATAGTCTTCCAAAAGAGAGAGTTGATGTCAGGGACGTTGAGTAAGGATGTTAAGAAAAGACTCGTAAAAACTTTGATATAGTGCGTAGCTATGTACGGTGCGGAAACGTGGTCATTGAAGCAGGAGGATAGACGTAGACTGGAGGCTTTTGAAATGTGGGTGTGGAGAAGAATGGAGAAGGTGAAATGGACAGAGAAAAAACAAACGAGGAAGTACTTATTATGGTGGGCGAAGAGAGGGGTTTGTTGGGAGCAATCCTATGGAGGCAGGAAAAGTGGCTGAAGGGGGTATTGACCGGCAGCGGGATGTTGAAGACTGTAATTGAGGGGAGAATGTTAGGCAAACGAGGAAAGGGAAGGAACAGGATAGGGATGTTGGTCGGGATGAAGGGAGGAAGAAAGTACTCAGAGATGAAGAGGGACCTGATGTAGAGTGGGATGTTGTGTTTTGTGTTTTGTTAGGAGTAATTAAATGTTTGTTTGGTAGTTGTGTCCATCCAAAAACCTACCTTAACCTGTAGATTACCTTAAAAAAAAATATATATATATATATATATATATATATATATATATATATATATATATATATATATATATATATATATATATATAGTGTAATCCACGATTATTTGTTTAACAGAATAAAACATAACAACTGTCGACTAATTCTCTTCCCCGAAAAATAGAATGTTAACAAAATTTTCTCACGATGACGTACATACATGAAATGGATTCCGCTTGAAAACAGTTGCAAACATCCGATTGGAAATTTCAGATGGCAAGTCGGCTGTGCCACTAAACGTCATCACGTCCAGGCGAGTCAGACGACAAAGACTATGGGATCGTGCGTGGGGAAATTGAAAGGCCTCGACAATAGATTTGGTTCCCCGGAGACAAATTTCTCGTCAATTCTTCCTGGAATCCGGGAAGTAAAAGGAAAGTTAGCACCGATTTTGGCGGAGGACCAAGAATGTGATGGCCGAGATCGAGCGGGTGGTTGAGGGGAAGGATGAGGAGGGATTGTCCCCGAAGCATGTGTGCCGTACCCGCGCGAGACGAAATCCCATGCCGCGGCGAGTTGAAATAAAAATAAACGGAGGAAACGTTGAGAGTGCAACGGCCAACCACATTAGGCATTCGAAAACGTCGGAGACAAATTGTTACAGTAGCAAAATAACATAAAGGGCAACGTGAGTGTCTACTGCGAAAAGGTGAGAGCTGTATTCTGTAAATATAAGAGAACAAGACTGCCGAACGTGGACAACCTGAAATACGGGTTAGGACTATCAATAATTAACCCACCACTCATACAAATTCAGAAAGGTATACTGCCTGCTATTTAGAGCTTTCACGAACTCTTTCACACATCCTAACAAATAATATTATTTTAAAATAAAGCAAGCATTGTAAACTGTATTCACCAAACTTTTCTGATGAAAAATCGTGGGTGTAGCCTTTAATTCCACAATTATATTTCGACACAATAAACATATATCATTTTCCTGCAGATTGATGACAGCAGAACCTTCGATTAACCCTAGTTACGAAGACCAATGGTCAATCTAGCTCATCTCCTTATTCTAGCTATGCGAGCCACGAAACATACTGTTCCTATTATTTATGACATTGTATGATTGTTTACCTACTATCCTATCCTCTTGTGTCGTCCATTTCTCCTTGGGCGGTTGCTATTTATATTTTCAGCCTGATAATGAAAAGACTACTTTATTATTGAAAATAGCTTTCCTGTTTTTCGAATTATTATGCATGATAATCAATACACTTTTGCATGCGCTCGAACCAATTTTCGTTACACTTTTTCCACTCCGATTGCGGTACCTCCCAACCATGGTTTTTGAATGCATCAACGGCTTCTTCAGGCTCCGAAAAACGTTGGCCACGTAATTTTTTCTTGATAAACGGGAATAGAAAGAAGTCATTTGGTGCTAAATCAAGGCTGTACGGAGGATGACCCATCAATACGACTTTTTGGCCAGTAAAATAGGTAGTTGTTTCAGCCGATCTGTGAGAGCTTGCATAGTCATGATGAAGAATGCCGCTTCTTTTTCCGTATTTCAATAAGCACTTCTGGCAAACAAATTCTCGTGCATCATTCAGAATTCACGGTGCTACGTTGCTCTAACGGCACGGTTGCCACATATCCTGTTATTCTGAAGGAACAGGCGATCATTTGCTTCCATGTGCTTTGTGCACGAATCACTTGTGTAGGATTTGGCTCGTCTTGGAAGACCCATAGGGTTGATTGCTGTTTTGTTTCGGCCTCATACACATAGATCCAAGATTCGTTACCTGTGCAGATGTTATACAAAGCTTTTTATGCACCGCGATTGTACTTATTGAGCATTTATTTGCAATAATTGACACGAGAATCTTTTTGAGCTTTTGTCAAATTATGCGAGATCCAACGCGAACAATTTTCTTTCACAGCTAAACGTTCATTCATTATACCAGCGTTTCACAGTTGCAAAGGATGCGGCTTCATCGCCAAAAGTAGAAGTAAGTTGATAGATGCGCTCCTGTCTAGATAATCCACGTACAAAGTCGTAAAAAATCATCCCACTATAGCGTTCACAAGTTAACGCCATTTTTTAGCTGAGACAAAATTTTCGAGTCGCTGTTAACAGCACAAGTTATGATCAAACGATAAAATGTTATGAGGAATATTTATATATATATATATATATATATATATATATATATATATACAGGTACCTGTATCTGTACCTGTACCTGTATATATATATATATATATATATATATATATATATATATAATTTCGTCGAAGTAACACGGAAGTGTTGTATAACAAACTTTGACAGCAACAAAAAATATAAGAACACATAAAAAGATCACTCACACGTTATTTCTTGATCATTTCGACAGAATTCAGCTCCGTCTTCTTCGGAAGAAATAGAAGTAATGATTATTACTTCTATTTCTTCCGACGAAGACGGAGCTGAATTCCGTCGAAATGATCTCAAGAAATAACGTGTGAGTGATCTTTTTATGTGTTCTTATATCGTTTGTTGCTGTCAAATTATATATATATATATATATATATATATATATATATATACATATACATATATATATACACACACACACGCATGCATACCATAGTATTATTGGTGTGTTCCATCAAATTATCAACATTTGGTTTTTGAGTATAAAAATTTGGGAGTGTTAAAAAGATGTTTTTTTTTAAATTATTGATATCAACAAAATATATACATCAACAATTCTAATTATCTCCTTTGCGCCAACAGTTATATCTATTTTTATCTCGAATGGCAAAAGGTAAAACTGACTTGGTCCGATTTTCTTGTGATTGAGTATCGTACAGGGAAAGCTGCAGTACCAAATAATGATAATGCCTCTTTCGATACGAAAATCAATTTGAAGAAAGAAATGTTTGGTTCAACGATGGAAGTGAAAATTAAAACACCCCAGGTTCAGTTAAAATTTTAATATATGAGGTCTCATTAGAATCATAAACGACACTTGTATTGGCCTGAAATACACGTATCACACACATTTACCCAAATTGGACACATGTCCCTCAGGAGACTCATGAAAAAGCTTTTCAGTTCGGTTTTCCAGTGCAATTCCACAATATGTATTCATTTACTCCAGCTGCAGGAAGCACTACAGGCCCTAATGTCGAGCACAAGTGACATGCAAATACAACTTCCCCACGTACCACAGGATTTATACGGTAGTCAAGCTTGAGCGTACCGCTTTAGGTGGTGCCACGAGGGCTAAAAGATATTATGCCAAATGAAAAAGCTTCAGTAACTATTGGAATGAAAGTTTAGCTCATCTAATTTGCTTGGACCATAAACCTTTGACCTCAGACTTTGCATTCCTTACGGGCAACTTCTAAAAACGGATTGTGTTCTGAGAACTGTGAGTTCGACCCCCTGGTTGGGGTTTTTTTCTTGCTTTCACCGCAAAAATCGAGGACAAGTTGAGAGAGTGGCATTCTATTTTTGCACGCAGTGGAAAAAGAGAAAACTGCAGGGCGTGTCACAACATCATTCGTTTTACATTGTTGGATGCGTCCAGCCTAAATAGAAAAAAATTAAGAAGAGAGGACATTTTTATTTTGCTCGTTTTCTCTTCACCTATCGCGGCTAGAATGTTAAAATACAGAATTATTCCAAATACATTGTATACATCTACAAAATGCGTAAAATTTGTCCATGTATATAGATTGTAGCGTACGAACGGAATGCTAACGATTTACAGGGAAAATTACCCTTACCCACTATTACTACATACATACGCAACCGTGCACCCCCTTATAATCTCCTATACTATCAATTTAGATCTACTAGAGTTATTTAGGTCAGATTTCGTAGTGATACAAGAATTGCGGGTCAGACTTAGATATTAGAAAATATAGAGCTCTTAATTTTTGGAAAAAAGATAGGTAAGACAAATTATAAAATAAATGGGATCGAATTGAGATATTCAGAATAGGACCAATAATTACGGGTTAAGCTTTCATCGGGTAAACTAGCCTAAAATTTAACTACTGCCAAAACTTTCATGGGGTACATCCTTTAAAAGTATATGCGCGTCAGTCTTAAAGGAGCTAGGTTTCATTAGACGGTGTGTAAGAAAATGTAACGAAAAAGTAATAGAGAGGTGGTACTCCACTTTTGATAGGCCAACTTTCGAACACGCAGCAAGTATTTGTTATCCATGGGAGAAAACATTACTTATGCCATTGGAAAGGTTCAGAGATGATCCGTTAGATTTGTTAAAACTTGCTACGGGAAGAGAGTAAGCTAACGGATATTCTGGAGGAATTAGGTTAGGAGAACTTAAATTCTCAAAGAGAACTGTCAAGACAAAATTTTAGAAAGCTACGAGGCGCCTAATTATTATGAGAATAGGCACCATTTTGGCCCCACACAATATTGCCAGCTTCGACCACCGTCACCGACAGATTCAAATACTCGTTCTTCTCTCATACGACAAGCACCCGAATATATAAATATATATAAATATATATAAATATATATAAATATATATAAATATATATAAATATATATAAATATATATAAATATATATAAATATATATAAATATATATAAATATATATAAATATATATAAATATATATAAATATATATAAATATATATAAATATAAATGTGGGTCACGGTAATCACCCATTATCAGTACAACTACTATATAGTCAATTGAACCCGGGACTGGAGGGTCCCGGGTTCGATTACCGGGCAAGTCTCAGAGCACCTGCAGCTCCACCCAAGCTATGTTATTTTTCGGGTACCAGCTCTTTCTGGAAAACCATAACCGGCACAGGGAAAGGCACTGCCCCCCCCACCCTGATGTTTGAATTTCACACGCCGTATAGGGCTTAGTACTGGGTGATCTCTACCATCACCTACTAAACCGACCTTCGGCTTGATTACTATGTTTATGGTTTATGGTTATTAAATATATATATATATATATATATATATATATATATATATATATATATATATATATATATATATATATATAGATATATGAACACATGTGTATATACGTGAAAGAATATGTGTTCACCATAGGGCGGGGTTGAATATATATTTAAGCACTTTTACAAATAGTTCTGGGGTAGTGGCACATATTGGCCGAACACTACCCGGATCATCATCTAAGCTGTCCCAACCAAACTTAAACTCGTACATTCACTTGGCTAAAGTTGAATCCCGGACCCTGCTTCTGGGTCAGTAGTTTAACGTTCAACCCCTAGGGGTATTTGGCCAAAAATTGGAAGGACTACGTTCAAATCCCAAATGAGTCATCTTCTGCGGTGAAATTTAATAATCCTTTTTTCGCGTCCAAATATTTTACCTCTCCTGTCTTCCCATATTCTTCATTCAATGAGTGAGTTAAAAATTGTTCCGAAATAAAAGCAAGTGTGACATGGTTACTCGAATTATTCGAAAGAGAGTCCTCTGCAAACACGAAGAGAACAAGCGACCCTAAGAATATAAAAAAAAAGGTTCATGAAACTCGGGTTTGCGTATGACACCGTGGGAATAATTAGACCTCCATATTATAACAGCAAAGCATAACACCCGAAAACTAGACTCCAGTATGATTAACGTGTGTACGTTTGTTCTTTCGTAAAATTCGGGATCCCCTGAGAAGTTTCAGTACAAAAGAGACAGCCTTCAACGGGTCTAATTGTACTCCAAAATCTCTATTACGAACAAAGAACATTCACGTGAATTACAATGTTAGAGGATGGTATAGCCTGCACCCCCAAACACATACCCTCGTGGTGGCTCGCAGGGTATAGGGTAGAAACAGAAACAGGAGTTTCAGAAATAACTTTGCAGTTTCCACATAAAATAACTTATTTATTTTATGTGGAAACTGCAAAGTTATTTCTGAAACTCCTGTTCGCAATGGATTTCCACAAAGTCTCGGCCTCAACCATCAATCACATAGAAACAGAAAAATAAAAGCAGCCCGTAAACTTTCCTTTACGTTGAGGAATGCATATCGCCTTTGAAATAACGACATTCATCAAGTTATTCAAAACTCAAGTCTACCAATATCCTGCTCCGTGATGTTTGGAGGAATTGTAGTACATGCAATTTAAGTAACTCCGACGTCGCATGACCACCGTGATAATATGGTAATACGTAACTAGTTTGAGCCAGAAATTATTGGAAATCTAATTTCCCTCCAATAGAATAACAGCAACAGAAATGAGGTAGTAAATTCACGGCTAAATTTATTGCCTTATCGCTACAAAAACATGTATTAATTTTGTTCTGGTCTTTTATTTAATTATTCGAGGCGCGTATCATTCAGATATTTTTCCTTTGAAGACGTTTTTCACTAATAATGAAATGTTTCAACTTTCACGCAATTATGATATTAAAGTCTGAAGCCTGAATTAAAGAATAAAATACTATGGTGCCAATTAAAGAATACTCCCTACGATAAACAATCTAATTTATTTATGTATATATACCCTGAAAGTGGGTCGCGGTAGTCCAGTGGGTAGAGCGTTGGACTGCTGACCGGAGGGTCCCGAGTTCGATTCCCGGGCAAGGCACTCTGGGCACCAGGTCTTCCTGGGAAACCATAAGCGGCACAGGGAAAGGAACTCGCCCCCCTACCCTGATGTGTGAATTTTCACACGCCGTATAGTGCTTAGTACTGGGTGATCTCTACCATCACCTACTAAACCGTCCTTCGGGTTGATTACTGTGTTTATGGTTTATACCCTGAAAGCCACCGTCAGGGTGTGTGGCAGGGGGATCGCGACGACATGAATAGTATAGTACGATACATCTGCACTAACATATTATCGTCTTTGTATGACAAGGGGTATAAGCGCTATTTAAGACGAAAAATGACCCAAAGGTATTCGTAGGTAGATCGGCACGACACAAGTATCCGAAGCGTTTACCATAACCGAAACAACTTCCTCATCTGCCTGTAGCACTACCTGACTGCATATAACCACTAACTCATCTTCCTCACCCTGATGAACCCCCGACAGAGCATGTGACAAGGGGCGTTAAGCAGAGCATTACGCGGATAACCAATTATTATTATGAACAAGATTTCCATAAGCATGCGCATACTGTCTCCGACTTCGGCATAACAATATATATGAGCAGAAAACAAAATCCCGTGCTACATAAGGCTCACGTCATATTGGCCAATTCGCTTGAAATGCAAATTTACACATCCATTTCTCGAATTATTTGCGGGATAAAATAAACAGTGTTTTTATGCAAGACTTTACAAAATCAAATAAGATCTTGTGACTCTATCCATGAACTCATCCATAAAATCTGATTCCCAACATGCGAATTCGTTCATGGATTCGTTCCGATAGCGTTCGGACGCCGAGATCCGGTTCTCACACCCACACTTCTAGTTGACAACTCGTCCTAAAACAGCTATAATAGCATTCGAAAGGATTTTCAACCACATTTACGCACTTCCGGTAGACTACTATAGAAACTGGATAATGACACCTTAACATCGCTGGACGAAATGTATTGATATTAAAGGCGATTATTTTGACAAATAAAACTTCTTGAAAACATAAAATGTCATTTTCATCATCAGGCCGAGAAGTTTTCACATCACCCTCGTATATAATCAATTATAGACTAAAGATGGGTTGGAATAGAAGAAGGCTTTTTATCAGGCAAAAACTGGATCTTGTCAATTTACTCGAAACTTAAAGGAAAGAGACAAAGTTATCATGCACTCTGATAGACGAACGCATGCCATTGGCATTTTCCAGCAATAGAAACGCCAGTGCACCCGAAAAAGCATTCTCGCAAGATTGAATCAGTGAACTCTGAGCTACCAGGAGTCTAGCATATGTTTATTTGCCGCTTAGGGCCAATAAACTGATATGTAACTTCTGATAACTTCGTAAAGAGAGAAAAGGTGTAAACTGTTGTCAAATATCACATTACATGGTCTTCACTCAAAGAAACAAATTAAGAGAATACGTAGAACTCAGGCAGCAATGGACGCCATTTCATCGAATACCTACCGAAGTTTCTAGCGAGGTTTCTAATGACGGTTTCATCCCAGATTGTCCAATATCCGT
The DNA here is from genome assembly GCF_022747635.1 of Hetaerina americana. Classification (NCBI taxonomy): domain Eukaryota; kingdom Metazoa; phylum Arthropoda; class Insecta; order Odonata; family Calopterygidae; genus Hetaerina; species Hetaerina americana. The sequence goes on from NW_027286070.1 coordinate 34,828,949, forward strand.
TTTACCCTATTGACATTTCACCAACGGGACAACTCTCCTGCGGACTTGAGACAAATCCATTCTCGTAACCTTTCACGAAAGGATTAGGGGTGGGGGAGTGATCGTGTTACGAAATGTACCGTGATGGCGTCAGATCCTCTTGTATCATCCACCACGGACTGTGTAAAAAGCCGACACCACGACTCGAAACGTGGGATTTGACTTGGAAGGGAGTGATCATGGCTGCAAAGATGGGAGAGAAGTGGTGTGGGGTACGGGGGCGGGGGGGTGTGTTGCGTGTCGGGGGAAGGAGATACGTTGGGGTGAGGGAGAGGGGGGGAGGTTTGGGGAGTGCGGGAGGAGAGGGGAAATGGAGATGGGGGGCGGCAGGGAGAGTTGAGATGGAGGGACCTTGTAAATTGGTGAGGTGTGTCGCGCTCACGACCTTGAAAGAAAGGTGAAGCAGCGGAGGAAAGAAAGAGGCGGGAGGGTGGAGGGAGGGGGGCTCGAAGCAGTGCGGAAAGGGTGAGATGGGATAAAGAAGGTAAGAGGAAGGAATAAGGTAGGTGGTGGAAGGGCAGTGTAAGAAAGAGGAAAGGGTGGAGATATACTTGAAAGGAGAGGGAAGCGTAAAAGGGTATGAACGAAATACGATAGGGGAAGTCAGATAATTCATACAATTCATCGTTCTTTCATGCGTCCCTGAAACGCAAGCCCTGCGCTCCACGCGCGAAAAAGAAAAAATATGTAAATGGAGAATGGTAATTAACAATTCCAGTCTGATGCTGTTCCAAATTAAAATGTGCGTTCATAATGCAATTCAATCAGAGGCGTGAAAGACGGGACCCCAGCTTGTGGACGTTAAAAAATTAAAATGATAAGACAAAAGTAGAACGGGTTGAGAATGATTTTTGGAAATCTAACGCTAATTTATCGAAGACATAAATCAGATTTAGGTTACTATTTCCGCTGAAAATCTGTTGAGATGGCACCTTCGCGGTCCATTATTTCCCAACAAAAATGTAACGTTGAAGACTTGTATTTATAATAAACAATGATCTACGTAGGGAGATAAAATATATTTGCTCAGTCAATAATAAGCCCCGACTATTCAAATTATTCCTCTAGCTTTCTGAATAGCTATTAGAAAATTTAGATGCCAATCATGAATGTAAAACGTTAAGGAACGAGGGTATGAACATAATAGAATTAACCGCACCACGATCCTTGCCTACTGGACGGTTCATTTTTCTCTGCCCATCGCAGATTAAAAGTGTATCTGCTATTAAATAAAAATATAACAATCAACTGGGTTGAAATCATATTAATCGAGTGATTATATCAGACAAAACTTTTAAACTTCTGCTCAGTCCAAGAAAATAAAAAAAATCCGCGTGGAATCCATGGTTGTCTTTTCAATCTTAATCCTTGTTTGCGTATTTGCAATATGCCAGTAACTGCTAACATTTGGGTAGTATTATTTCACGTTAAACAGCTTTCTGGCACAGTTTATTGCATTGCTACAAACAATTTAATGGCCAATAAGATCATGATACAGTTTATTTAGGATATTGTTTGAGACAACACCAAAAAAACAAACCAATACAAAGAAATTGAGTCGATATGGCCGGATTACATGAAGTGCGACAAATTCAGGTATTCATTGGGCAAATAACTGACTAATCTTTTAATAACACATTAAAGTGAGATTCCAACTGGAACCAACTGAATATATTTCATAGCATGAAAAGCTAAGGCAAAGAAATGTATTTTATTATGCATATTGGTGTAATTATACACATACGAAATCAGATTATCGGGTAAAGCTTTCACTTGGTGCGTTATTTTCCTTGTGAATATCACCCTGAACTTACTTTCAAGGAGTACGAATTAATTTTTGGAGCACGCTAATTTTACATAGCGGCCTCACTTTAGATTAGCCCTATTGATAAACACCGAGTTTTTATATAAGGTATATTGATTATCTACTCGTAAATCACAACCAGCGGAAACAGGGTGTAAAATGCATACACTAATATTATTTAATTAAGGAGATTCTGCATTATTAAACGCAGCGTAAATTAATATCCATCCTATTTGGAAGTGACACAAATGTGTCGCTGGAGAACCGGCATCCAATGTAAAATACTTTTCTTCCAACTTGTGATTCGGAAAACAATTGCATGCTGATCAATGTTTACTTTTCATAATACTGCATTCCTAACTCTTTAAATAGCAGTTTGATACGTATCAACAGAATTTCGTAAGGAATCCTAATCCACTTGAATTGTCAAAAGCTCGAATCGTTAACCTGATTCTGATTAATCGTACCTTACGCTAATAAATGGTAACTATAAGGTGTAAGGGGTCTATTGAATACAACGATCTGCTATAGAAGGGCCATGGGTTAGGTATTCGTTCGGTCCCTTCTAAAATGCAAGTTGTGCGATTTTCTGGTTACTACAACTTTGTGGTAAACCGAATGAGGGCAGAGGGGAACGACCTGCCCTCAACCATAAAATGTGTTCATTTCACAACCTCAAGGCTTAGTTCGGTGAGGGCACTACCCTCAACTATCTAAACCCGACTTCGGGTTTATTACTACGGTACGTTATGCATTGCAACTCCGTTTATCAAATGTGAAATGACCACATAGTCGTGATACGTATTTGATAAGGTCTTTCCCTGAATCATTCATGATGCTCGCATGTATTTTGCAATTTAATTATAGTCTCAATCGGGTCATTAAAATGATTTGTCTATGAAATATTTGAGCCATCCTAGCTTTATTTAGTAAGAGCGTCGTCAAAATATATTCAACTGACTACCAACTGGGCGGAAAATGTCCTGTTCCGGATGAATATAACAACTCTAACGAATAAAATATGACGAGAAGTTCATGGACAAAAACATGTATCGTTATAAAAGTGGAACGGTAGGTATGTGTAACTTTCCAAAGAAGCCGTTTTCTTTTAGTCTGTGGAATTGAATTTGTCCTCTCAACTAGGACATTTTTGTCGGGAAAAAATGGCTCCAAATGGGAAGCTGCCTTCGTACTTCCTTTAGAACCACAAAAATTGGCTATAACGTTTAAAGATACAAAACGGTAGAAGATATTCTGATCAATATATTTTAATTAAATTCTGCCACTTTACTGAATAGCTTATCCATCAGAAGCAGTACGCTAAATACCAAAAACCGATAAGATTGATAGGGCAAATCTCTTATTCCTGTAATGACGAGAAATTTACCCACCAGTGGCATAGATTATTACGGCTGTAAAAGGCTGTATTCACCGTAATTCATTATAACATTGGAGGAGGCGAAATTCCATATAGGGATCCTCCTGAGTACGTAAAAGAATATTGATTAATATCAATGAAGAGGAATAGTTCTTTCAAAAGTCTTATCAAGATCCCCGTAGTGTCTTTGATATTAGGGTCTCGAAGATTCTCACTGTCGGGTCCCTTAGACAAACAAATACGGATAATAATTGAAATGATAGCTCAATAGATAACAATTAAGTCATTAATTGGCTATTAGAGAAGTAGATAGCGGATCCCCACTTTTTTTAAGATTTTCAAAAGAGAGCGAAAACGAGAATGAGAAAAAAAAATGAATTCATGATAACAGTATTCCAAACCAAAGAAAAGATAAAACATCATTTTGGATTTATTTAATTGAAACACAATTTAAACGGAAATTCACAAGAAATAAATTAGAAATAATCGGTAATTTAAATCTTAGCAAAAAATTCCACCATCAAAACATGATCAGAAATTTTTTGGATGACCTTGAATAAAAGAAATGTAACATTCCAATGACACGAGAAAGTAATCAGTAATATTTTCTACCCATATAAAGTATCAAATCATGCGAGTGAAAGGCAGCGTCTTGACACCAGCCATTAATTTTTAAATAGATATCAAGACGGCTACTATGCATGCGTAACCCGAGAGCTGGAGATGTTAGCGTTCGTTTATTAGCGCCAATAATGTATGCAAAAAATTATTCAAAACAAGTGAGTCCATCGACAAATGAATTCATCTCTCTTTAGTAATGTTTCCTTTTTGATTTTACTGAATTTTTATATATGCTCGCCCAAATACTATTCTTTGCACTGAACCCATGCCTAATAAATAAATTTCGAAAGTTTTAGATACCCATAAAGTTTTATTAAAACAGAGGAAAACGCTATCAAAGCACATCGCACTGAGCAGCGCATACGGGCACAAGTTAAATCTTTCCAGGAACTTCGTCTTACTCTGTCATTAACTTTTAGGTGACTGGCCACGAGAATACGTAACATTTGAACGGATGCATATTCGGCATTGGATTTAAGAATTGCTGGTTTAGTATGCTTCCAGTTGATTAACCATGCCGTTCAGCTCCATAGCGAATTACGAAGGAGTCTCACATGAAGACCTTGGCTTTGCACGAATGCTGTTTCATCAACGAACGAAACTGAGAATGATTAATCCTCACTCAAGAATAAAAACGTGAGAATTGAGCATTCATGAGTAACTAGCCGTTTGGGAAATGAAACACGGAAGATGCCCAAGCAGTATGTTATGCTAAGTATTCCAAGCTACAGCCCACGATTTTCTTTGCTAGTTTAGATAAGGCCGCACATACCATATAAAAAATTAAAAAGTAATATCTTCCAATAAACCGCCTTCTTAACTCGCAACTTTTCTCGATCAATCGCTTCAAATGGCAATAAATCTCTTCCAACACATCTTACTATTTTTTGAGTGAGAAGTTTTTCATATCACACACGTTATTGCCTTAAAGTCCTTGTTAATTGATCCTTACCTTTGAGATGCCTTCTCAAAAATAGGGCATGTTCGTGTTCACAAATTAGCTTCAAATTACGGTCAATTCAGATGATTTTTTTTCATTCTCAACCTACCTATTCTCATTTTACTTTAACATTAATTTTACAACACCTCGATCTGAATTAAACAGTCACCCAAAAAATACGAGCTCAACACATACATACTCTATATGAATATCATCAATAAATTATAAGTGAGATGGCATCCCATAAATCTCTACGTGCCTCAATTTATCAAAGCAACCAAAGTAAGTTTCATTGCTCTTATGTTTAATTCATTATCTATAATTATTCCTGCTTTCCTCAGGGAAGGGTGGGCATCAATTGTATTTTTGCGGCATATAATAATACGGAGATAACATGAAACCTTCCAAATGAGATATTACTGTCCATGAGGTGTGACCAGGTGGCATTAATTATAAGGCACCGTCCAACCTTTTACCTTTAAACACAATTTAATTTCCTCCAACTGGAATTGCATGTGCCGGTGAAGTATTTTCAATCTTCCTCGGTTCTTATTATTAAAGGTTCACCGTAATTGCTTTGCCGGCAAAAAAACGGCGGAAAATTGTGCATTTTCTCAGTAAAGGATGCCCTCTTTCAAAAAAAAGGCACCCGAATCACGAGAAACGTTGTTTTGACTAGAAATTCGCTTTGCTTATAAGCTCCCTCGTGGTTTATATTGCACCAGCACTTAATAATTCGAGATAGCATACGGAATACCTCCACATGGTGATATAAAATGACCACGCAGCCAAGAAAAACTCCAGTGCTCGACGGGAAAAAGTAAGAAAACAAAAGTCAGGCATTCCAGTGCCAAGGTCGTCGATGATCTAAGTATTTATTTCCTTCCTCTTCCATTGGCATTCGCAAGCTGCATTTGCAAACGACGTGGAAGCGTCGCCGTGCGTGGGGGAATAAAGGGGGACAGCGTTCGATTGTCTCGCGTCCCTCATCACACATTGTAATCTCGGACGTGCGTATCGCCACAGGGAGGGAGGAATAGTGGCCCGAAGAAGAGGGAGGGGTTGAGGGGCTGGAGACGTCTGAATCGCTCCCTCTTTCTGCGCCCGAGGAGATTTACCCCTTGCGAAGCACGAAGGAATTCAATCACGAAGCTGTTCGTTATCGTCGACTCCCCACCTCACTCATTTCTAGAGGCTAAGCCAAGTCCTAACGCCGGGTCGAGCGAGTGCTTAAAAATGCGTAGCCCCTCTACACCCATTACAAAACCGATTTTTCTCCGGAGGAGATTGGGCATGCCAGTGATGTGGTAGCATTTCTGAACCTCTCACCGGACTCTGTCAGCACCTTCCAGCCATAGATTTCTTCAATGTCTGTACATTAATTGATCCATGTATATTTTCATTTCTCATATACACAGCTACCGCCCCCTGTAGTAATTAGAAGGGCCCATTAGTTCGGTGAGTATAGTGATGCGACGTAGGAATTCAGGGATCGAAATTCGTGGGGTTCCGAGTTCAATTTCGGGTGACATCTCCGGATATGCTCCATTTCACTCAAGCCAAGCGATTATTCCGGTACCACATCTTCCTGGGAAACCATACCATATCCGGCAAAGGGAAAAAAACTGGCCCTCCTACCCTGATGTGTGAATTTCACGCGTCGGATAGTATCCTTAGTACGACCCTCACCTAACAAATTAACCTTCGGGTTGGTTATTATAATTGGTCTTATGGTCGATGAATCTATACAACAAGCTACAATTAAATAGCAATAGTTAAAATTTTATAGCAACATTTACATTATCATGCGTTTCCAGTGGCAGCAATGGAACTGGACGTCATGCTAATGAGGTATAAAAGCATCGAAATCCATTTAAATAAGAACCTCATTCGTTTAATAAAAGGTCAAAATAGGAGAAGCCGGCTCTCGAGTATCTAAATTCTCGATTCTCAATGCAACAAATTCCAAAGCTCCTTTTTGAACCTATTACATTGGGGTCTATTTAAAAAATTAGGTGGCACTACCTACAACATTGGAGGTTATTTTTCACACTATATTTGTATTAATTGCTCATTTATCCTAACAAATTTCTCTTAAGGGCTCATCGTACTTCATACAATAACATACTTGTACTCTGGCACAATACTCCATAATTTGCAAGCAACTACTTGCAGAAAAAATCCTACTCGTACCAAGTCAAATACTTTCAAATACATAGAGTAATAATCTGAGGCATGACACGGAGGAGCGGTTATAGAAAGTTGCTTCATTCATACGAAAAATAAAAGAATTTTTCAAGAACAAATATGGGATATCAATTGCAAAGTCGTAGTCTTACTACAGTAAACAGAAGTGATGACCGTTTACAACTGAGTTACAGTGTTGACAAATTTAGAAAATGAGCGAGCGTGAAATGGTCGGGTTGAAGCGCCAGGACAAATGAGGGAATGTTTGTCAGAACGTTTTCGCATACCTCGTACTAAAATATGAAAATGTAAGAAAATACAATTTTACAATGCTTAAATGTGGCCTAGTTTCTCGAATATTCTTTCTAGCCTTTGTACCATCTGCAATGCATTAATTAAAAACTTAATTGCGTATAATATTACATGTACTCGCATGTAGTCTATCGGAATGTAGTTCACCGGCCAATGTAGGTTATTTGTGGACCCAATACATACCTGCTGCTACATTCCTAAGTCCCACCTAAAAAGACAATGAATACATACTCTGGATTACTATAGACCATTATTTTTAACCACATACTTCCCGCCTTCATTTATTCGTCCAAAATGCCCATTCTTTTACTACTTCTATTATCTATCTCTTTTATCCAACATAATATCACTGTCTTCAACATTCCATTATCACTCGACATGCCCTGCATCACTTTTCCTACCTTCTTTGGATTTCTTCCAACAACCATCTCTCTTCCCTTACCAAGCCTAGAACTTCTTTGTTTGTTTTCCTTTCTGTTGATTTTACCTTTTCAATCCTCCTTAATACCGGCATTACAAAATCCTCCAGTCTACACCTACGAGTATCTTTTTGCACAAACAATCAGGTAACGGAACCTTGCAATACTAACCATTATATTAAAATTCAGCCATCCAGCCGATTCAACTGCGATAAAACTTTAAAGTGAGAAAATCTAACTTAACTCTATCTAACTTCTGACGTAGCTCTCGTGGTTTAATGAAAAAAACCACGCTGTAATTTCCACAATTTTTTTCACTACGAAAATGCTTTCATCACGATGGCGATGCTTCGTCGCAGCGAAATCAGGGCCGTGCAAAATATCATTATAGGTGGAAATCTCAGCGTAGTGTTACCGTCAACTTTTGAAACATGCAACATTTCCACCAAGTTAGCCCACTATATATATCTCTATCTGAGCTCGAATATTGATTCTTTTAAGTAGTGAGCATGTGAGTTGAGGTATTCCATTCGGGCGGATGAAGATGAAAAATGCAATTGTTTTTTTTATATTCTGCACTCTTAACGCAAATATAAAAATAACAGGCAAAAATCCCGCTTTTAGAAAACGTGCTCAGATGGAGTGACCGTCAACTCAACTCTCCTCAATTCTCTCTACTATGCTACTGCCCCATTCCCAGAGGTACTTCACCCTCGACCTTTGATCCCAAATCCTCTCTCCCTTCCTCCACTCCTGCAGCATTCCCTTCCCCACTCCCTGATTTTTTTGCGGGAGCTCACAAATAGGCAATGATCGACTCCGTGATTTATGCCGACCTTCGGCATGATCGGCTCTGGCGTTTAATCAAATTGCCGATCCCCACTGCAACCAGGGCGGAGCGGTGAATGCACGGATCTCGGGGTCGATCCTATTCCGGTGAAGATAGTTGCAATAAACAAACCCCCATAGGCAATGTGCATATCGACTAAAATCTTCAGTGTTAACTCAGATAACCGAAACTGCAACGCTAGTCTCACAAAATGGTCAATAAATACTCGATTTCTCCTCTCATGTTTCTACTATTGTTTAAGCAAAGGAAAACACGATTAAGCAGGTGTTTTTATCCATAATTTACATTCATGTTATACGCGTAAATGGGGTTAACTGACTTTCTCCACGCCTTGTACCTCTTTTTTCGTCCGCGTACTTTGGATAATTTCCCTGCGCTGCTGAGAATACTGTACTAAAAACAATACTTTAAACGCCTGAGTTGAGAAAAACAAAAACAAAAAAATCTTACGCAATACATGAAATGTAGCATAGTTGACATTGCTAAAAAATTGTTCCCACCCATCATTCTCAGTATCAGATAAGCAGTGGTATGACGCAAACAAATAGCTGAAAATCTTTTTTAATTGAATAATAAAATTTATTGAAAGTTTTCCCTCATTTCAATCCAACTTAAACCTACGTCTGACTAAAAAAATTGTGTCATTTCAGTTCACAATGTTTCTTCTAATGATAAAGCCACTATCACTTTTATTCTAAATACCAAGAGGCCAATATACTACCTTGATCAAAAATTTCCCGGAATTTATTCAGAAAATTAAAAATACAAGTTTATTCATCTAAATCTATATTGTCCCCTTCAAAGTAATCCCCATCGACTGCAACACACTTATGCCAGCGCTTGATCCAATCCTCGAAACATTTTTTATATTCGGTTTTCGGTATGTCCATCAGTGCTTCCTGCGATTTTTCCATTACTTCCTCTCGGCTGCTAAAACGCGTTCCCCGTAATGGTTTTTTAACTCGATTGAACAGAAAGAAGTCACAGGGAGCCAAATCAGGTGAATTCGGTGGCTGTTGGATGGTATTTGTTGCATTTTTCGTCAAAAAATTACGAATAATGATAGCACTGTGCGACGGTGGTGCAAAATCCACGAGTTTTCTGCCCACATTTCTGGTCTCTTTCGGCGAATTGCTTCACGCAAACGTCTCATAACGCCCAAATAATACTCTTTGTTTACTGTCTGGCCTTCTGGCAAAAATTCATGATGCACTACACCGTTGTAATCCATGAAAACCGTCAGCATTGCCTTCTTTTTTGACTGAAAACGACGTGGTTTTTTTGGTCTCGGCTCATTTGGTGAACGCCATTCACTTGCCTGATGTCTGGATTGCGTGTCGTACTCATAAACCCACGTCTCGTCTCCAGTAATGATCCTTTTGATGAATGTGGGATCGGATTCAGCCTCGCAAATCATGTCTTTTGCGACGTCAACACGGTCTCTTTTTTGCATGAAATTGAGGTCTTTTGGCACCAACTTTGCTGCTACACGACGGAAACCCAAATCATTAACCACAATGTCTTGGGCGGATCCATAGGCAATGTTCAAGTCCTCCGCTATTTCTCTGATGGTTAATTTGCGGTTATTGACCAACATTTCTTTTACTTTATCAATTTTTTCACCGACTTTCGATGTCGATGGTCTGCCACTGCGTTCATCATCTTCGATTGACTCACGACCACTTCTGAACCGCTCGTGCCACTGGTAAACGACCGTTTTTTTAGAGAATCGTAGCCGAAACACTTTTCCAACATTTCCAACGTCCGTGCGCCACTAAATCCGTTTTTTACGCAAAATTTAATACAAGTTCATTGTTGCAAATTTAAATCCATTTCTGAAATTGTAAAAAATCGCCAACACACACAGAGATAGATGTACTCTTGGCTACGTAACTTTTGCAAATGTCAAGTTATGACACTAAGATTTAAAGGGAATATTAACAACAGATGTACCAATTTAACAAAAAAAACAGAACTCAAATCGGAACGATGGGAGCGCCACACGGTGGTTATTCCGGGAACTTTTTGATCAAAGTAGTATCATTCATTTTCAGATTACTACCACTCACTATGAATAATATTTGGACCTACTATTCGAATTCAAGCAGCCATATACAAATCCACAGCCCAGAGATTAATCTCACAGATATTCTAACATAGGGCGTACAAAGTTATCTGCACCTGATGCTGCAAAATGTTTTAGCAATGCACTAGTCCACTGAGCCACTACAGTAAAGCCTCCCTGTTCACCACATCCGGAATACAGCTAAGCTTAGGTTCCCCACTCCCACACCCATCAACCTCGCGGCGCAATAAAACCATTCATCTCTGCAATACGTTCACATTCCAGCCTCTCTCGTGCCTCACGTTTTTCCCACCCAGAACAGAACGCGTGCACTACGGATCCCCGCACGTTCCCTCCACTTCGAATAACGTCGTCACAGGTAAACTATTTCTCCGTGGCTAGAAATTCCCGCCACTCAACAGCATTCTTTCCGTTCCTCGATCGCCGCCAATTTTTCATTTCCTATGCAGCAGTGAGAGACCTAAAAAGGCGACTTTTTTGGGTCACGAAAATACTCCGTTCTATGTCTAACCTTTTTTCCTGCCACCTTACCTCCACTTGCCGTTTCCCCCTAACAATAAGAATACACTCCGTGCCTAGGGCTAACCGTTGAAGGAAGGTTATGGACTTCCAGATCGAACCTCACGTGCAGAATGATTTGCACGTCAAGTCCCCATTCCATCGGAGTCCTTCCATCCTCCATCCACCAATACCGACTTATCCAAGACCAGCATACGAGATAATTGTTTAATTATGGTACATAGTATCATCTAATTCCGCTCTTTGCTTTTTTTGAAGTATTTTTATCCAACACAAAAATGCTTTCTGCCATCGATTAGCAGCTCTCTCCATTTGTGAGCTGGGAAACTCACAAGCCATAGTACATGGGATGAAATTCACCTGAAAGGCTCACCTCTCACGTAAATTTTTCCCCGAGTTCTTTCGATGCTGTATGTACTGTGTCCTTAATGAAACTTATCAACGGGCCTTTAAAATCGCCAGAAGCAATTTATCTTTTACACCCCAGAAGTCCCGGTGGCTTTTCTGGAAGTTATTAATTATTACTCGTATGGGTTTCCAAGCTTCCGAATTTCACTGAAATTTTGAGAATTACCATAAAAGTTAGAAATATGCATAGTTACAATTTTCTATAAGAAGTTTTCGCAAAGTTTAAAAACTTATAGTTAAACATTTATTCTTATCTGTTACTGTAAAAGCAAAATAGTAAGCCACGGTTAAAATGGCTACAGGTTCTGAACATGAAATATTTCCCTGATTGGAATTATAACTATGCTTAATAGATTGCATTTAGTCCTAAGCACCGGGTATATGATTTAATTTATTCTATGTGAATGCCAACTGAATGAATAAAAAAAATTCTCCACTGAAATATCCATTTCATACCATCCCTGTTCTTAATCGACGCCCCTGTTAATCTAGTGGTTGAAGATTTCGAGTTTGAGTACCCCATTAGATACGGGAGTGGTTTAACTCTTCTGGCCCGGCTACTCGGACATCTGATGGCTATTCAAGAGCTCTCCACCGGTACCCCAGGGGCACAAAGGGCAAACAATTCTTTGAATTCAAATTTTGATTTTTATGTGGCCAATGGCGAAAATGCTCCATTGTATTTATTTTTCTACATGAATTTCTCCCCACTCATTCAGTTTTACTGTTTCCGTTTCACTGGTCATTCAATGAAGAATGAGAAGCGCCATTTTGTGTCTTTTGTGACTATTGAATTTTTAACTTTCATTTTACGCATTGAAAATCCCTGGATCTAGCTGAAATTGATGCAGATCTCACTGCTAGATTACTTTGAATTTCAGCCCACATTTTCGGAAAATTCATTGTTCTTTTCGTTCCCATCGACCTTACGATGGCGTTAGCATGGGCAGATCATTCTATAATGCCTTTTGGGATTTTCTTCTTCTCCAATAATTTCTGCATCTCTCATTTTCCTAATAAATACAAGACAATTTATTTCACATCACCCCTTCCCACCCGTCTCCTCCAACCAATTTTTCCATCAATCAATCCCTTCCTCGCTCCCTCCCCGCACTCACACTCCTACGGCTCTCCGATGTAACTAAGCAAGCCGCGCCTTATACCTACTTCTTTCAAGCAATCGTTTCGGTTCATTGTACCGATAAACCAAATATGATTGAGGCAGGCGGATGAGACTAACGCTTCTTAAGTCCCAGATTGGAATGAACCGAATGAAAGCGACCAGTTCAAGTCGGAGGATTAAAACGAATATTGCCTGAGTCGAGGCACTTCGAATTCAGCAGTTTGGGTTTAGTGGCATGATTCGTCGGATTTTATTTCTTTTCAGTCTAATAAAAAAAATTAATTCCCTAACCAGGCAAAACACTTAAAATGATTTATTATCGCATTATTTTAAATTAATCCTAAGCCAACACCACGGAGACATTATACACAATTTTGAGTAGTCCTAACAACTGAAATGGAGTTGAATTTCTATCATACTCGTAAATACGGTACAGGACACATCTTACACGACGATTCTTAATTATTTTTTCTTAATGACTCGTAATATATTTAAGCATACTTGTTGTTTTTACTTTACTTAACAATGATGAATATCTGTTGTGCAGTACACTTCCTGGATTAAATGGATATCGGACAAATTTACGCTCTTTATTTCGCCGATCCCACAATGTTGAACGCCCTTCCAAACGGGGAAACGCTAGGCGAGTATCCACAGAATATATTTAGGTGTATATTCTATACGAGACGTTCCATATACTATCTGGCAAATTCGATTTTTCATCAGTGTGTAAGCTTTTATTTGCAGGGCATTCACGGCCTATTCCATGTCGTATTCTCTCTGTCTCAGCGGTCTTAGAGCCGCCAAAAAGGGAGAAATGGTGTTTATCTGCTTACATACGTTTAAAGATTTGCATACCCGGGTGAAAAGAAATGAGAGCAATTGAATGAATCGTGGAATGTGACAAATAGTAGAAAATATGATTTTAACCCATACAGTTACCAAAACATAGTTATGAGAGCATTGGGGTTTCATCTTATTATTCTGGCATCAGTAGCCGCGCCGATAGCTCGTTGAGATTAGCAAATTAACTCGATTAGCAAATATTCCAAAAAGTTTATAATATTCCAATTAGATACAAGAATTATCTTCACGCAGATAATCCTTACATTTCTGTGCAGAGACGAAGGGTAAATTTTAGAATGCAATCGGCTAAAGGCACCCAAGCCGGTTGAGAGGTATCCGCTGACGCATTTGTCTAATGTTCAAATCGATGTGCGTGTAACCTGGTGAAACAATCGCAATTAATTCATTTTTAATGGCATTAATTTTGAATTTCCTTCATATAAACTCTTACTGCTCTAATGCAACAAAATTCAATACCACAGACATTTTTAAGGCAACATCGGATCAAGTATTTCTACTACCTTACAATTGATACCAATGGCTTAAGATTGTAATTATTCTTCTTCCCAGAGGTAGACTTAGGTTATTTCGTAAACGCTTCCCGGGAAGTACTCTGAAGTAGGCAGTTGTTGGCCGAGAAACGGGGATGTATTTGAGAAATTAGTCATTTATTTCTAAGACACATGGGCTTGGGAATCAACTACTTCGTTTTATTCTCTTGAACCTCTCTTTATTTTCGATTATCTTCTCTTGTTATCTACTACGAAAAAAATTGGTAATAAAGATGCCTGTTTGAGAATACATGAGATGTCAAAGAACCGCCATGAACTTACTCTCCACTCCTTAACGAGAAGCAAATAAATAAGTTTGGATAATTGACGGAGACTCCTTTAAATGAAACCCCCGCATAATTCAGGGCATTATTTGTTCTCCGTAAAGAGAAACAGCTAATGAAATGAAGTTCTCTATAATTACCCTCGACGGAGTCAAATGGTTTATGGCTCACCATACTCCGTTATATGAAACTTCACAGCCATTGAGTCGCAGCGTGAGCCAAAAAAAGGCGACAGACTCGGACGCTCGCTCAATAAAGCTGAGGTTAAATATACAGGGACCGTAATTGGCTTGAGCTCATCTCAGATGAAACACAGAATAAATTTCCGCTATTGAGAAAGTATTATTCAAACTTAGTTTCCTGAAAATATTGTGAAATGCATATGTAAATGTATATATATTTACCAATGGCAAAGTTTATCCATTCTCATGACTATATATTATATATATATATATATATATATATATATATATATATATATATATATCAGATTTATTCTTAAATTATGGCATATTACTGCGATTTACTTTGATGACACAGTTTTGAATCGTCATATTTCTGGCTAAAAACTTGAATTTACTAAACATATAATTACAATTAATGCAAGTAAATTTGTATTGTCTACAATAAAATTCATGCGGAGCGAATAAAATTTCAATTGTAGGCAATTCTTGAAGAGCAGGCAGACTTGGCAAATCTGATGAATTACCCTCTCTAGTTCTCGCGTCTTAAAGCCCATAGAGAATAGGAACGAGGATAACTGTTCTATTTGCAATGAATAAAATACTATCCAATCATGCAAGTTACTAATTCACTAAAGAATATATAAATTTTAGTGTTAAAACGCTACCATATTTAGAAGAAGGAAGGGAGGCAGGAAAATTCATTACTATGAATAATGGACCATGCGATTTGGGGACAACAGAACTTAAGCAATAGCTTATGAATGGATACTCAAAACGATCACCACACCAAAATGAATAGTCCGGTAGGCAAGGTGCCCATTGGTTAAACTCGATCTTCGAGATTAAATCTCGTTTCGGGCATTAGAGATGCGTTAATGTTATTAGGTGCACTATCTAAAAGGAGATAGCGGTGAGAATTGACCTCAATCGTCGACAACCACAAAAACTCAATTACCATTTCTATAACAGGGACTTGCAACCTCGGTGCATCGGCCCATAATGTAAATAAGACACATATAAACAAGGTACTCCATTGAATTCCATTGTTTGATGATAAAGTTGCGCGCAGAATTTGATGACTGTTTATATCTTAGAATACGGAGGTATAGTATGATGCCTGTAGCACTCTAATATTCTAAATTGCCAATTTCCCCAACTGAGTTATCCTGGTGGGCAATTCTTCCGTCTGCACTAAAAGTTTAGGCTTCGAGTCCCATCGCCTGAAAAGCTGTAGGAAAGGACGTGATGGTGCTAATTTGGCTCAGTAAATAAAGACGATTTTTGTCAGATATTTGTTCAACCTATAATTTCATCAAGGTATTTTTCGTTAACATTAAGGTGCGATTACATTAAAAAGATGGACTAAGACAGTTTTAAATACATCATACCGATGTCATATACAATATTACATTAACTGGCACAAGTACACTGCCTAATATGCTACGATAATTGATTTTTTATTTCTCTGGATTCTTTGTCCTTATACGATCAGAGATATCACCCGTTGAGATAAAATACGGCAACCAGTCCAGGTCGTGAGTTAGTAATATTGGGTACGTGAACAACAAAATAAAGCCCTTATATATGGATAAACGAAAGAACGACAAATTTAAAACGAAAAAAAACATAGGATCATAACTTATTGCTATTGGCATAAAAAGCTGAAATTTTAATTTGGAATCCAAGGAAAAGAGAGCGCCTTTGTGAGGATTTGAACTCGAGTCCACAACATGGGAGTTCAACGCTCAATCGTTCCATTTCCATTGGCCTTGAAAGAAGAGAGTGAGAGGCAGCCTCAACAGTATTTGCAGAGAGGGAGAAAGATCCGAGTGACGAATAAATAATCAGTTTCAGTCGATCGTGCAGCGCCCGTGGTGGCGCTTTGACAAAGCGGCCCCTGACCTCAATGCGCATTAAGATCACGCAAGCGGAGAGGAACGGATTTGGTTGGCGGCGGGTCGGAGAGAAGGCGAGGGTGAGTGGGGAGGGGGCGGAACCGACGAGAGGGAAAGCAGTGCAGAAGAGAAGAGATGAACCCGAAGTCACAGTCCGAAGCTTTTCTCCAATCCCAGCTTCATTAAGCGAAGTAGTAAAAACACACCTGCGCGATTCGCGGCTTTTTCCTTGTCATTCCTGTAATTTAATTCGAAATACCTCTCTTTTTGCAATATTCCCCGTAGAAAAAAGGGAGTGCAGAGAGAGTCACGGAATCATTTGAACCAACCGAGCCGATTTCGAAATGTCCGACGCTTTGTTACAGCGCACCAAACCATTGCATTCCAGGAGGGATATTCTACGAAGCTACGAGACAATTTATGAAGTTTTTTTAAAAATAAGTCAATATAATATATAATATTTTTGACCACAAATCCCACGTAATTTAGATTTTCAGAGAGTGGTCGCAGATATAATACCTTCGTAAATATACGCTTTAGTAAAGGTTGTTAAGACTTGTAAATTGACTTTCAAGTTTGAGAAATGGACCTTAGATTTGATATAGAAGTACTTAAACCATCTAACTATTTGAAATATTTTTCTAATTACAATGTCAAAATTCTCCGTTTCTAGATAAACCCCATAACGGCAATGGGCATTAACATAGGTTAGGAGAAGTTCAGTATAAATGAGTTCCGCATACATACTAAAGAGGAAAGTGTACTCTAGCAGTGATTCTCAAACCAATCTGTATTGCAATCCATGGGGCGATTTGGGATTGTATCTGATGTAGTTGATATACTAAATATTGCATTTAATTACTTATATTATGAATGATTGGGTTTTCAAATCAGCAAGGGTATTCACAAAATTACTTTATTAACGACTTTTTAACATTTGCTATAATATCTAGCCATACATAGTATTAAGAAGAATAAATTAGATTATATAGTCAAAAATTATAACAAAAAATAATGTTTAATCACAAGTAGAATAAAAAATAAATTATACTCCCAGTTCCCAATGATAATCAATTTTCAACTACTGCTATCACATCATTCACCCTTTTCAACTTCAATGCTAAAAGAATAGTGATTCCGTTATTCAAAGAATATCATTGCATTTACATTAATGCAGAACCACAAGATGCGTGCTTCTTATGAGATGCATATTCTTAAACCTTCAATGCTAATTTAGATGAGATTTTTTACATGAGTTCTTAATCCTTTGTTAACATTGACTTTGAGGTTCATGAATTTCAATATATTTTTTCAATAATTGTCTGCAATTATTGCATCAGCCAACTAAGATCACAAACAACCGAACGCTTGTTTTCAGAATAAGTTACAGAGTCATTAAGATTGCATGTCTACCCATCCACAGAGGTTATTTTTCATTTCCTCTTTTCATTATTACGACTTAAACACCAGCGAGAGTCGAAGATGCCTTTGCTCCATGTTTACCCCATTTTTTAGGTCATAAACACTTCAACCATAACAAACTGAGTCTTTAAATTTAATACGTAAAAACAAAATGACTTTCAATACCTTAAATTGGTTTGAATCAATTACTCGCAATGCCTACCTAAAATTCTTTTTCTAAAATGAAGATTAAATTTAAAGTTATCATCTACCCTAATACACGCGCGAATGCTTTTCCCAACTTGGGTCAAAGGAAATCATTTGCATTTATCACTAGTCAATTTGATGTTTCTTTGTTTGGTACGAAGTGTGTAATGAAATGTGTAACGATTTCGCTAAAGAGGAAATGATGAGGCTATCTTGCAATGGGACCCAAATGAGAGTAGAACTAAAAAAACCAATTTTCTGATAATTTCTGCAGGTGTGTAAATTGGTGCAAAATTCACAACACTCCATCTTTAACACAACAGAATGTCGTCGCAATATGAAGGGAGAAACAACAATTTCAGAGTGTAAAAATTATTCGCCTTTACCGGGATTCGAACCCAGATCCCTCAATGTGCGGTGGAGTGCTTAAGCCAGTTAAGCTATCGAATCTAGCGGATGACTTCGTTAAATATCACTGTTGGGGCATCTCCCGCAGTTTCTTTGGAATCTGTCCAAGGTATAAACAGTCTAAGTGTTTAAAAGTTGGCTTTAGCCTCGTGGACTGTGGCGCGTCACGCACGACTACGAATGCCAGTGACATTGTATGTACGGTATTTCGTCACAACATCTTGTTCCTTTAAAGCCCCAAACATTTCCGAGAGTTAAAGGACGCCTCGATAGCTTAGCTGGCTAAAGCACTCGACCGGATATAGAGGGATCCGGGTTCAAATCCCAGTCACGCTGATTTTTACGCTCTGAAATTGTTGCATTGAAATGCACATTAGCGGATGACTCCGTTAAAAGTCACTGTTGCGGCATCTCCCACAGTTTCTTTGGAATATTATGAAAGGAGCTATTGGCTAATGGTCGTGGTATCCCGTATTCGTTTCTCAGTTGTTGTCAATCCTCGGCTAATCCCAAGATGTGATATTTTCTGACTGACAGACTTATCTGAGAAACCACAGGGAATGCAATCGACTTACTTGAATGCCCTGAATTAGAGGTTAGTTGAAAGGAGATCCAGTGCATGTTTTTGCTATTTTATTTTAGACCCCATGGAAAAATTCGCATTTGCACAAGTCAAGAACGGACGTATATTTTTTTGGAAAGTGCTGGAGGCTAAAAGGCTGAGGATTTCCGTCCTATGGGGAGAGAAAAATGAATCTCTTCTTCAACTTGCTCTCGTGACACACCTGGCGTCAATTTTTTTCTTGAATTACCGTAGTCCCGCGAACAATGTACGTGCTTGAAAATGAGCGGGGACGGAGATAATAAGGGGCGGCGACAAGCAACAGTGCAGGCGCGTGGCTTGAAAAGCGATAAAGGATTTATTCATTGTCGAGCTCCGGAGGTATTTTCGATTTCTCAATTGAGGCCGCTCCTCGATGTGCTGGAACGAAATGCTTGGAAGGTGTGTGGACGAGAAAGTCAGCGGGCGGGCGGGCATAGAGGTCGCGGATTGGATCACAAAAGAAAAATGCCTGTTGCTTCTCCTCTCCTAATGAAAGGGAAAGTAATGTTTACGAGTTAAAAACGAATTTTACGCAGGGGCGTGAGTCTATAATAATTCGTTATGCCACAAAGAAAAAAATTCGTAGTCGGGATGATGTCATTGAACTCGAATCGTTCGATATTTGAAAAGGACGGCTCTTATAGCAAGGGAACGTCTGAAAAGTGAGTCTTGATCCCTTCGTTATGCCGCAACTAAAAATATCGCCAAGATTGCATCTTCTGAATCCATTCATTGTTTACGTTACCTGAATAATATTAAGAACCCTTGTAATTATTGCACAAACGGAAAACTTTTACCTAGCGTTCAAGTACATATACTGAATAACGCTTGACCTTTGCTTGGGGTTTGCAGGGTGATTTTCACCATTGATAAATGGAAAGTATAATAATTATTAGTGTCTTCCTTTACTTTCAGGAATAAGTGAAGATGAAATACAAGAATATATAAGACGTAAAATTACTTTGCGCAACCCTTATCTTATTTCAAGACAAACTTCATGAAATGACACCCGAAATTTGCATTGGAAACGTTGGTGCAGTAAAATAGCCATCCACTTCATTTCCCCTTGCATCATTGGAGGTTGCTGGCACACTTCCGGGATGAAAGAAAAGATAAATCTTTATGTCTACGATAACCAATATGTCCGTGACTCGCATAAAAGTTCACGGCAATCGAAATTCGTTTAAAAACCAATAGTATTTTCTTTCATGGTGAAACCGGCAATATTCATTTTTAGTGCCATAAAATATTGACCCTAAATCTCGCATCTTTTTTTCTAGACAGAAAATAAGGCTTCAGTTTCCCTCTATAAACTTTTTAAAACGTTAGCTAATTTCGATAATTTCCATAACTATTTTTCGTAAGTAAAAAGGGGGTACCGATTGCCCGTGCCAAAATATAGCCAGTAAATGTCACACTCAATGGATGGTGACGCGATTTTAAAATACACCCATTTTGTGAATTTAAATGAGAGGAAAAAAATTAAATGCCATACTTTCGGAAAACTCCACACTCCACCGATGAGAAAATTCAAAATTATCAATGTGGCAAACTTTATGAACGTCATTTCAGAGATAGAGGATTAATAGTTACTCCTAATACTCGGATACTCGGAGATAGAGGCAAAATTCACTCATGACTTTTTCGGTGGTCTCAGCCATATTCATGGGATATCTATCCGTCCATACATACGAGTACATGAGTGTATGCATATGTATGTATGTATCTATATATATATATATGTATATATATATATGTATATATATATATATGTATATATATAAATATATATATATATATATATATATATATATATATATATGGGTCCTCCGGGTAGTAGTCCAACGCTCTACCCCCTGGACTACCGCGACCCATATATATATATATATATATATATATATATATATATATATATATATATATATATATATATATATATATATATATATATGGGTCCTCCGGGTAGTAGTCCAACGCTCTACCCCCTGGACTACCGCGACCCATATATATATATATATATATATATATATATATATATATATATGGGTCGGTATTCCAGGGGTTAGAGCGTTGGACTACTTACTGGAGGACCCAAGTTTGATTCCCGGTCAATCCTCTCTGGGCAACTGCAGCTCCACACAAGCTACATGAGTTTTCGGGTACCAGATCTTCCTTGGAAACCATAACCGGCCCAGGGAAAGGAACTCGCCCCCCTACCCTGATTAGTGAATTTTACACGCCGTCGGGCTTAGTACTGGGTGACTCTACCATCACCTACCAAACCGACCGTCGGGTTGATCACTGTGTTTACGGTTTTTATTTATAGATGTATACGTGACACCACCCCTCAATGGCCGCCCCCAATAGGGGATGGTGCCACGTTAAAAACATTATTGAGAGAGGCAACGGGAAACCACCTCAATTATCATTCCCAAGATTTACATGATGGACTATACAGAGATTTTGAGTCCTGGCAACTACGGGGCTCGGCCCAATCGGCCGTGTGTCGTTCCCGGCAGCGGGGGAGGCAAGGCTTCCGCGGTCGTCATCCCACGAAATCCTTGCAAGGGAAAACCAGCAGCAGCTAGACAGAAGACGCAGGAGAAGAAGACCACATTAGTTAGAATAGGAACGTGGAATGTTAGGACAATGATGAGGACAGGGAAATTGGAGAATGTTAAGCAAGAAATGGGAAGGGGAAATTTAGATATTTTAGGTATATGTGAGGTGAGATGGAAGATTACTGGAGTGATAATTATAGAATAATATACAGCGGCGGGGACGAGAGCCAAAGAGGGATATCCACAGTATTAAATACAGAGCTAGGAAGAAGCGTAGTCAACATAGAGCAGGTAACGGATAGAATACTACTAGTAGAGATAAAAGCAGAACCGACAAACTTGGTTATTATTCAGGTATACATGCCACCGAGCAACCATAAGGAAGAAGAGGTCGATAGGATATACGATCAGTTAGAGGACATGATCGCGTGTGTTCCTGCAGGGAAACATTTGATAGTGATGGGGGATTGGAATGCGACGGTAAGCGAAGGAAGAGATGGTGACGAGGTCGGGGACTACGGTTTAGGCATGAGGAAAGACCGCGGGGAGAAAGCAGTTGAGTTCTGCAGGAGACAGGGCTTAGTCATCACCAACACTTGGTTTAGACACCACAAAAGACGCAGGTATACATGGAAAATGCCAGGCGACTCAGGAAGATATCAGCTAGATTATATCCTGGTTAGACACAGGTTTAGGAACAGTGCGATAAATTTGCACAGCTTCCCGGGAGCGGATGCGGACACAGACCACAATTTAGTTGTTATGAAATGTAGCGTCCGTTTCAAAAAGATATGGCAGGGGCGGCGAGTTAGAAAATGGAATGTAGAAGCATTAAATGGTTTGAAAAGGAAGGAGTACCAACAGGCGGTAGAGGAAATCATGGAGGACGGTAAAGAGCTAAGTACTATCGAAGAAAAATGGGAAAGTATTAAGAAAGGGTTGTCCAAGGCAGCAAAAGACTCTATTGGAACCGTTAACGGAAAAACGACAAGAAAACCGTGGATCACGGATGAGATGATTGCAAAGATGGATGAAAGAAGGAAATGGAAGGATATAAACACAGAGTTAGGCAAAATGAAGTACAAATAGTTAAATAATTAATTTAGACGGGCAGCAAACAAAGCAAAAGAAGATTGGTGGAAAATGCTGTGCGAGAACATGGAAAGTTCGCAGAGGAAGGGTGAAAATCGTGCGCTATACAGCAAGGTTAAATCACTATCGGGACGTTAAAAGGGAAGATCTTTGCTAGGAGTTAGAGATAAGGCAGGTTCGATGATAGTTGACACAGAAAAGATCCAAGAGAGATGGAAAGAATATATAGAAGAACTGTATAGTAAAGAACTTAGACCAACAAAGTTAGGCATAGAAAACGAACATGAAGCAGAGGAAGATAGCTTAGGTCCAGGCATACCCGACGTTGAGATGGAAAGGGCATTAAGGGAGTTGAAACTAAATAAAGCCGTGGGGTGGATAACATTCCAGCAGAACTGCTGAAATGTTTAGGGAAATGTGGGAGGAAGAGGCTATATGGACTGAATCGTAGTATCTATGAGGAAGGAATCTGGCCGGAAGACTTAGTGAGATCAGTGCTAGTTCCTATTACGAAATAGGTAAAGGCTACGATGGTGGTCCCCGAAGTACCCGGCCCAACAACGAAAACGCAAGATTTTGGAAAAAAAATTATTTATTTTTCAACATATAGTATTCTCCCTTCAGCTCTATGCACTTTTCCCAGCGATGTTCAATAAGTTCGATACTCTTTTTACAATGAGAACTGTCTTGCTCCTCAAAATAGCCATTGGTTGGCGACATCACTTCTTTACGGTTTGAAAATCTTTGACCACCGAGCAATTTTTTCAAGTTTGCGTGCAGAAAATACCCCGAGGGGGCTAAATCTGGCGAATAGGGTGCATGAGGTAGCAATTCAAACTTTAATACATGAATTTTGGCCATTGCAATAATGGATTTGTGAGCTGGTGCGTTGTCTTGATGAAACGACATACGACATGTCTTCTTAGCCAAATGCGGCCACTTTTGTTTGATTTCTGCACTCAAAAGCTGCAATAACTTTGCATAATACTCGCCGTTGATAGTTTTTCCTTTTTCAAGATAGCAATGAAAATTTTCCCACGCGCATCGCATAAAACCAACGCAATGACCTTGACTGCAGATGAAACGGTCTTCGCCTTCTTTGGAGCGGTTCTCCATTTTGAATCCGTTGTTTTGATTATTATCTTGTCTCGGGCGTAAAGTAATGGACCCATGTTTCATTCATGGTTATGAAATGGCGCAAAAATTCTGCTTTGTTGCTTTGAAACTTTGCTAAACACTCAATTGAAACATCTTCACGACAGTGGTTTTGCTCGAGTGTGAGCAAAGGTGGCACCCATCTTGCACACAGCTTTCTAATGTCCAAATTTTCAGTAAATATGTGATGTACCGCACTTTTTAAAATGCCTACTATGTCTGCTAACTCACGCACTTTCGGTCGACGATCATCCAGTATCACTTTGTGGATTTTCTTCGCGGTTTCTGAAGTCGTCACCTCATTGGTCGACCAGTACGATGCTCGTCTTGACAGCAGGTACAGCCTCGTTTAAACTCTGCTACCCAATATTTTACTGTTGTAAACGAAGAAGCAGACTCACACAGAGTAGAATCCAGTTTAGCTTTTTATATTGATTGGGCTAAGGCCTTTCAAATAAAAGTATTGTAACACCTAACGATGACCAATTTTCTCCATTTTCACAAATTCACTGAAAATGTTCACTATTGATGGCTGCCAAACAAATACTAAACAACGTAGCGTCTTCAAACTGGAAACATATGCTTTAGAGATTGCATAATTTGTGATAAAGTGATATTTTTTAAACAACTACCGCCATTTATAGGTCAGGTTGGGTAATTCTGGGCCTTCCCATGCATATATAACATTTGGACGGCACAATATAACACAACATAAAATAGATAAAACGTAAAAGGACACTCACATTATACATAGATTATTTGAGCTCTCGGTCTTCTCAGAGGCCTTCTTAGGGTCAAACTGTACTCCTATATTTAACACACACACGTATGTGTGTGTGTGCCTATATTAACCTGTCCAATAAATTCGCGAACTGAGGCCATTAAAAACTTTATATTGCAAACTTTAGTCTACATCGATTTTGTCCCCTTCAAAGTACTCTCCATTCGTTGCTATGCGCTTATTCCATCTTCTTTTACACTGTTTGAAGTACCAGTGGAAGTCTTCGGCTGTTAGGATTTTTATTTTTCTCGTCGTTTCTTGCTTTATTGTGTCCACATCTTCCCAGTGATGTCCCATCATCACATTTTTGCATTTTGGGAATAGGAACAAGTCACAGGGGGCGAGATCAGGGGAATATGGGGGATGATCAACGGTGGTGATTGAGTTTTTAGCCAGAAAATGGCGAACAATCAATGCTGAATGTGTAGGTGCATAGTCATGGTGAAGGATCCATCCATCGAATTGAGTCAAATTTCGTCGCACACGACGCACGCGATCTCTCAAAGGCTTGAGAACTGTTACCTTCGACATTAAAGAAAGACAGGAGAATGACTTCGATTTTCGATCGGCTTTTTATTGATTTTTTGGTTTGCTTTTATCCACTTGACAGCGGGTGTTTTCTTCAGAGTATTATCACCGTAAACAGCTGTTACTATTTCAGTAATTTCTTGAAAACTTTTACCGCACCAAAAACTTGATGTTGATTTGTTGCTCCTTGATTCCGTCAATTTCCATTTTCGGCAAACAACAAAAACAAGGACAACAGAACTGACACCATACGTACAGCTCGACGATCGGCCAAGCACAAACGGCTTATTGGGTCTCAGCCACCTAGCGCCGCTAGTGGACGGGGCTATAGTCCGCGTCATGGACGCCAGATTGCACCAGTTCGCGCATTTATTGCACAGGCCATGTATATACGTAAATTCAGGAACACTTTCTAGTTAACCCGCACCATTCACATCTGAGCCTTCTCTTCACAAATTGAAACTCTAATCGTCTACCACGCCACTAACTGAGCAGTAAAGATTGGAAACGAAAAAATGCCTTATGACTTATGCCCTTGAAAACTTACGCGTGGGATGTAAACTTAGAACCTTTTGAGCTTTCTTTTCGATTAGGTGGCAGCCATCCATGGTATCCAAGGTCCATTTACGCGCACCTTTACGGGATATCAGAATTGCTAATAACACTTAAAATTAACTTTGAGGCCCTTTTATGCTTTTTTCCTCGAGGAGCACACCTGGCACGATGCCCTGGAATTGACGATACCCAGCTCTCAAGTTTAACAGCCCATCTCTGACTATTGTTCCCGCTTCGACATGAATTCTCATTTCAAGCATCAATACGACGAGATATTGGTGCATAGTTTTTTAAACGGCTGTTTCATCACAGTTATCATGCAAACTGTTGATTCTTTACTAGTGCAGGTAATCTACAGAGAAATACTACAATAAAATTCTCATTAAAATTATATGCAAGCCTTGTAAATGTTTTCCTTCGGAACCTTCAAATTTCTCTCGTGTTACTCCAATATGATAAAATATCTAACGCATGGCTGACAGCTGGACCTTTAAGAATCACTAGACTACCTAATATTTAATCATATAAATATAGTTACAATTGTAAAGAAGGTTTCCGAGCTGGACGGAGAGCAGATGGACGTAAAATCAGAACCACCGAAATAAGAGACACTTAAAACAACCTAGAGGGTCCTATAAAGTACACAATTCCCCCAGAAAACTATACCACAATACAATTTATTATCAGTTTTTTTAGCTCCAAATCAGTAACTCAGACAACAGAGAACTAATAATGCCGCCTGTTTTAGGAAATCGGTCGTTTTCAATATAATTCAAAGGAACTCACAAAGTTTTTACTTTCAAATTTCAGCAACAGTATAGGGAACAATTTTTACCCCCTGAAATGCACATGATAACACTTTTAATTGAACATGTAATATAAAATATGTTACTTGTACGAGTATAATACCTATACAAACTGTTTCTCATACTTTTCTCTTCGCGTTCTCGGCTTATACATGCATGTCTAGCAAGTTTAAAAAAAAACTACTGAGGAAGGCAATAGGAAACTACCTTTATATGTAATGATAGATACAAGTATAGAAATGAGTCCTCATAACAATGAGAGTAGACTCATTGGCCGAGTCCAGTAAATGAACAAATAGTTTCATTTCACAAACTGCTAAGGTGTCACTTACGACCATCAACAAAGAGGTAAGGAGGGCAAATAATTACTTAATCACCAAATTGGTTCCAGGAAGGTGAGAGGTACGCGTGATTTCACAGTAGTAATGAGATCACTAACAGAATGAAACATAGAGTATAATCTGGATGTATTTGTTTGTTTTGTGGATTGCGAGAAACGGATTCACAGAGTAAATTGGATATAGTTAATGGATGCGTTGCAGAAGAAGTAGTGCGTTGGAGGAAAAAGGGCTTCTCCATAACCTGTACATATCTCAGAATTCTCAGGTGTGTGGCGGATGGAGAGAGGGTATGGGCAGTGCTAGGCAAGGGAGTGAGACAGGGATGCCCACCAACACCCATTCTGCCCAATATACATACATGCTGAGATTATGGTATAAGAGGCATAGGAAAGACTAGAGGCTGGAATGAAAGTAGGCGGGGAATTCATAACACCCGTTAAAAGTTGCGGATGATCAGGCTTTAGTTAGGCAGTGAACCAAGGGGTAACAATCATAGATGAGCGCATCAAAAATCAGTGTTATAAGCATGGGATGAGAATCAATGTGAACAAAGCAACGGTACTAAGGTTTTCAAAAGGGAAGAAGGGTAAGTTCAACGTTCAAATTGGAGAGGAAATAGACATGAATCTTTTAGCGGATAAAAGAACTGAGTTAAAAGCTGCAGCACATCTATTCAAGGTTTTAGACCAGTTTGATGGCAATATTCAATTTGAACAGGAACACAAGTGAAAAGACGTTGAATGCGAATTCTGGATCGGTCACCATGTTCACAATCAACAGCCTATCTTCCAAAGATATTTATCTATTACGAGTACATATTACAAACGAGGGAATTCGCACACCAAAAAACCTTCCGACCGTGAGGCTGACTGCCGAGAAATATGTGGTAGCGAAGAACGCACAAATTATTCCAAGAAGACGCGTACATTTTTACGAGGGCTTACCTTTCGCTCGGAAACGGAAAAACAGAGAGGATACCGAAACGAACACGAATACTCTTAAAAAGACCCTTCGGACAAAAAAAAATTGTATTGGTTACGTTTGCGGACAGGAGCTCCACCAATTACCAAGACTCGTGGAACCGCTGAGGTGCTGGGGTCGGAGGAAGAAGTGACTGGGGAGGGGGGGGAGGAAGAGGAAGATTGAGAAGGAAATCTGGGATGCCTCAAGAGAATGGCGTAGTTGGAACGTGAAGACGCATGCAACGGGCGGCGGCTCTGCGAGAGAGCAGGAAGAGAATCCGGCGGCGGCCGATGGAATCCAGACTTCCAAAGGAGCGCAGAAAATGAGGGAGAGCGGAGATTTCAACGGGAGAGGTGGAGTTGAGGAGGGAGGAAAAAATGGAGAACTGGGAGGCAACGGCGGGAGATTGGAAGATGAGACGAAGGGAGGAGGATGAGAAGGAGTAATTGGAGGTAGAGCATCCCAAAGGATGCGGAGAGGAAGGGAGGGATTCGAGAAAGGGAGAGAGGGGTGGGGGAGGTTTGATGGGGCGGTAGGGGAAGGTCGGAATTCAAACTGCCAGAGGCCACGGAGGAAGCTCACTTACTCGGGAGTCTTCGACAGACACCCGCCAGATGGAAGCACAGGGCATATACGCCCTACGGGATCCGCACACGTACATACACGCACACTCTAACACATCAACACGCTTGAGTGTACACGCACAAAAAGTCTAGAAAGTAAGAGGGACTTGAGAGCATGTATAGCAATGGAGAACAGTAATGCATATCACCGCTCAACAGGTTTCCGCGGGGGGGCTCGATTCAACCGAGCGTGCATGACATGCGGCCTCGCGACTTGAATGCGTTTTCAAGGGTGGCAATGTTGGGTGCTAAAATTGACGTCAGAAACACTCGTCGACAGGAGCCGTGCGGCAAACATAACTGGGTGAGAAAATATACCTGAAACCCGCTGGCTTCAGATTCTGTCCCCAAGGGGGCGATTTAAAAGTTGGATAAGAGAGGCATCCCTGTTATATAGATCGCTTAATTATTTGGACATGGATAAAATTTCTACCTCGATTTGGACCTTCACGAAATACATTAATTAGGGGACGTCATCGACTAATTTTGCCACCTGTGAGAGATTTAATGAATATTCACTTCATCACTCAGAGTTAAACAAAATACCTAATGGCTTTCAAGGGAGAGTACCGCTTGAGAAATAAGTGGACGACAAAGAGGAAGACAAAAGCTGCTGAAGGGCAAGAAGTATCGTTTAATGAAAATTTAATTCCATGAGCGAATCGGTCTCCTTTTTATCAGGAGGGAAGCAGAATAAAGAACAAGTTATAATTCTGCCACGCCGCAAATGGTGTGAGGGCAAACGACTAACTATCGCTTCACAGGACCAGACGTTTTCTGGAAAATTTGTAGTTTTCTCAAAACGTTTTGGAGGGCAAGAGTGGGGGGGGACAGATGAAATGGGAGATGTTTCCAACCAATCAAAAGTAGGCATTCTACTATAGGCACTCAGTAATGTACACCTGGAACGTTCCGTGTTAGTTTCATAGGAGTGGTGCTATAGATTTTGAATCAGAAAGAGAATTTTCGCGATATTCGATCCGCTAGCTGAATTGAACCGTAAAAACTGGCGAGCCTTCACTCCTGAATTAGAATGATTTATATTACCCGTAAATTTTACTAGGACTATTTTAAAAATTTTGTACTACACATAAAGCTTTTGGTTTTCTGTGTCCACATATCACGGGAGAAATGTCAAGAACGCAACGAGAAAATACTTGGAATAAAACTGACTTGAAAGGTGGAACCTTTTACGTGGTCTCTTGTGAATACCTAAACGTAAAATGTTGTAAGCACAGGGTCTAAATGGTTCCACTGAGGACTGTGCGGCATTTATAGATAGTTATCCATATTCTACAGCATCTTTAATCGTAAGCAATGGGTACATAAACTAGACATAGCTTGGATATTGAAGAGATACTTCAGCAGAGAGGGCGACTGAGTCACAGAAATATATGCAAGGAAAGTCACGCTATGAAAGTACTCCAGTTAAAATATTGTATTAAATTTTCTAGGCAAAGACTGATAGTTCCCTATGATTCCCCAAGCACGTTCCTGTCTTCAAGTACTTGGCTTTAATCTGAAGTAAAATATTTCAACCAACACGTTCGAATCAAATACTGCATTCGATTGCATTTTAAAGCGTGCGATTTTTTTCAATCATTTGAGTCACCCGGCTATGGTGACCTATTTAACCTTAGAAGGAGGCCAAAGTCGGATTTCCATCGAACCTTAAAAGGTCCAAATCTGCCTCTGGTCACATTCAAACCTTTCGATGTGTCGTCCTTCTCGCAAATGGCCAGCAGAAGAAATCAGAGCAGCCTGCTGTACTTCTTAAAAGAATATTTAGCGGAAGTAGCGGAGTATGTCCAGTCCTAAACCACTGCATGGGAGTAAAGCTGGGTCAATTGAGGGCAAACGAGATTTTTTCCTCTTCTCGTAAAAAAAAGTCCATCGCTGTTTAGCGGCAGCCGGCTTTCTTTCTGTCGAGGCCTTGTTCTTTAAATGGGGAAGAAAGTCGGGAGAGTGCATGAGTGTTTGTGAGCTGTGAGACGATCCAACTGGATTAATCGAGACAATTTCTCTTTAACTGTTGCTTGCACATGTAAAGAATATACTAGAAAACAAAAAAATAGAGAAACCAAACATTTGAATGAAAGAGAATGGAGTGCGTGTTGGAAATTCCGTGGGCAAATAATTCAATTATGTCTTCCCAACGTTAGCTAAAGTAATTGATTATTAATCCGATTCCGTAAGAAGAGTAATTAAAACTGATTTCAACAGCGGAAAGGGAGGAAATGAAGATCTTAAGCCTCAATTATCATTTAAGAGGAAATCGATATTAAAATATTATGGCTGAGAACGTTATTATGGGTAATTATCAGTTGTTTTAGGTTTTCATCCGAATATACTTTTGTGATGTTTTCAGTATTTCAGAATTAGTATTCACTATTTTTGGAGGTAATTGACAGCTACGGTCATTTGCACCATAAGGGGTTCGTGGAAAATCTGGTTACGGTAGGATTTCCAGGGAATCGAGGAAGATTGGAGAAAAACTCAGCGTCGGTTTTAGCCTACTCTTAACGACTGGTACCAAGAGGTCCACAAGCTTTACGTCCCATCCGACGGTCATACTCATTCAAAGTGTTCTGCACAAGGGTGGCCGAGTAAGAATCGGGATGCCTCTCAAAAATCTTGCTACTAAAGGATTCGAACCCGGCCCTTCGGAATGGGAAGCATTAGCCACCGCACCGTTCCGATCCCCGTTTTCAGTACTTTTTTGGTATCTATCATTCTTTTAGAGTGACGCGTTTTTACATTTGAAATTTATATTTCATAAATTACCTGTGTTCCTGAAAATTCGCTATTTACGCGAAATTAAATTTGTATCACATCCTGGGTAATTAAGTAGTAGATGATACATGACTTCTTTCGGTGCCATTAAATAATGTGTTAGAACCCTGAGAAGGGGAATACTCAAGCAATAATAAAATATCATTTTATCATTTTTTTAAATTGGGAAATAAAAATAAATCGGATATCAAACTTGAAATCAGTCAATAAAAGATAGTTGATGTTTAAAAAATAAAGATATTGTCATTTTTTTGATAGAATTTGCAAACGAATGGTCGCATACATGGAATGAATCGATGAAAATATTGCAAAGCACGAGTAAACTTAACATATTTTTCCACACAAACGTTGGCCGACTCAAACCATTACCTCCACGCAATACAGACTGATTTCTCTAATATTTTTTAAATCTATATGGGTCCTCGAATACAAATGTCAACTGTAATATGGCATCATTATTCGGGTTTTATTGTGGAAAAAGAGAAAACATTTCGTTCCACGAGTCAATTTCCACCATGTCCCTGATCTCACATTATGGCCGAGGGAATCTCTGATATCTGTTGGATTAATTACTCATGTTTGGCATTGCCAAGTTCAACTAACCATCAAATCAAGCAAAATACGATAGCATTGAAAATGGCGAATTAAAAATAGATGCACCTCGTCCCCACGTGCCGCCTCACTCATCTTTCCACCGTTAGACGGCGAGCACCGCTTTCCTTGCTGGCCGTGGGAATGCTTTCAGCAAGTTTCGCCACACTTCCTGGCCTCAAACCAAACAACAAAAGCGGCTTCTCGATTAAAGAAAAGCCTTGGGGTGAAGAATAACGAAAGTCGTGATCCGCTGTTGGATCTTAATAAACAGGTCAGTGGAGAAGGCATAGGTCTCATTTAGAGCTCAAGAGAAACATTTATTAGAAACAAATGAAAATGTACTTCATAACTAATTGAAGTTAATTATGAAAAACATAAGAAAATGAAAAAGTGATTGGCAACACAGCATTAAATTGGGCGCACGTTTAAGCTCATTAAATCAAGAGAAGCAAGATTTCAGGAAAACGCCATTGGGTCTACTAGAGGAAGAAGAATGAAGTATTAAGGCTTGAAACAAAGAAAGATTAATGGTATAAATGCAATGGAATATGATATTTTCGGGAAATAAGTCTCATTGGAAAGAGTTGAGACCAACAGCAACCAATCTTCGGCCTGAACACCAGATACGATGGATGTTAATGTTAAATATTTCATTATTGATAATAACGGAAAATCATTAGCCAAGCAAGATCAAGTTTTTATCTGAGGGAGATTGAAACTTAATAGTACCTTCCTGCACCTAAGCCCTATACATACATACATTAAAGACAATTACATACACCCAGGTCCGAGGTGGAGGAAAACCAACCTAGGCGGGATTAGAACCCGCGACCTGTGGGTTCACATGAGAGGACGTTACCCTGCCGCCATCGGAAAAGACAACTGGCAAACATATCAGAACGCACGAGAATTTGGTAACATTTCCCACCGCCTTTAGTCCAATTCCACTGGGAGGTGGTATCGACATTGCTACCTAAATCTCTCAAAATACAAGCCATGCAATTATGTAGTCATAAATCACTCAATTTCGACTTCTCAATCCGTTAAATCGAGGAAAGGTAAAAACACGATCACAGAAAGGCATTGTACTATTTCACATTATCTTAATCTAATTGCTGGAAACGGATTTCTATTTTTTGCTCCCACAAAGGCTTCGAATATTTAATATTCACTTTTACTGCACGATCTTCCACATTCACGGAAAAAATGGCAATAATTATGACACAGGGAAATGATTCACAAAAACGTACCACAATGACATAGGAGCGAACTGAAGACTACGCGACTCAGAAAGTTCCACATCAAAATTTGTGATCGCACTACCATCGACGAAATGTTTTTTATCTCTTCAAGTGTAAGAGACGTGCAAAGTTATTAAAAATAAAATTCAATTGAATGGAAACAGTTCAGCTTGCAGCTTAAAGGGAGTAATAGGAAAGATTTGAAGGGTAGAAAGATGAAAAAACGCTAACAAGTGCGGTGGAAGAGAAAATTCTCGACAGGGAACAAGTAAAGGAGTGTGAAGGGGGGACATGCGCAGTGCAACGAAGAAAGCTAAAGAAGTATTTTTCAACCTAGCTCACGGGGGTAGGCAAGATGAAAAAATCAGATATCATAAAATGTGAGAAAAAATTCTACGGTCAAGCCATTGACATGGATACGTTTCGAAAGGGCAAAGTAAGTAGAAAAAAGTATCCAGAAGCTACACATGACGGCTAATAAGATGAAATTGGAGATGATATTAGAAAAAGCCATTTAAGAGAGGATAATGAGTACCAATACTAGCAAGTGCGTCATGACTTTATAAAGAGAGGAAGAATTTCGGAATTTGGCTTTCAAGAGTCGGAATTAAAAATTTGCTGCAAAGTCACGATTCATCAAAAAACCTGGGTGGCTACAGCGAGTGAATTGTTCATAAATGCAAAAAAGAGTTTATGGTATAATTTTTCGAAGTTTTTCGAGTTGCAGGGTTTGAGGTGACGCTTCAAACACGGCGATCGCGAGCTATGTTCGAGCTGTAAATTAATTCAAGTTTACATGAGGCTCAACCAAACTCCTTCCGACAAATTCATGCATTTTTTAAATCTTCACTTTGTTATACGACTTGCTTTCTGTTAGCATCAGTTCATACATTGATAGCGGTAAGCAAGTAACATATATAAAAGGCTGCGGATCTGCAAACAGAGTTGGATAAGCACGTCGGATAGCTGACAATCGATCACCAAACCTGATCTGAAATTGGACACTTATCAAATCATATTTCCAATAGTTCTGTTGGTAATACTGTTTATGCCAGATTTAAATACGACCATATCATTAATGCGTGTTGAACTATAAAAATATTATTTTAAACTAGACAACCAAGTTGGGATTTCCTAGCTCCGACATTAATAGGAATACTTCAAAATTATCTCGCTTTCCTTTTCTTCAAATTTCCTTTTTAATGAATCTAAAAGAAGCGACAAAGAATTGATACTTACCAGGATTAAATGAAGATACTTAGCAACCATACAGATCAGTTATTCTTGCAAAGAATATGTATGACGTGATCATGATGAGATTTTGTACCGAACCGGATTGCGTATCAGTAGATAAGTGTGCAAGAGAGAGCGAAAGAGCGATCTGACAAACAACTTTTGAATTCCTTGGAATATCTATTCTCCGCATTTATCCCTATCTGATTTCATTATTAGTCACAAGAAACTCGCCGTTATCTAGCTATTAAACCCGCATCACATTTTGAGCTACTGTATTTACGTGGTCTTGTTTGACGTGCCCATGGCCTTCTCTTGCAAGTCGTCACACAAATGTGAACAACTTTCGTCCTGAGAAAACAAACATAAGAGTTGTCCTTAAACGTCTGTTTCCTTCTCCTTATCCAATACCATCCAGTTTTTCGTTCGTGTGAGAGAATGTTAACTTGAATATTAATTCGGTAAGCTATCAAATTAATTTAGTGATCTTTAACTTAATATTCTGCATATATTTTTCAGTAAGTGTACCAACGTATCCATTTAACACTCATGTTAATTTTTGTGCTGAGAATCTAATGCATCAATAAAAACGAAACTACTAATTATGTGTTCGTCCAGGGCTTTCATTGCATGAGAAAAAGAGGAGACCAGAGAAATACTTGTACGCATGCGCAATGGTGTCATACTCAATGGAGGGTCTCGTTTTAACTTCATTTCATCTTTTGTTCTAGTAGTATCCCCGTCACAAGCCCTTGCGGAGGCAAGATGAGGTATTTGGTACGAGTGGTATTCTTCCAAATCACCATTTGTAGTATTATGTGTCCACAAGTGTATTGAAGTGGCTCAGACCTTTCATTAAAGAGTTAGTCTTTGGTTCTAGAGTGGGAGGAACCATTTCTATGCTAAGGCATTTAAAACGCCACAGCGCAATTCTTTGTTATTATTTCTTTTCATTTCCATTCATATTCCAAATTTATTAAGGATTCAACGAGAAGTGGGAACGAAGTTCCTCAACGTGAGATGAATCTTTGGCGTTTGATGCGAGGTATCGTCAAGGGGAGCAACATCTTAATGAAAAGCATGTTACTTGAAACATGCTTAAAATTTGTGCCTAATATTTTACCATACCATTTTACCATATTGGTGAACAAATCTCTTATGGTGACCATCCAGGTTTTTCAATTCGGCATGACTTACGGGATACCGGCTGACAATTCCACCTCCAAGACGCGAATTTATATTATGTTTTTGCCTTTGAAAACTCATACAATTGGTTTGCGACTAATACAAAAGCCACGAAGCCACATTTTCACGTAAATTACAAGGCCTAAATGAAGAATGAATCGCATTTGACAGATTTAAATTTCAAATTTTCATAAATTTTGTTTCATTTCAGTAAGTTAATGGATTATACATATCCAGCAGCTGTTATCGAGGAGAACGGACAACCATATCTTGATTCGAAATCACTTAAACATACAAATGAGCGGGAAAATAATTTCCAGAATATATTCTCTAGACTAGGTTTTCCTTACGAACCTCCTATTCCTAGACCCCAACTCGGAGCACTCTGTTGGCAAATTCTACGTTCTTTTTGCAGGGAAAGATGGCTACTTTGATGATCAATTTGCCAGAGAGGAAAAGAAGGGGACATGGTTAATCTTCAGCAATAAAATCCCCCAGCCATAAAAATGCATTCAACTTCACTAAATTTAAAAAACTAAATCACTCGTAAGAAAATCTCATCCTTCCTATTTTATGACCCTGTTCATAAAGGGAAAGGTTTCTTCGGAAGTGTGCCGTAAAAATGTTGAAACTTAGAACAATTACTGTTTACAAGAACGACATAAATATTATGGCCATATAACTGCTTCAGCATGAAATGATTAATTGAAAATACATTGAATTTTATGTCACTTTTGATATATTCTTACACCACGACTTTAAAATGTATTGATAAGGAAAATCGCCACCTTGTATTTCACTGGCATATATTTATAAAATTAAATTTTGCATATAACATCACTTACAGTAGCAGCTGAGAAGTGACCACTACAGGTTTTCTCAATTATTACCCTTTTAGGTTCACAAGCTACGTTGAAATTTTGTATTTTCGGACTCTAATTTTTCTACCTTTTGATAACTTCGCCAAGTTATAAATTTAAAACCCAATACTCAAACAGTGTAATGCCAATAAGCACGCCAGTAAAAAACAGGATCTGTGGAAGCGGTTTTGAATTCCTTTGAAACCACCGCGTATAGACGGCCCACTCCACGACCTGCTTTGACCTCAACTAATAAAAAGCAAAGAGAGCGTGAGAGATTTGTAAACGGCTTTATTTTGGCGAACTGAATTGAGACTGCGACGGCAGTGTACAGGGAAAAACGAGCGTGAACCACATCACCCGCGCAATGTGAAAACAGCCTCCACCACCCTAAGTGGTTCAGCGGTCCATTCAGAATGGAAAGGCCGCCCTATCCCCATCGTTGTAAAACCTCGGAAACTTTCTCTTTCTCGCGAGTGGGAAAGAAAAATCTCCGGAGGGCAAGAGGCCAGTGTCTCGTTTCCGGAGAAATATTTACGCGATTAAAAAAACTATCCTTCGGGGGTCGCCCTACTGCCCCCGCCATTCAACGGGGCTAGCGCTCAGCGCTTGAGGCTGGGGACCTTCAGAAATCCAACTGCAGACAGTGTTTTTAGCCGAAACTTGAAATGTGGCTCACGTTCCCAGGAAAATACTTGAACGGTAGAGCGTGTCTACGAGAACGGACTTAGAAAGGCGAGGAATTGGTATGAAAAATAGCAATTCTGCTGGAAAAGCAAGAACGTTCACATCAAAATCTGAATTCATCCTCTAGCTAATAGAAACATTGCCGTCATGATAATATCACATCGTATTGATGGATATAAAATTGTTCAAAGTTAAGCTGTACGCTGAAACACGAAGAATATAGGGCACTTTAACACTCAGCTTTTTTACGAGCAGGAGGGACTTTCAAAAGTCATGCCAATTCGAAAACTAAAAATTGTAAAGAAGGCTGTCTAAGTGTCCAAGTGTCTGTGAACTCGATCGACATGTAAGCTACACTTAGGCGTATTTCTCTTGGCCCTCAATTTAAAATTCAATTCCCAATCGAATTAGAGTGAACAAATCACTAGCGGGTCAAGAGTCAGATCCTACCTCTAGTTTGGGTAGCCCTGGGTGACCAACCTTGGTATTTCATTTCTTATATGTTCACTTCACAATTTCCGATCTTTATAATTTAGGAATAATTATCATTTGGACAATTGAATGAATTTCGACAAAAGTGCTAGGCGTAGATGAAGGAAGACTAACTTGGCAGATTTCACCAGAATTTTTATTTTTCACAAGGATGTTTTTTTGGGGCAAAATCATGATACAAGGCGTTACAAGGCAACATCCTCTGATGACGTTGCCTTGCGACGAAACCATGGTCGTGAAAAATAGAAATTCTAGCGGAATCTGATCAGCTAGTCTTCCTTCATTTACGCCCAGTATGAAAGACTTCCACCGAGTAACGCCTAAGATAGTATATTTGACAAAAATGTTTTCCTGGAACTCCTTAGTTGTCCATTATTATTTAATTTTCACAAATTCAGCAACTTAGGTTTACCGATTGAAGTATTTATAAAGTTCGACAAGAAGGTAATTTTTAAAATATGGCTCGTAAAATAATGGAATCTCCCCGTCCTCTTTTCATTATTCAATTACGTCTACCAAATAACTTTTCTTAGGATCAACAGAATAGCGCAAACTATCGATCGTTTGCAGGAGTTGTGAAAGGCGCATGCACGAGGAAATTTTAGCTGTTTTTTCAGCTTTTACGGGGAATAGATCGAATTCCTCTCCACAATTTTTCGAAGAACTTACACAGCTTATGAGTCGTGAACTGTTAGAATAGCTCAGGTTCTACCCCAACCTCAGAAAAAGTCAATTCAATGTCTTCCATCCAACTTTCTGATTGGTTCAACGACCTCCGACGCCGAGAACTAGTCCGGAGACGATTTCAAAGGAAATCAAAAGAGGGCTATAAAGAGTGTATGGTTCTTATTTGACTCAAAAGTAGAGAAGAATTCGTACCAAAGAATGAAATTACCTTAAATTCAATATCGAAACAGAACGCCATGACGGAAAGCGAAATTAAAATCAGCAGCTTTGAGTTATCACTCGGGAACATCAATCGTCATAGGAACCGCTACGGGACACTACTGAAGTACGAGTAATGCTGTGACAGACGAGTAATTCTTCAGGAATCTAAGGAGCTGGGGCTGGGTCGATTGTCCAGTGCTATTTAATACATTAACAGCAGCTTTTATTAGTATTTATAAGCAAACCTTAATTTTTGCGAAGACAAATAAGTCGCAACACATAAGTGCTTAATCTTACTTATCGGTTTCGTTTTACGTTCTACTTACTATCCAAAACAAAATATCGCTTAGAAAATAAGTTAGCGAAAGGTGGCACTGAAACCTAACCAAACGATACAAGTATTATTTAAGTTTTCATTTGAAATATATAGTGCCAAGCATGCTGATATACTTGGTAAATATTAGGTATAATTTAATCCACACTTGTACGTTGAAATCACACAATACTTCTCCAATTGTTATAACAGTCGAGCAGATGCATTGTACGCAATGCTTGTAAATATTTATCACAATTAATGCATATTCAACTCATTTATCCCAGTAATTAGTAATGCTTTATAATTGTGTTGAGTATTAATCACATGAGAACGTATAGCTGACTTAAGGAAAAATCAAATGCAACAGAAGGCTAATAAACTTTGGGCATTGATACAGTAAAAAATATTATGAAGACTTACATTTACGTAGCAAGCATAAGTATTAAAACGTAACCACAATTGTCGTTTTACTTCAAGCATCATTACATTCGATTCCATTAAAAATAAGGGCATTGATGATAGAAAATTTCATTCAAGACAGGTGAATGAGTCCAAACGTGCAGATGTAACACTTTTTAAATCAATGTGAACCTTCGATCGCTTCAATTTCTCCGAGCATTCCTTGATTGCTTATTATTAAGAGTAATATTATCGTTTAATAGTAACACTTTCATTGATCAACATAAATTATAATTTGAAATTTAAAAATAAAATTAATTTTTTATTTCTAATTTTAGTTTATTTCTCCATAGATTATAAGCAATTCCATTAGTAAGCTACGCCCTTATGACTGAAGTCTCTATCGAAATGAGAAGTAAATTACACTGCCCAGTGATTTGACAACCAATCTTTTCCTGAACTGATTAGATTGCTTGGCTATTCATCTGGCTTCTAGGAATAGCTATTTATATCAATGATTATATATGAAAGAATTGTGTTAACTCGTGGGGTCTTGACAATAAAAACGCCAACTTCTTACAAATTGCCACCCTCAACGATTTGCAGCTCGGAATAATTGCATTCGGCATAGATGAAACACAAAATACAAAGTTGATTTTAATCGAAACGGGGGTTAAAAGTATCTGGCTGTAGGCTGTATTCCTAGGGCCTACCCACAAAAATTAAAGTAAACAGCAATGTGCTCTTGAATAAAGTGAAGTACGTTCTGCGTACGAGTTTTTCTACACCCTGAGATCTGTTTCCCTCTCGATTTCTCCCAAGCTGCCCAATACTTTTGAAAAATTAATAGGTTTAACGAATGCTCCATTTTGGGAATAATGGTCAGGGAATCTATTTTTGAGCCCATGACATATTAAATTAAAACTGATCGAACGGGAAAATGCAAACTCCCACTGTACGGAAAATGGCGAAAATCCCCACGCAGGCAGGATTGGTGCCCGCGACCAAAGAAGGCGACGAATATGCCCCGCCGCCATCGGAGTAAGGCTCCAACTCTCTCCCCCTTCCTCCAACCTCACCCATATACTCATCCCACATCATTCAGTTGATTCACTCCACGGGTAGGCAGTGCATGCGAATTCTTCACCGAGCGTCTTCCGGCAGATGCGCACGCGGAAATTGAACGAAGGATTCCGCATGCAACACAGACCCTACCGCAGCGCCGGGCGGTTGGAACTCCAGATTTACGGAGGCTGCGAGGATGGAATGGGGTTAGAGGGAATTCATTCGTCATCGGCATTCCGTCGATTGATGGTTCAGAACAAAACGGTCGACGAGGAGAACGTGAAGGAGCCGATGTGTCGAGAGGAGATGAACACCATCGATATGGACGATACTTCACGCAAACAATTTTCCGATCAAGATTTGCACTCTTCCCTGCGGTTTCAACCGTGAAGATGATAGGGTAGATCTCTATCACAATCATTCTGATATGGGTGATATACGACAGTGACTTTGGGACCGTATCGCTGATTCGCATTTGATGACTTCATTGCAAGGTGCATTGCCATGTTCATCGCTATTAGAAATATGTCACAGTTTCAAGGAATTGCACTAATTTCCTTGAGATCTGCGACGGTTTCTATGGAAGGTTTTGAGTAGGGCTAAGGGAACGCGCTCCGTCTCGATGTCATATGTGGCGACTTCGGGAGTGCGCCGCGTCCAATATGATGACATGGATTTCACAGGCGGGGACACCAAAAACCACTCCCGCTGACGGGAGAGGGGTCGTCACCCTTTCGCTTTGGCTCCGGGTGTTAAGTTTCCAACACGCTCCGAGTGTTCACAGGCGAGCGCAGGTATCCCGTTACCGAGTCACTCACCTTAAGAGACGCAAGAGGGAGTTGAGGATGTCAAAAGGGAGGGGAGCGTTGAGGGGCGTGGAGTGGGTGCTCTTTGCACACGACTTGACTGCCGAGGGGCAGGGCTGATGCACTAATTATAATGTCCGTACATAGTTTGTACGAGGAAAGAAGAAAGGTCGAGTTCCATTGCCTGAATCTGACCCAGGATATCTTTAACCTAAAAACCTTACGTGTGACCAGGAAGTGAATTAAATGCAGTCATACTTCGTTGTAACATCAGCGTCGGTCGCCTCATCACTTCCCCTTGATATATCCTAATTGCCATGCCTACTCGTTATATCCCTTTGATGTTGTCCAATGACTACGTCAAACATACGACACCTTTGGCTATATCTTATTCCTGACTAGGAGAATTGTAATACATCCAGGATTATACTAAAATGAGTGCTGCGAGGTTAGAGCCAGGAGCCTGACACATTGTTAAGAGATTAGCATGTCGATGGATTATG
Organism: Hetaerina americana; assembly: GCF_022747635.1. Taxonomy (NCBI): domain Eukaryota; kingdom Metazoa; phylum Arthropoda; class Insecta; order Odonata; family Calopterygidae; genus Hetaerina; species Hetaerina americana. The sequence continues at coordinate 34,870,483 of NW_027286070.1, forward strand.
GAGTACAAATTGACACGGTCTTTCGTGTCATTTTCGAGTCTTCATATCCAAAATACCAAACAGTATCAGTAATCCAATTTGTAAACAGAAACTCAACGGAATCGGATGAGAAAAATGCCCAGGAAAAAATATCCAAAAGATTAACTATTCTATTTTCATCCTCCTTAGAAATAATTTAGAAATCTAGGAATATTGTTAATTTTAATAAACATACTTATTGAAGAAAGGTAGCGTCAAAATAACATATCGAGGCGACCATCCACAAGTTCAAATCTAATTGTTGCATGCCAGAAATCCCCAGAATTAACATTAATAGTCTACCAATCGCACATGTTTTTCGGCCATTTAAATGTGTACACATACTGCATATCACTTATTCATAGTACTCAACGCAGTATAATAAATACCACCTGCCTTGCACTAAATCATTCTTCAGTTTCGCATGCTATCATTTTATCTTCATGCCGTCTACAATGCCTGCTATTTTCCGCCTATTCTGGTTCCCCAGCTTTCTCCCTTTTATCACAGTCTTTAACATTCCATTGCCTTCGAATGTCTATTCCTTCTTTGAAGTCCCCCAACCATACCCAACAGTTCTTCGTTTGCCTTCCTATCCGTCCATTTCCGTTCCTCCGTTTTCCTCCATATCACATCTTAAAAGCCTCCAATTAATGCTCATCTTCTATCCTCAACGACTTTATTTAGGAGCCATAAAATTCCCCACTGCCCAACATACATTAGTTCTCACTAATACTTTCGTAACATTTTTACTCAGGACCCTATAACCAACAACTTTCATAAATACTTGTATCGCTAATACAATTATTTTTTCAATGCACTTCTGGTGTTCTCCTTTTGTCTTACATACCTACTGCCCAATTAAGAGTGGTGTTCTATCTAATTCAATCTATGCTCTCTATTATGGCACTTAACTTTTTCTTCCTTGAACAAATATTTCCGCACGGCATTTTATATATTAAATTCAGACTCGTAGAAAAATTAGAGCAAAATATCATGCATTTCGAGAGAACAAGAGTTTGTGGAAAGTTGAATTTTGGTTATAATACCAAATAATAATATAGAAAATTATATTATATATATAATAATTATATAATATATTTATTATGCAATATATTTATTATATAATATATTTATTACATAATATAATAATTATAGCCAAAATTAAACTTTCCACGGACTCTTGTTCTCTCGAAATACATGAAATTTTGCTCTAATTTTTCTTCTTCACGACATCTGGAGTTAACGTGGATAATAAATTTTGTCAATAAATAAATTTCGTCAGCGGAATGCATATCTAAGTCACGTTCGTACGAATGTTAGTACGTTATACAAGTGAAATGTTTCAAAGTTCATTTCAACTTTGGCAGCAACACCCATCAGAAAATTACATACAATGAATAAGAGACATTAAATTTGATTTTTTTTAATCGTAAAATAAGTTAAACGTGACCACATAATCTTTTGAAGAAACCTTAAAATTCATCGACGGCATTAAGTGATTTTCACGGAAACCGTTTTTTTCTTAATTACTACACAGACCACCCAAAGTTTTATTCTTAAAGTTTCACGGAGATGTGCTCCTATTAATAACATGAAAGATTCTCCACGGAACGAAATTTGGCGGAGAGAAATTGTGCATCCGTGACTGGCTATTAACAAGTAACACATGTGCAAGTTAAATAAGCTCCAAGAAAGGTGAAAAGTAATCTCCGTGAATCCAGACTGAGGATTTTAGAGCAGAATAGATACTTTTTACACGTTTGGAAGCAGGCCGATTCCACAACCATTGAAAAATTAATAGAAATAAAAAAATTAAAATATATATCCCGTTTAACACGGGAACGTCATGTAATGAACAGAGTACATGATGACTCAACTCAAGATTAGGTCAACACTAATGATAAAGGGCGACATTATTTTTTTGGTAATTAAGAGACTCATCAGTTTATATTGTAATTATCGACTGATAAATAATTTACAGATTCCGGTTCAACGTGGTGGAACTGTTCCATAATAACAGAGACGAAGACCTGAACATTTTTCCACTTAATAAGTGGAAAATTTTCATAGTCTTCGTCTCTGCTTTATTTAACAATAATTGAAGGATTGACTCAATTCACTCGAACGAAGTCAATAATTTGCGGTTTTTTGATTCGCAGACCTTTGCTCATTAGAGTTTCGAGTATAGTCTGCGAAATGGAACACTTAATCTTCACATTCCCGCCTGAAGTTAGCATTAATCATGCGCAGACAGAAGCGTTAAGTTTTCATTCCTGAAAAGTGATACACTATTTGACTTTCTGACATTCAATAGAAGTGAATAAGGTCCACATGTCGTAATATCCAAACTGCAGAATCTCTTGTTTCATCTTCGCTATTCAGTCAACTTTAAGCTAATTTACTCACATGGCATGATGTAATATATTTTTCCATAAATATCTTTGAGGACAATGGGATTAGGAGAAATATTCGTATCCGTTCGTTTCACTCCGAGAAATAGAGGGATAAAAAAACACTTGCATACTGCATACTGTGATGCAATGTTGAATACCACCTCTTAAAAGACTTAATATCATACTTAGTTGGACTTAATTGGATTTTATAGCACCCGATTTCAGCTTCCACTGTCCTCATAGAATTGATGGATTAAAAATACAAGCGACACGGGATTTGCGACTGCGTAATTATTGAGTAGTAAGATCGAGAACCAACACCAAAGATTTTTCACCTCTCTCGCTCTCTATTCACCAGTCGGAAGATAAGGAATTAAGGACCGGGAAGCAGCCAGTCATAAGTAATAGGCATCCAAGCTTAAGCTATCCATCTAAAAAATAGAGAACAATTCTTCTACTTCGGTAATAGTTAATAACTTTCCGAAATGATGGGGCAGAATATATTGACCAATAACATTAATATTCATATATGCAGCTATTTCCGATGATGTAGCTTTCGTTTCATGCATACGATAGACAAACCATGTGCTTGGGACAACGTTACCAAGTCCATTCAAATTCAAATATGCATGTGGTTTCTCCTTTGCAAATGCGCAGGGACGATCTTTTCTCCGATTTTTGAATCTTAAAGTTATAGGGTAAGTAATCTGACTGTAATACCTAAGAGTAGCGAACATTTGGTCATAAGAATGCTCAAATCGGTACAACGAAATGCCAGTGTTCCTTCAGTGTGTAGTAATAGTTAATGACTGCGAATGTGTTTCTACGAATGTCTGATTGTCAGAAAAATCGCGTGAAATTAGACAATATTTCATTCGAATTAAGAATTGAAACTTTCAAGCGTTAAAACTGCGGTTCAATACAAAACTTACCGCTCGAGCAGTGTTCATATTCAAAATGGAACAGGTTAGAAAGAAATACGAACGTGTCAAAGCGGTAAGGAAACGAACGTAGGAAATTATGGGCTTGGAAATCTACACTAAAAGCCTTTCCGAGTACTCCATCACCGTTATACGATAGCTTGTCACGGAATGCAAGTAAACAGATGATCCCGTAATGCACCTTGCCCGAAGGTAAAAATAAATACTCGTAGATACCTTCCGTACGTGAACAACGGCGGTGCAAAGACCGTTTGCCCGCTTCCTTCAACAATGGGGACATAAATGTTGCGAAATCTCGGTCGAAAGACGATCTCCCATAGCATGTAACTCCAACTCAAAGATAGCGAGTAGAGAGGCTAAGAAAGATTTAGCGCACTTGATTTATTTCAAACAAACATCTCGATGAAATAACGTCAAGAACATTTTTACACAACATAATTATGTAGCAACAAATAATGTCGAACACATTTTCACCAAAAACTGTAATTTTCTCTTACTTATGAGAGCAGTAATTTCAAGTTGACTTGATTTAAGTTCCTTTCAAGAAAAGAGAAAAGATTTTTATAACTAATCTTATAACTATGAAAATTTGTTTCTATCACATTACAGCATGGGAGTCCTACCTCGCAGGAATTACGAACTCGCAACTCATAAGTACACACCAGAATCATGGGTAGTAGGATTTATAGGGTACCCTTATCGCTTTGCATCAAATAAGAAGGAATCCTTGTTCAATAGAATACTAAAAATATTATTTTTTTCACTTCTGGCGCAATTTATCATAGATTCCAGTTTAACGTGCTATAACCAGAAACCTAGTTTTAGTTTTAATATTTTTACAAAAATCCATTAGGAATTAATCTTTAACTTGTCCCATTCAAAACCCTGAATAATTAGGGAAAAAATATCCACGGCCAAACTTTCAACTGCAGCAATTCCAGTACTTGTCAATCAGCTCCCTCAACCCAAATGAAGGGAAAATATTCTGCTTCGGAGAAAGCCTTTCTTAACTTTCTTCTTACATATTCCGGGCATCACTCATGAGAACGTGGGCCAGGAGAATTTTTCTTTTCCTAGCGAGTGATGCACCCAGGGGACAATTCGCTCCACTCCTAATCAGAAGAGAAATCATTTGCGTTTTTCTATATGAAGATTTATGACCGAGAGTGACGGCTGTCCTTTAAAACAGCCACCATGGCGTCAGTTAGGCTGTGATTCTGATGGAAATGGAGAGTCAATGGGCGGGGTCTTATGCGAGTTAGCTCGAAGAATGCATGCAGTGCGAGAAAAATGTTTACATCTCGGAAAGATGAACATTCCTTTCGGAGAGGTAAATCATTAATATGATTTTGGGATGTTGTCTCACTTTTACTGGTGCACCCAAGATGAATGAATGATATCCAATAAGTGCCACCCTGATTTTGATATGGACAGAACAAGCATAATTTAAATGGTAAAATTAAAAAGAAATCTCATGAGAATTGCATCCTCTCCTTTATCCACTCTATTAGTGAAAGCCTCTTTGTCTAACATTAATTCTTCTTTGGATGTCCATATGAGATTATATGCAAGGGAAATAATTGAGGAAGTGAAAAAGAAGACGTACTTGTATATAGACATGAAGAGTTCATCCGAGAGGTTAAATTCGCATAGCCAATCGAAGGATTAATAATCCTGGATGAAGACAGCGGTTAATTTCTAGTTCTTTACTGAGTTATTAAGTTGGTCCCAGTTCTGAGGTCAATTCATAACTGGACATCCGACAAAGAATTTCAGAATCACTTCTATGAACTATACGGGATTCAAACCTGCAACCTTCGGCCTAGCTCGGAGTATACATGTTTTACATACCGGGTTATCTGGTCCGCTTTCTTACTCCTCCCCTGATAGCAAGTTCTACTGCAGCGGAAATTAATTTTAGTTACAGAGAAAGAGAGAGCAAAGGTTTGGGAGTAAAACCGTCTGTCAGAAGGCAATTAAATATTGAAGGGCCCATCCTTGAAGAATAATATTAAGGCAGGAAGAGCTTGTAATAACTATAGCGACATAACGTTATGATGTCATAGCTAAAGCGGTGCAAAAAGTAATCTTTAAAGATGATTCTAACCTTTGACGAGGATTCTAACCAGACAATGTCATTTGGTTTTCCGGGGTGCTTAGAATTCCAACTCTGAACTAACCGTCAGCAAATCCCGATCTTCTTATAACGGTTTTCCATTGATGTTTGTCTGAACGACTCATAAAAACTGTCAAACGCGGGATCTCAAAAATTTCGAAATAACGAAAGCCCTTAATCATTCTACGACTGCGCATCACGAAGGCCCGGGAGAGATTCTCGTAATCGGGGAGTCGCGACATCATCAAAAATAACTTTCCGCGTCCTGGTTCATCAGAATGGGAAATATCCGAAGATCTGAACTTTGAACCCATCCCTCACTCCATCATAGAATCACTTATCAAATTCGCGGAAAATCTACCTCATATGAACAACCGGCTTATCAAAAACCAATAGGAATCACGAGATACCGTTTACTCACCAGAGACCGAAAGTTTCCCTTCCCCCCACCCGTATTCCCCAACCCTAATAACATGTATATATGCATCTGGCGATCAAAGACCACCAGCAACCGCCATTAACAGCACTCAGACGAAAATGACCGTAAAGTAAAACACGACTGATGGATATAACATCGCGATAAAAATGGGCATGGATGGCATGGGAGAGTCTCGACAATGGCAAAATGTTGGCGTTATAGAGTCGAGTACTGAATTTTTACGCTGAAACATCACAACCTCGGTTTTGCCGAGTAACGACAATTTCGGAACCTTACTACATAGCGCCAAGGTCGCGGGACAGGCATAAGAAAGGAGAAAACGAGACACGCGCGAAGCGAAAAGACATTTGGCTGCCGAAATAAATGAAGCAGTAAAACCATTAACACCGAAAATTCCTCCGGCAAAAATATTTCAATGGAGAGAAAGAGGAAAATAAACGACTTTTGAACGTTACCATGAACGATGAGATTATTTAAATGTAAAATAGCATTTCTGAAATAGGCACTGAGATCAAGAAAATATTGATTTTGGCGGAGAAACTTTAAACAATGGTGATAATCGCACAATTACCTTATATCATAGCAACTTTGTCAGAGCATTTTATTCTAATACGCTATAGTTAAGGATTTATATCACCACCTGGCAAACTGTCAACTTGTAACACTTTTCTAAGCTAATAATTCATATAAATAATAAATCTACACATTGCGTTGAAAATGTGCCATTTTCGACGAAATTGTTTAAAATAATGGTATCAAAATAAATAATTACCTAATAAATAGGTGCATCAAAAGGTAAGTTAATATAGGCCACCGAATTGTCTAAGACTGCCTCGCATGTAACTTCTTTCTCTTCCTTAGCACACACCATGGTGTGGTAACAGCTCCTGAGGACAAGACCACAGGCACGAGGCCGACGAGGGCAATGCACGTTGCAGGTGGCCATGGTTATGAACATCGGATATAACTGTCCTCCTTCTTCATGGTAAGAATTATCCGTCACCATCAATGATAGGGCACCATTCATCCATGACCCTTGGTGGTTTCATCTTTGCAGGAGAATGCCATTAAATGTGAACCCTTCAACGGTATATTCTAGAGTTTAATTAACCGATCAGGCTACTCTTCCAGATTTTGGCCAACCAGGAAGTTACATCTTTCGTGGCGAACTGACCACGACCACCTCAGAGTGCTTCTCACGTCAAGCATGAGGTGGACCCGAAAGGTAAAAGGTCAATTGGCATCAACAGTAACGGGCGGCGTGACTTAGGAAGTAGGAACTGCCCGGAGGTTGGGTGATGTCCATTACGATCGAACGCAGTGGTGTGTCTGGGAGTGATTGTCCTCCATTCTCATTCCCTCTCAACTTAAATACGATCCTAAACGATAAGGCTTGGCGTTCTGCGTGAGGTTGGAGAATATAGGGCACAATTTGAAATTATCATACAGACTATTAGAATGGTCATCATTCGGTCGCAAAACATACTAGTAAGTTGGCAACATCCATTAAAGAGATAACAATGGAATCTATTTGACAAATCCTGGGCATTTAATATTTAAATATGCCGAATTTAAATAGATAAGTAGTGTAAATGCAGTTATGGAAGACTTCAAGTGTTTCATCATAATCATATTTTTATGAAACCACAAGTTTTGTTTGCATCAATACAAACTTAACCTGCTCACAATATTCTCACGGCCTTTTGAGGCCTGATGGTCTTAATTCCTGAGGAATAAAGATATTTATGATTATTTTTTAATTCCCTCACTACAAATAAGAATAAAAGCTGTTTACCAGGGATATTCAAAGTATAAACACTTCAATTCAACTAATTTTGATATTAAAAATACACAATTACTTTAAAACGATTTTTTACCGACGGATGCTCATCTCCAAGGTAGCCTTTCGAATGTGACGGCTGACTATGTATGTCTCATTCTATGTACAATGGTAGCTGAAAGGGTAATCATTTAAAAAGTGGCAAGATCCGGTTAAATGTACATTCCCCTTAAAAGGCCATTCGTCCGGAAACGTCACTGATGCTGGTTTTGGGCATATACTATTGTTCGAAAATTTTATTTTTAGTTTCATAAAATGAATTCTTGAAATTTCGATTCCAACTTACGAAAGTGACATAAATAAAAATAAAGCTAGTATCGTAAAATATTTGTCCCGCAAGCAAACATGATTTTATGTGAAAATTAATGAGTCTTGATGTGGCATGACGTTTTGAGCGAATAATCTCATCTCGTTAATGATAGCTTAAATTGAAGAAAGCCCGCATCAAATGAAGAATTGGCGATCCGATATTCACCATAATTTTACCCGGTAACCACACATCATAATGAAGTATATGTTCTTTAAAGATTATAACTTCAAGAGACATGAATGCGCGGATGATTAATACGAGATTACTACATCCATGGGTACTCTCACAATGAAGCCTATGATAAAAACGCGTATGCCGAAAAAGATCAATTAAAACATCTACCTCCACTTCACGGTCACCACTAATACGTTGTCATTTATCACGCTATCTATTGTGACGATTGAATCACACCAAAACAGTTCCCATCTCATTTAATTGCTATGAGAGACAAAGAATCGTTCCTACCTACGTTATCTTCCTAACATCACAGGATTCCCACATCGAACACCCCTAGAATTTGCTTCAAACGCATTAGATACAAGGGTGGATTTAAAAGTGGTGGCATGTCAAATTAAGCCTAATTACAGCTTCTTGTGGTTTTGCATTCTAAAGCCATATTAGGGTATGGTCCTTTCCAAGATTTATCTCTTTTTTTGTTTTAGCATTAATGGGGCTAAAAGCTAACGAGCTGTAAATAACAAGCGAAGGTACCAGCTATAGAACTTGCGCTCATATTTTTCATGTTGAAGCAACTAAATCAAAAGATCAATGTTCCGACAAGAATTATTTAGTGATACTACGCCGGGATTAACATTTCTGCCATCAGAAATGTTTCAGACCTATTTATTTCCTGAAAGTACTAGATTCACAAAAAATCTCAAACAAGAATTTTTCAGAGCTCAATTGTCAGCAGTGAGTAAGTATGCAATGGCCTTTAGCATCAATTCCGTGAGCATTCACTAATATATGATACACAATATGATACACAATGAAATATTGTGATAATTTATGACGAGAAATTCATTATTTTGCACCGAATAAATCGGTCGTCTTCCTTGATAGGCAATTTTTACGGTTTAAGAGATTGGAGGGGCAACATTTGTAAACCTTTTCCAAGGAAAGTTTTAACAAGAAGTTCGTTAAATTGTAATTCCCAAGGAATACATGACATTTGACAGAATTTGATGCGTCAAGCGACCCTAAAAACACAGGGGCCTTGCTATTAACCAATTTCGAAGCAATGGGTGATAAATACCTAACCATTGACTTCGTCTCCTACCGGTCTCACCATCCCACAGCCTCTATTTGGGTGGGCCGCCGAGCCCAACAATAACAAAGACATGCCCTCAAGTCAGATACTCACCCACCTTTCCGAGCGGCGGTTTGCATGCGTCCGGAAAGAACCAAACGGCTAAGCTGTCATCACCGAAGGAGGTACACAAGAATAAGGCACAAATATATGAATCAGTTCGCAATAGGAATCATAGACCTGATATTGTTCCTTGGCGTTGAGTAAATATTCAGAAGAAAGTTTCAAACACCTCGTTGAACTCTCCAGCCACAAATTCCACGCAACAGGTGAAAAGATGGACGTTGACCTCAAACTTCACTTTTTCTGCCATCTATGTGAAACTCCCTGAACCGCTGCAAACAGGGGAATGGGCGCGTATCACGCAAACAACGTAATCAAGGAAACAACATACAAGGATATATTATAGCAAACACATGGCTTTAAATGTCAACCAAAGTATTCTTAAAGGTTTTAACTAGAAAAAATAAGTAGGTATTACGAGTAAATATGCACATATTATTCGCAAATGATATCAGTATGTCCAATCTTGAAAAACTAAATCCTTCTAACAGTTCACTATGAAAGTTAACAATGAGGCTTAAAAACCGATTTGACATTCATAGAGTATTTAAATTTTCATTCAATCAATTTGAAATTTGGTTTCATTAAAGTTTGACCACTGTAATTTCCAATCATTATTAAACCAGTTCACCCTAAAACACCCTCTCTTCATAGAGGACAAGTTTATGATTGTTTCACATTATTCGAATTTAAATTAATTAAATAAATATTTGACTTAAAATCATTTTACTTGGTGCAATTTTCCTACAGCTAAAAATTGTATTTTGAAAACAATTTATTTGGTACCATATTTTTCATAACTACCAATATTCATCAAGTGCAAATGTTTTTTAGCATCAAGATTGGATAGCTATTTACAATATTTTCTCTGATGTTTTATACATTCAGTCACAATATTTTAATTTAACAAACAGCAGAAAAAAACTCCAATAATAAATGGGTAACAGATTTGCTTATGCCATATTACTTTATATTTGGAACACAAGATGGCCAGGAGGAGGCATAACTAAGTAGGTCTTGGACATATTTGTATAAATAATCAATTAACACTCATTGGATTCAACATCAACTCCTCCCTCAAAGATGTGAATTCTTCAAAAAAGGATAATATCACTTTGGTGTATCATTATACCATTTCAGTCATAAATAAACCTATTCAACATTCAAAGGTAATACTATCACTCTACAAATGTGTAGAGTGATAGTTTTCCCAACATTTTTATCTATTTTATGAATGAACTTATTGAAATCAGTCTAACCTACTCCAGAAAACTGTTAATGTACCTATGAAATGCTCCTTTTATGTATGGTAGTTTCTGATGATCTGAGTGTCTTGTATATTACCAAATGGATAATAAAATGTTATCATCAAAGCAATATACATATCTATTAAAGATAGGTTTTGGATGCGCCCAACACCTTTCACATATAACACATCTTTTATACTTTTCTCTATATTATTTTCTTCTTCAGTTTTTCATACTTTGTTCTTGCATCAATATCATCCACAAAGTCTATTCTTTCTTCCTTTCTCCTGATCACTTAATGTTTCCCTTTTATTGTTGCTTTGAACATCCTTCATCTTTTCAATATCTTTTCAACTAATTTTTCTACCATCTTCAAATTTCATTAATTACATTCCTCTCTTCTTCATCACACTTACACTAGTGGCATAGGTTTGAGAGGGCAATTTCTCTCCGACCTTCAGAGTTCAACTCTCGTGAATCGGCAGCTTGTATATCACCATAAACAGCTGACTTTATGCATTAAAATTGAGGAAGCTTGATGTTCTGGCCTAGTCAAGAATAAAACAATATCATCAACCTTACCATTTTACATAGAGACCTATGACCAATTTACATTATACAATCAGAATAAAAAGGTCAAAACAACCTTTACAACTAAATACTGCATTTCACGGAAAATAGGATTCATTATTTATTTCATTGGACTTGTGCCTGCATAAGCTAAAGTAAACCCTTTTTGCAGAGTTACTTTTGACAGATAAATCACAAAATCAATTTGATTTTCCACCCCCTCACCAATCCTATCACCCTGGTTAAGCCACTGATTCAAACATTTCATATTATTAACCCTGAATTTTCCATCTGCATGTACATCAGCCAAAGATGCTCTTATTTCCACCCCATATGCTTTTGCTGGAACCATAAAACAATTATCATTTGATGTGTAAAACATTCAGTCGACAATTCATTGTACTTTTTCTACTGTTGATGGCTAAAGGTTAGGGCCAATACAATGATTTTTAAATGATTTATTAGTAAAATTTTTAACCTGACCTTGAAATAGACAAAGGAAAATATAAAATAATTGACCATCATGGGATCTACTCTATGAACATAAACTGCATTACCAGGATACGACTACAGCAAGAATAATACCAAACAAACAAACCTTTTTCCTTTGACCAATTCTGAATTCATAGCAGTAAATGAAATAGTACTATGTTATCAAGCTCCCAAACCACTAGAATATGGCTCAATTAAAGATGAAAGCATGATGGGTAAAGATGATCAGGGCCTGTAGACATTAAGAAGTGAATTCCAGGGGGCCATGGCAGACCTTAGAAACAAGGCACCAGGAGTTGATAAAATAAACGGAGAAATAATCAAGGCACTCAGGGTCAAAACGAAGGATACCCTCAATGGAACAATCAAAGATAACTACGACAGCAGAAAGATACCAGAACATTTCAAGAGAAGTATAATGAATGCAATACCAAAGAAACCAAAACCAGATTACCGAAAAGGACAGAGAACATTGAGCCTGGTGACTCAAGCATCAAAAATCCTTACTAGGATAATTAGCCGAAGAATAGAAGGAAACCTCTTAGAAAACCAATTTAGATTCAGAAAAAAATCGAGGAGCAAGAGAGGTAATCCTCAGCTTGAGAGTTCTCGCCAAAAAAATTAGACACATAAATAAGCCATCATATGTGGCATTCATGGACTTGGAGAAGGCCTTTGACAACGTTGAATGGAACAAGATGTTCAATATACTAGAAGTGCTTGGATTGGACTACGACAACAGAAGAATTAACCATAAACTCTACAAGAATCAGGTTATAACAATGCAAACGAAAAATGGAAGAAAAATAGAAGGCAAAATGAACAAAGGAGTAAGACAAGGATGCAACCTCTCACCAGCAATATTAAATGTATGACTGGAAGAGGCAATAAAAAAAACAAAAGAATTTGGTTTCAAAGGAGTCAAGTTAAATGGAGAAGAAACCAATATGCTCCAGTTTGCAGATGACATCGTAGTAGAGGTGAAAATGTAAGAGGACCTGCAAGCAATTCTAAGTGCCTTGGATCAAGTCCCAGGGGAATATAATATGAGCATCAACAAGAAGAAAACTAAATTTCTTGGGTGCGGAAGAGAGAAGGTGAACGCAAATATTAGAATACGAGGGGTGAAACTAGAGCAAGTGGAATCCTTTAACTACCTGGGCAGCAGTATAACATGGGATGGAAGAAGTTCGACCAACATCAAGCAAAAAATAGCTCAAGCTAAGAACGCATTCATGAAGAAGAGGCAATTACTAAGTTCAAAGAACCTAAGATTGGAAACAAGGAAGCAATTCATCAAGACTTTCGTGTAGAGCATGGAGCTATATGGTCCCGAGGCTTGGAACATTAGAAAAGTGGACCAGCAGAGAATAGATGCCTTCGAAACATGGTGCTGGAGGAGAATGCTTAAGATTAAATGGACAGAGAAAATTAGGAATGAGGAACAGAAGAGGATAGGACCATATGGAGAATTCCACAGCAAAGAAGAAATAAATGAATTCCAAGAAACTGCAGGAGATGCCACAACAGTAACTTTTAATGGGGTCATCCACTAATAAGCATTTCAATGCAGCAATTTAAGAGAATAAAAATCATTTTTCTTGACCGGGATTTGAAGCTAGATATCCGGTCAAGTGCTTCAGCTATCCATACTCTTAAACTCTGGACATCGAGGGAGTTTGAATCCCGGGCAAGGCGAATGATTTTTACACTCTAACTATTACATTGATAAATGCAATCTATTACTAAATATCTTATCTTCAAATTATCAGTTAAAGTAATATTATAATAAATTCATATCAAATGATACAATTATAATATGACCTTAACTCTCTGGGCATATAGACTGCCATGTTCTTCTAGGGACTTCAGGACATACTTTACAGAAAATAAATTGTGCAAATAAACTGTTATAAACATTGAGATTAAATTATATGATTACTTTTATTTCATTCATTTTCACATTCAAAATTGAATTACTATTTCAAAAATTGAATATTGGAATATAATTTGAGGTATTTTGGTATAAGGTACCATATAAGTGCATTAATTTAAATGAATGCTGATGGTGCATACATATTAATATATTTGATACCCAATAAATAAATTATATATTTATTTACTGGGTGGATTTTTATTGAAATACAGTTTCTTTTGCTATTCTCAACTAAAAAAGAGCTTCAATTAGACTTTTTCTTGGCGGAAGACAACAGAATAGCACCAAGGTAGGCTGGTATCCCTTAAATAAGGTTGCACCTTAAGGGATCACTTGCTACAGTAAACTTAAAACTGCTTTTGAAAATAATCACAATACTAATAAAACTCCTTTTCTGATATAGCATTCCTGGGAGTAGGAAAAAAGTAAAAAGAAATATGCATTTAGGCATTTATACATACATTCTACTTAACACCCCATTGAAGAGGAACACCTTTCATGGAGGTATCAGGAAGTATGTTGAAAATTGATAAGTCACCCAGGGTACTTTTCACTCTGTTTATTTTATGGCCATTAAAAATAGTGACTAAATGACTTAGGTAAAACACTACAGTTCAAGATAGTACAATATAACTCATTAAAAAACTTATACGTTCTTTCCCATATCACTTTATCAAGTAATAACATATTTAAGCATAACTTTGGTCGCAAAAAGACTCCTCAAAGGTTTTCATTTCTCAATAAACAATGCCATATGTTTACATGTATGCACTTATTAAATATGACTGTATGAGGAGATAGGCAATAACATTGGTAATTCTCCAATATGCTTTAGTTACCCCTGAAGTACCTAATCAATTATAAAAGGCATATACTTGTACAATATAGATATGCATGTCATTTGAGAATACTCAAGAACACTAAGCAAATATATAGCTAGGAAAAGAACTAAATCATACCATTCCTAGAAATGATAACCGATAATGAAGATTTCTTTTTTTCCTGCTGTTTTAAAGCCCTCCCGACTTAATGAAAACAGGTTTGTCTGCAAATGATACTTCATTGGAAGGTTGGTGATGCTCAAATACTATGATCTGAAACAAGAAAGATATGTCATTAGTGCCAATACTTAATGATTTCTCATGAGCTCAGCCTTCTTTGAAAGCATGGAAAATATTCACCGCTGTCGAATTTGTACATTTCTCAATTTTCATCATTTTGAATTGTTAACATCGTCAAAATCATTTTAATTGTTAATGCTGTGTATGTATCAGCTTCTTCTATACAAAATGTTTTCAATGACCATTTATAGTATGACACCAGTGAAAGAGGGTTTGGAAGGAAGATCCTAAGTTCTTAAAATAGGTGCAGGATAATCTGATGTGTACAAATCCCTTCCGGATGCTCCCTAAACAATTTAAAAACATTTTGTGGTCTCATTCTCGGAGAATAGGAACTGACCATCGGTAGTTTACTGTAGGGACTAGACATCCAAATATGGAGACCAAATGGTCATGAGGGCCAGCAAATATTCTCTGGTTAATACCTCTCATGGTCACTAACCTTTACGTCCTCTAAGTCTCTTTCTTTAACTCTTTCTATGAATACTATCCCTATTTGCATCACTCCCTAATGCATCTGGAGTGTCTTAAGCTATGAAAATATCTTTCCTATGTAACATTCACTCATTACAGTCAGTTAAAACTAGTTCTAATCCCCTAGTCACCTGCAAATTCCATTTTAAGACCTGTGGCCAAAAAAACTATAAAACACCTTGAGTTTGCAAATGTATTTAAGTTAACACTCAAATTTAAACCTGGACCCTCTTGGCGACCATTAAACATAGGTACCACTTATTAGACTAATAATATTTTACCTCGTTCATTCCTCTATGAAGCAAAGGAGCTGGGATAAATAAAGATGTAGGCGGCCCAAGGTACAGATATCTTCCAATGTTGAATCCATTTATAAACACCACACCCTTTCCCCAATTGCTTAAATCTATCCATGTGTCTGAGGGCTCATCATTTATTTCAAATTCTCCTCTCAGAAGAATGGGTCCATTTTCAAGTACACCTTTCTTCATAGCCCTCCAGCCATTTAATCTGTCAACAGTCATTCAATTCAATGATGAATAAATATTTTATAGTTTATACTTACACAATCAAATTGATTTTTAACCTAGGAGAATTGGACTTCTAGGGATCATAACGAATAAGTTTTTTCCAGATTTGAAACGATGAAATGAAAAATCACCTACGATAGTCGAATAGAATTGTTGTCAAATTATATCGTGAAATTTTAATTTAAATTTTGCATATATTCAAAACCTTTACTTGGATAATAATAATGTTAACAATTTTATAGAGAATATCCATATGAAGAAGACTTGGTACTTTTCCACAGATTTTTATTTTAGGTACAAATAAATAAACACTTCCTACTACAAATAGATAATGAAGGTATAAATAATTACTTCCACAAAGTGAAGCCTGAAACAGCAGAATATAAAGAGAATATTTACAGATAAGGTCTTGAATAAGTATGGATAAGAAATAACTATATCAAAACTGAAATGAAGTATAAAGACTCAAATGAGAGCAGCAGTCAAGAAGAAACTTGAATAGGGCCATCTTCCTCCTCCATTATAGATAAATTATTGATTACCCTTAGATTGATTACCTGGCATTATCACTTTGGGACCTTCTTGGATTTTCTAACAGGTCAGGTATTATTCTGCCAACATTTCAGTCTTTCTCTGCCTTCCTTCTCAGGGCACTGAGTGCTCAGGTCAAGTTTTATTTGTCAATTATTCATGGCCAAATTAGCTTTTGAAACAGCAGTAAAATACCTGACCTGGTGGAAAACCCTAGGAGACTTCATATAAAATACAGAAATTTTAGCCTTCATTTTTAACACACTTTTACCTCCCTGGAAATAAAATCTCTAAATGATAATAATAATAATAAGTTTATTTGTCCAGAGACTGCATCATACAAAAAATTGTACACATAGTATAGGACACGTCAATATATACAATAATACACAATGTAATACATAAACCTATTCTAAGTTTCATGTTCCATGAAATTCCTAATAGAATAGAACAAATTCCTTTGAAGAAAAGCTCTCAATTTCCTTTTAAATAGACAAATGTTTGAGCTGGATTTCAGGTCCTCATTTAGCTTATTAAACATAAGGAGACCCATAGATTTAGGGCCTAGTGCGGTGGTTCTAGTTCTTACGTAAGTTCGGTGCAGATCATTTTTAGACCTGGTCCCATAGTGGTGAATACCACAATTTGTGTCATACATTGAAAGGTTTACAAAGGTGTACACCAGTATAGATATAAATACATGGCGAAGGTAGAATGTTCAATTTATGGAATAATGGACGACAAGGAGCATTATGCTCTGCTTTGACAATTAGCCGTACGGCTCGCTTTTGAATTTTAAATATTGTGTCTGCAAGCGGAGAAGAACCCCAGAAAAGGATACTATATACTATACAGGAGTAGATATTTGCATAATATATTGACATGAGGACATCCATTGTTACGGTAAACCTGATGCTTCTAATAAGGAAGCAAATGGTATTCAGTTTTTTGCCCAGGTGACATATATGCTCCCACCAGGACAACCGCCCGTCTAGAACTATTCCTAGGAATTTTGCATGGGGCACTTGGGGAATTAGTTTTCCACTTGATTCAATTGCAAAAGTGGCCATGTTTTTGTTTTTATTTGCAAAGTAAAGTAGTTGGGACTTTTCCACATTTAAATTCAGCTGATTCCTGCTACACCATGAGTTCAGATGTTGAACGGTTTGTTTAGCATTGTTTGTTAAACTTTGGACTGTAGAGGCAGTGAGTATGATACTGGTATCGTCTGCAAATAAGAGTGGATCACCCCTTTGGTTGGTTCTTATATTCTCAGGTAAGTCATTAATGTAGAGGAGAAACAGGATAGGACCCAGAACTGAACCCTGTGGGACACATTGGCATACAACTTTACCAGGAGAGGACTTTAATATTTATAATTGTGTCATATGGACCTCTAATTTTGGCCAAATGAGAATAGAATTACTTGGAAGGTTTTCATTGGCCATTAAAAACCTTCCAAGAAATAATTGTTAAGTGAGATGAATCTCAGTAATCACGTTAATATATGTCATGGATAAGAATTAGCACTTTTCTCCTTCATAACAGGCTTTTAAAGGTTAATTTTGTCCAACAAGGAAAACCTCTCAAAATGCTAATTTAACAGTGGTGCTACCAAAATGACAATTTTTCGTCCCCTGAATTTCTCAAGGAGATCAGCCATCCCAACAATCAAATGGGTTTGCCCCATAGCCTTAGGTAAGGGTTTTATCATGTGATGATATAATCACAGCAGTTTGCCTTTTTTTATGTATTCTCTTTTTTTATTAGGGTTAGATTCAGACTTTATAGTCCCTTCTACCACTTATCCCTTAAGCATTGAAGACATTTGCAAGCATCTAAAGTGGAGGATAACCCAACTAGGCAGGAATCAAACCCATGACCTCTGGGTTAGCAGGTGAGAATTTTATCCTGTCACCACCTAGGCTGGCATGGAATAATTTGTAGAAAACAAATTCACAATGGACAACAGTATTGTGCAGAATATGAAAATCTGATTTGAAAAAAAAAATATCAAAGCTAATTTTTTTAAAATTAATGTTCTCAGACTATTGGATTTTGATCATGAAGGTAATGAAAAAGGTTTATTAAAGACCACTACTTATAGACTGTAACTTACATTCCTCATGCATTCAGGCTCATTCAGATTTCTAAGACATCTAACCTCTAATGTCCACATTTTTTTAATATCTCCATTATTTTTTCTTATAAAGCCACAGTTAAAAGTGTTTTTAAAGGGAAACTATAGGCATCATGATTACCTTTAACTAGGGTTCTAATAATCTCAATTAAATCAAGTATTTCTCTCTCCTTTCAAAAACCAAACTGATGCTAACTAATAACCTTTTAGTACCATATCATACACCATCTTTTACAAAAATAAAATAAAACTGTTGGTTCAATGGAATTAAATTCAAATGTTTCCATATTTATTATGACTGGATTTAAAATTGATGTGAAATTATTTGAACAAATTCCTAAATAATTTCTATGGCAGAGTTTATAAAGTCTTTTTCTACAATTTTATTATCCTTCATGAGTGCAATTATAATTCAATTTGCAGTACTGTTTGCTAATTCCTACTACCTTTTTTCCCAACCAATCTACCTTAATGATTAGTAGATGATAGACATATTATCTTTCATTTAGTTCATATTCATCAATTAACCCAGAATGGGCAACCATACCTGGAGAAATCATTGCTCCTACCTGTTCAGTTTTAGTATTCAAAGGAATCTAAAATCCATTGCCCTATTACAGCAAAAAATATAAATGTACCAACACATTAATATACCTGGATGGAGGTTTTAAATTCTATTTCAAGTAACCTCCTTGAATGAATACATAAATATAAATTAATTAAAAATTTTCTGAGCAAGCACCTACTTGTGAAAGTCACTTCCCATTTAAATAGTATGTCTAATATCACACACATATTTGGCTTGCTTCAGTGCCATTGTAGTGGTAGTATTTAGGGGAGATGAACGACATCTAAGGTCATTTGCGCCATAGGGGATGGACAGGAAAGGATGAAGAGTGGAGAGAAACCCTGCGTCGGCATAAGCCTACTCTTTACAAAAGGTGCCAAGGGGTCCGCAGCTTAATGTCCCATCTGACGGACGGCGTACTCACTCAAAGTGCCCTCCACACGGCACCTCAAGTAGGGATTGAGATACCTCTGAAAAATATTTAATACTGCCAGTGCCATTGTAGGCTATCAAATTGATATCCAGACAAGCATGTATATTCTTGAGCACAACTATTTGTTATAATAATAACCATACAAACTATAATTTTCCAATTACATATTGAGAAATTTCAGATGTTAAATAACTACTAGTTAGTACTAACTATTAGCCGAGAAAACTTCTCCATCTTTTAAGTAAATAATGACTGCTGTAAGTACTGTATTTGGGGGTAGTATCAGAATAATAATCTCTAAAAACAACAATAAAATATTTTCAAATTTCAATAATGACTTGCCTCTTAATCCAATCAGATTTGAATTCTAAAGCTGTTATTTCCCAATCTGTTAATTCTTGTTTATCTATACTTATGGGTCCTTCCCATAACCCTTTCCTTTGGTGAAAGTTTTCTGGGTCTCCATAATTGCAGCGTCCCCAATTTTCAACCAGAAGATCAAGTGTATGCTCACCAATATCATCCTCATCAAAGGAGAATTCAGAATCACTGAAATTTGGAGAGACAATCAAATAAACTCCTCTAGTCTTGAATATAAAATGTTTCACTGTTCAAGATAAGCCTAATGCCTATATGGTACACAAAATTCTATTGATTTATATTTGGGATATTTTTTGTGGTAGATGTAATATTGAGAGAGAATTAAGGAAAGAAAACTGGATTTTTCAACCTGAGACAAGCATAATACAGAACTATGTACAGCCACAAGGAAGATGGTCAATTCAGGCAATTGCATAATTATGTTAAGTAACTGATCATTAAGATGAATTCAACATATAGATGAATGAGGTTTTTTAAATGGGAATCTTATCACTTTAGTTTTCTTTTGAAGCTCTTAGATCTGTTTTTCAAAAAAAAGTATGCATGCATAAATTATTTTGATAACCATTTTTGAGCATGTATTTTTAAATCATTGTATATAATTTAAAATGAAAACACGAAACTAAATCATAAAGCTTACCTGCTAACCCAGTAACCAAATCCTGTTAGATCAGATGGCCCAGTAATTATTTTAGTTTTTTGAACACCATCAAGTAATAGCATCACAGTGTCTCTGATATGCCCACCTATTGTCATCACTGAATTTGCTGATAGATTCACTTTTTTTTGATAATTTATGTAGCCATAACTTTGACCGTTACCCCCATTTATATCTATCATTTCCATCGATACTAAATCCGTGCTCTTGACTTTATAACTCGCATCCTAAAACAAATGAAATACACATTTGTTATTTCCAAAGAAAAGTTATCCACAAATAAATCGGAAATGTCCTTATACTTCCTTCAATTTTTTTTCCTTACAATTTTTTCAAGAATGTCATCAAAATTCAAATACTGAGTCATCACAACTGGTGGATAAGCAACCTTTTTGCTCTCGTCTGGTTTCTGAGGCAGTTTAGTTTTGATTTTATTGAACTTAGCTACCACCCGTTCAACAATATTATATTTTTCATTATAGTCTCCGGCTTCACTTAAAGGTGCATCATAATCTAAAAATAAAGCAGTGAAAAAAGATTATTTACAAAAATCTACATAAAAAACCTTGTCTTTACGACACTTTCACTGTATGTTCATAAATATTCGCCATATTTTTTGCAAAGAATCTCCTGAAATATTAAAAAGAGGTTTAGTTACACATTTTGATGTTAATCTTACACAGAGTTCAAAATTTACATGTAAAAAACTTGCACTTGCTCAGGCAATAGCGCACGCTTTCACTAATTTTTGGCTAATACTCCATGATAACTAAAACTTCCAAAGCATATTCTGATAACAAAGTAACTCTCATGCTCGAAGTACTAGAAAATATGGTCCTGACAGTGTTTATCCTTGCATTCAGATTATTCATACATTTTTTTAAGAGTCCCAACAATTAAGGTTCTGCAAAATTGTATAGTAACTTTTAAAACATACTTACCATAACTGGAAACATCAAATTGATAGAAAGGACTAGATGACAAAGGATCTGCTCCATTCATAAAACCAAAATCTGTCCCACCATGGAACATATAAATGTTCACTGATGAATTGTAATTCAAAATTACTTCCAAGTTATCTTCAAACTCTGAAATTTCAGAGACAGATGATTTATATTAATAATGTCATTAATAAGTGCTGAGAGCTGAATATCACATATCATTTATCGATGTGACTTGTATTCTACTGTTTACAAATTCACAATCAAATTTAAAGTGCCAGAAATAGATGTAATAGTATTCACACATATAAATATAGAATTACAATGACCTGGGTGTTGGATAATTTCATCAATTATGCTTGGTTTGCTAATATTTATTTTGTGAAGGAAGTGTGAAAGGTGTTTTACTGATTTCTAAGGGTAACACAGATTATTGATTAGGCAATAATTGACTTATAATAAAAGAAAAAAGACTTTTTTTAGCAAATATGCTCTCTCTTAAAATAAACGGAACTGTTTTGTGACATTTAGCATACCCATTAATGCTCTCACTGGACCATAGCCATCACAACTCTTCTAGTGTAAACTTTTATATGATCCCTGAGCAAACTAGAGGATATTAATGAATAACTGATCATAGCACTTTTCCACTTGATATGTGGAAAAGTGCTACGATCAATTTTTCATTATGTTCGACTTCCACTACATCACGTCTGAAGCTACTCAAATTGTTACAGGATATTAGCTATTAGTTTGTAGTTCCTTATGCCCATCTGAGCCCTTTCATTTGTAATTAAGCCCAACCTCTGACTACTGAGTACAAGCATATTTGTATACTACCATCCATTCCTGACCACAATTCCAAATCACCATCATCAATTTAAATAACTACACACCCTTTCCACTTGGTTTCAAAAGCACACAGGACATCCATTTGTTTCATAATCATTTAATTCACAAACTCATGTTTCTTTCCAAGCATGTCTCTTAACATTTCAGATACAGGGTTACCACTCATTTTTCAGATTCCAATTCCAGAACTTTTTCCAATTTCCAAGAGACAACATTTCATCCTTTTTTATTCAAGTGTTTCAAATCTGATAGGGTATATTTTTAATTTTTCATTACATATGTCTATGAATGCTTCCATAAATACTCGAATTTGACTGACTGAACATTTGACAAAAAATGAGCAACCAAGCATGTATTTATAAAAATGAATATAATTATTGTTAAATGAAAACATACTCTTTCAGTGTGCTCCAATTTGCAACCGAAAATGCTCAGGAAAATCACGTCCAAATATTACTAAAGTGATTAGTGGAATACATTCATATTAAACTATATGAATGAAATAAACTTCTCAGCAACATGGAAAATAGAAGTTAAATGAAGAATGAACATTTTCTGCACTTTTTGAAAGAGTGGCAAATTAATGGAAATAGTTGATATCCATATGTAGTAACAACACTGAAAATGTTTTCTGATCAACCTGGGATTTGTAAAAATATTTTTTGGAGGAATGATTTTATATTACTTAATATTCAGGAGCAGCATATAATGATTGGGTCTGAGGACATCATCAAATGCCTATCATCAATTTCATAATATTTTCCTTTGGCCAACTCTTGTTTGTAAAGTAAGTACAATAGAATTCATTAATATGTTAAATAAAGTTATTTTTTTAAATATGCCTCACCCTTAGTTGTTAACCCTGTCTGATGGGTTTCATCCAACCAATGGTCATACCATCCACTCCAATACTCCATCACCATTAGTGGTCGATAAGGCTGAAGCTTCTTTAAAGCTTTTAATTGAAATTCAGGATTCTTATTGAAGGTAGCTGTTTGTAGCACTGTCGAGAAAAATTCTCTAAGTTCATAAAATCGTTTTCATAAAAGTAGTATTTTCATAAAATGGTAACAGCACAGCATACCTTCAGACAATGAGCCAATATCCCCAACATATCCAGGGGTGTCACAAGTGGTGAAAAGGCCTACCAAGCCATTATCTATATAGGTTTGCTTTATGAACTCCAAATATTTTTTATCCCGTGGAGTATTGTTTTCACCAAAATTTCCATACTCATTTTCAACCTATTTGAATTTCACAATTTACATAACATGCAGTAAGTAAACTTTAAAAAAAATAAAAAATCAAATTTTTCATTAAAAATACATGTAAAGAAAAAATTTAGCTAACTGAAAGTACTATAAAATATTAATTATTGGAAGGTACCACATCAGTAAATTAATAATTGGGGTGGGTACATACCCAGAAAAATAAGAGGTGAAGTGAAACTTTCTTATGTTGAAATTCTCATAATTTACATCCAAATACATGTACTATATTACTTTATAGTGCTACCTTTACATTCAACATATATTGTTTGCTGATCCTTCAAATCAATGAATTCGACAAACCTCACATGAGGCAACATCCAGCTTTAGACAATAATCCTTTTAAGAACCGTTTTATAATCAACTTAACAGACATGCACTGGTTGACACCACTACCTCAGTACTAGCCAAAGGTCAGAATTTTGCAATGGCCCCCAAAGCTATGCTGCTAGAGAGGATCATTATGGAGGTGGAAGCCACAGTACAGACACTCCCAAAATTAGAATCTGATGAAATAAGGGAAGATGTAGCCTGCGTTCAACACACCCCAAGCATTACAACCAAGGGCGTGACTTACCATTCAATATTTCGTGAGAACCTCTGAAAGGATAGCCAGGATCCTAAACAAACATGACGTGGTGACAAGGTTAAACACCGTGAACAAAATAAGCAGCCTCTTGCATGGACCGAAAGACATCCCTAAGAAATTATCAGAAGGCATATAGTATACATATATACACCTCATCATGCTCCTGTGGTAGATCTTACATTGGGGTAACCTGCAGATGACTCACAAAAAGGATTAAAGAACAACACAGGGCGACAGAAAAGAAACAATCAAACTTATCAGCCATCACCAAGAATGCTTGGAGTGAGCCTGGACACACCATTGATTTCAAGGGAGCAAAAGCAATAGCGAAAGAAAAGTGCTATTTCCCCTGGCAAATCCACGAGGCAATTGAAATCCTAAAAAGTCACAAAATATCAACAGGGACAATGGATATTCATAAAACAGCATGTAAAAGGACTGTCCAATCAGAGCGCGGTACTTGACCACCAGCCTTAAAAAGGCGGACAAGAAAACTTTGAAAAATACCTTTAACCTGAAGATGCCGGCACGATGGCCAGTGAAACTGTCGCCACTAAAAGACAACCAACGTGGATGGAGAACCCGGAAATGCAAAGACAAGCAATTCAATGCAGCGGTAACCATCGCACAAATAAAAAATGGTTGCTGCAAGCTTATTTAATAATACAAAAATGTCAACACTTTTTCAATTTTCCACATTTTTTTAAGCCTGTAGGAACCTCATGTTGAGTTTGTACTGAGTGACGGGTTAATTTGGCTTCACTAGCAATCATGTGCGTGTCCACGTATTCATGTTGCAATACGTATTATTGTTCTGTGAGTGTCGAAATGACATTTGGCTAACAATCATTCTTTGCAAAATTAAAATCAAATTACCAATATTCAAAAAAAATTAGGACCTATGGAATTCTTCCTGTGTTACATACAATACTAACATAAGAGTAATTAAAAATAAATCCTAGAACATAAAATCATGTAATCCTTTTACTCAATTTTAGTTCAGAATATAATATTTCCTATCAAAATGAAATGAAATAATTTACTTGGTAATTCCACACACTTTATTTAAAAAAACACGACCCAGGTTTCAACGTTGAACGTCATCATCAGGTGGTCCTCATAGAAGCAAACTTGGTATATAGACCTTCTGATCAAAGAACAGAGAGGGAGGTTTGGGGGGTAAAAAGGTTACAATGTAGCTGGGAAGAAAAGAGAATAACATCTTTTTGACTTGGAAGAGTGGTAGGTCTAGGAGTGGGGAGTGGGAGGGATACAAAATTTTGTTGGCAATTTTTCCATGTTCCCTGTTTCGCGTTTTTTTTTTTAATAAAGTTTGTGGAATTACAAAGTAAATTATTTCATTTCAATATTTTATGCAAATTCCATAAAGTTACGTCCGAGACAACAAATGATATTTCCTAGTTCAAAATCATTTTGGGCTCTGTACTTCTATCTGGCGAATGAATTTTGAGTCTGTCTTGATTCAATAATGTATGTTTAGCCCATGTGCATGGAGATCAGATGCAAAGGTTGTTTCTTTGATGGAATGATGGGAGAAAGGATATATCAGGTAGAGATCAGATAATTTGGAATCAATTAGATCTATATTGGTCAACTATAACTGAAAACAGGTAGTCTCATACGTTAAGGCCATCTCAAATCCTAATCTCAGTAATTATTTAATTACTTTAATATTTAACCCCATCCTTGACTTGAGTGATGTAACTGATGTAAACAGAATGCTAGTAAAAAAAGGGAAAAAAATAACTCCAAAATTGTACATAAGATTTTCTGAATAATAATTGAGGAAGTACGACTACCATATTTTTTTTAAATAAGTTGAAAAAATTCATTGATATCATGGGCTAATAAAATGTATCTTAAATTTATCCTGAATGAAAATGCTGAAAGCTTAAAATATCTGCAATGTGAGTGTCCTCCTATGTATTTTCTATGCATATGTTTTGTGTTCTCCACATATACAGTTTAGGTTGTCACATTATGAATATATGGCAAGAAATGGTAAAATTTGTTGCAGTTTTAACAAGCCATTAATGAAGAAAAATAAAAACAAAGTACTTTTATCAGTATTAAAAGGAGCAGCTGAAACAGAAGATGTCGTTAGCTGATGGTGTTTTTAAATTGAAAACAATGTGAGATATGAAGCAAAACATATAGGTACTATGCACAGTGAGGATGCCAAAACAAAAAGGAGATATGAATTTTAAGAATATTCCAGGTGATGCTTTGGTGAGAAATCTTTTTGCCAATGCAATACAAGAGAATATTCTCATTAAAAGTATTTATGTAAAGATCTGTATCCTTTTACGTTCAGTTTAGGAAAAAACTTTCTTTATTCTTGCAGAAGGATAAATAGAACCAAACTAAGTATACTAACTGAGCAAGCTCTGAACTGAGAGAGGATTTTCAAAAAAGAGAGGATTTTGAGTCACAGAAATTGAATGCCTTTATTTTCAGAGGTATTATAATTAGGCACATAAATAAATGGCTAAATGAGGGTCTGTTTAAAACCCAGATTCATCATTCAAAAAAAACCTTGATAATATCCCCAGAAAGCCAAATGTGACTGTGAAATTTGAAAGATTCAGGAATATCAGGTTAAAAAGTGCTACTGAGAAATAGGTTATGAAATATAACTATGCCAAATTTTCCTGAACATAATGCAATATCAATTACCTCATAGAATAATCAGATCAATAGACATAGATTAGTGTTTTAATGGTTACACTCAGATGGGAGGTTAATATTGTATAATTTAAAGCAATTTTGCATTATTCCAAATTGTACCTGTTGGTGATTAAAATTAGTTGACTTTCATGAGGGAACACTAAGTAATATGATTAGGTTTACATGTTTTCCAATAGGAGAATTTTTATTCATTTTGAAAATTTAGATATGAACAGTTATGTATTTTAAATAAATATTTTTTCATTACCTGAACAGCTATAATTGATCCTCCTAAAACAAACTGAAGATCTTGTAATTGTGGTAGCAGTTGGTCAAAGTAACTCTTTACTCTGTTTGTAAAATTGGGATCAGAGGTTCTTACTTTTATGTCGGGGGTTTTCAGTAACCAGCTGAAAAAATAAATAAAGAAAATGGCTATCAATTAGCTTTTCTTACATGGTAGACAACCATTCGAGGAAGAATTTTAATCGCTAATACAATATGTAATTGAATAAAAATGCATATTCTGGCCCAAAAATGTATTCAAGATGTAAATAAACAAACAATAGTATCATTACAACATGGAAGAAGTAGAAGAAAATGGATAGACTCGTAGAGGCAATACTTACAGCTAAATTTTACTGTTTTTTCAGGTCTGCAAATTGTACAAAGTAAACACTGTTACTAGACTGAATCCATTTTAAAGCCTCAATCACTAATTTTTCCATCATTTTCTTATCTGTCAATGTTA
The DNA here is from genome assembly GCF_022747635.1 of Hetaerina americana. Lineage (NCBI taxonomy): Eukaryota > Metazoa > Arthropoda > Insecta > Odonata > Calopterygidae > Hetaerina > Hetaerina americana. The sequence continues at coordinate 34,898,085 of NW_027286070.1, forward strand.
AGGTGGATGTGAATAAGTTCATCAATGCCACAGGCAACTACACAGTTGTCACCATTGTAATAATTACGCAAATGAAATAGATGCATAGCTCATGAGAGTGAGAGTCCAAGAGAGTAGTGAAAGTGCATATGGAAGGAGGAGAAAGAAGGGTCTTACGGGAGGTAAAGCAGTTACAATAAGTAACATTCTGGAAACTGGATGTAGCCAGCCAGTACATGATTAAGCATTTTGATCAGCCACATGACCATTCAAAGTCAGGTTTGAAATAATCCATAGGATTGAGTATTTGTCTCTGTAATGGTTCACGTAATAGGCCATTTTTTCAATGCTTGCAGCTACTTCTGGGGATTTTTTCATACAGTGGACTACTTTTTTCTTTATTTTTCTGGAATATGTAATCCATGTTTCATGGAATGAATCCTAAAAGCTCACTTGATACCTGTAAACTAATGAACAAATGGAATGAAAGTAAGTGAGAAATCTATAAAATCATTTAGGTTTTCGGATGATCAAGCTTTTCATCCAGATCATCAAGATCATCCAGGGGACTGCAAGCATCGCTGAGAGCATTGGAAAATCATTGCAATAGATATGGGATGATAATCAATGTACACAAAGCTGAGGTTATGAGATTTCCAAGAAAGAGGAAGGCTACCATAAATATTAAAATTAGAGAGCATAAAATAGGTTGGTGGAATAGTTCACCTCTCTTGGAAGAATTTTGGACCAAAATGGTCAAAGTACAAGGGACATAAGAATAATAATTGCATTGGGAAAAGAAGCTATCACAAAGAGGATCGAATTGATGATGCAGATGCAGTGTAAGGGTTAAGAAAAGATTAGTGAAAACTCTGATATTGAGCAGAATGTGAAACCTTGGTCAATAATGCAAGATGATAGTTGTAGATTGGAGGCTTTTGGGATGAAGGTGTGAATAAGGATTGAAAAGATAAAATGGATGAAAAAGAAAATAAACAAAGTAGTACTACACATAGTGGGGAAAGATAGAGGGTCTTTGAGAGAAATCCAAAAGATGAAGGAGAGGTAGATGCAGAGCCTTTTGATTGGTAATGAAATGCTGTAAACTGTGATAGGATGGTAGATTGTTGGGCAAGCGAAGAATGGGGAGGAGAAGGAAATGTTGTATAGAATGAAGGGTGGTAGAATAAGTGTGTAATTGAAGAAGTGCCTATTGTAGTGAGGGGTGCCTGGTTGTCTTGTTAGGAACTTAGAAATGGAGTGATGTTCAGTCTACAGGGTGTATATCCACCAAAAATCTACCTTAAAAGGTAGACTGCCAAATAAGGAGATCCAGATAGTGAAGTGGCTATGTACTGGCTTCCCACCCCATGGCCTCAGATTCCAATCCTGTAGGAGCAGGATTTTTCAATGGTATCCCAAATCCTATTAGGGGTGCTTTGTGGGGTGCACTTCAAGTGGAGTATGCCCCAACCCTTGGATGTGATGCTAAATTAAGGAACCCTTACTGCCTTTCTTCAAAAGTAGACTAATGTTGAAGCTGGGTTTCTCTCAACCAGTCTCCATTCCCATGTTATCTCACTCCTACTAAATCACCCACCTATCACTAATGGTGCAAATGACCTAGTTTTTGGTTTCCCTCTCACCTATTAACTACTACTATTATACATTGAAATAAATACACAAAAAATTGTAAATTTTCCTACCAATTTTAAATCACTACATTTGTCATGGCAGAACTTAACAAATATTAGCTTCTTCAAGGAGGCACCACATATCTCAATGCCAGATTACGGAGAGTAAACAGTAGAAATCAATTTCCAGATGGAAAGGATCATGAGTTGAAATCATTTAGAACTTAAGAAATGAGTAAGTCTGGTAAACTGCATTAGCTGAGACAAAATTTTTGAGTCACTGTAAACAGCACAATTTATGATCAAATAACCAAATGTTCTGAAGAAAGTTAGCGCTAAAAGGGTCAAAATTTCAGATGGATAAATCAGATGGCGCCTAAAGCACTTAGTGTAGTCAAGGCTCAAAATATAAATAGCAACCTACATATATTTTCAAGGAATTATTTGTAAAGACTTGATTATTAAATGTATGCCGTGCATGCTGAGAGAATATTTTATTTACATTAATGAGTTTTTCTAGTTAAAGAAAAATTTATGCTGGTGTATTTTAAAAGAGCTATTTTGTAAAGAAATTTGCGTTACTGAAAGATGATGCGCATGTGAGATTCATTGAATAGTGCTACTAAAACGTTTTAGCTCCACTTTGTAGCCAACTGAAACAAAAGCTTTTTTTATAATCACTCAAAAGGAGAATTCTGGGAGTAATGTGATAAAAAGAGGAGATAGTATGACATTGTGTCGAGGCTTGTAGAACTTAATATTAGTGAGTGATATGCAATAGTTATCCCAATTAATCATAACTGATATAAGCAGACTGTAAAATGGGAATACACTTCCTGAGACACAACAAACTGGTAACTGAAAATTGTAGGTGACCCTGCAACTTTGGTTTTCACACTTTTTCCCACCTTATGTGAGTGCACAGTTGGTTTTTCCAGGCAGATACTCTCATGTGACTAGCGAGCAAACTTAATTGTAACTACATATTTTCAATACACAGGTTTTAAGTTCCAGGTAAGCATATTTTTTTGATGGGACTTACAAACTATTCACATTTGGTGAACTTTCGTCCAAAAGTATGCCTGGGAAATTGATGCCAATATACAAATACTTAATTATCCTGTAAATTTATAGGTTTACCACAAAATATGTTCACAGTCTTAATTAATCTGCAACTGTAAAGATATTTATTCAATGTAATTTATTAACTTCCTGCATATTGAGCTTTCTGATCACTGCTTGAGGAAAACTACATGTCAATCCAGCTGTAAATTCTAAAAAATTACTACATGTATGAAAAAAATATATTTTGAAAATTTAATACCTTGGAAGACCTCCAAATTCCCATTCTGAGCAAATATATGGTCCTGGGCGAATTACCACCAGCAAATCTTCGTCTTGAGCCAGTTGAACAAATTTTCGAACATTTAAATATGGTGACATATCTCGATTTCCATCTCCAAAATCAAAAACTCCCTTCTCAGGCTCATGGAGGTTCCAAGGAATATACCTGAAAATGTCAATTGACAACATTTTGGCCATACAAGGAATTTTTTCATTCGATTTGTTAATTATTAAATGTTCAAAAATGGGAAGAAATAATTGTGAATTTTCAATCAACAATCAATCAAGGCAGAGCTTAACATCACATTAACTACCTAATTTAATATGAAAAACTTATTCCTGTATGCTAATTGGCATTGTCCCCTATACAAGTTAGGGGACATTGCCAATAATGTTACACTGATGTTAACACCCTAAAATTGAGAACCATGTGAAATGCTCATGCATTAGAGTTAAAACAAGAAATCTATAGGGCAAAGAAAATATAAGAGAAAAAATAATGATACACATTTCTAAAAACCATTTTCATATGAATTTATTTGAACCATGGTTCTTGGATGAAAAAATGCTCTTCATGAAAAGTGCGTAAAGTCTTAAGGTAAGAGCATCCGTAATATATACATGAAGTTTCCAGAAGATTTTCATTTGTTTATCTTTACAATTAGTGAATGAAACATGGGAACATTAAATGAACAAATAAGTAATAAATTAGGAACCTGAAACTGGATTTCTTCACACAAGACATGAGAGGAACCTGTAAATATTATAAATTTAATCACATGCTGAAAGAAAAACACCAAAATAATAAAATTAAATTGTAAATTTTAAACGATTAATCAAAGAGAAACAAACAGGAATATAAAATATGAGCTCACAAAATGCTGGTCACACAAAATTCCTCATATTATCTTATTATTATTGGAAAACATTTTAAATAAATATTATACTGAACATATGATGGCAGATGGTTATTACATCCGTGAAATCGATGATTAGGATGGATGCCCTTCATAAACCCCTAGCACTACAGCCGGGGTATTTCCCTCAATCATATACTGAAGACCTTAAAATTACAGTCACCAACATATTCATTTTAGTGGAACTATTACAATATTGGATAATTATTTCAATCAATTCTTCTTGACCAAAACTCTCTCCTTTAACCCGTTTATTCCTCAAGAGATTCCTGAAAAAATTATAATGTAGATCTCAGGCAGTTAGGTTTGCAGTCAATTTTTTACCAAAAACCATTATCAACAACAGTTGGCATGATGGACATCAGGTAATAACTTACACTTCACCATGCTTTGATGTACTACCTATATGACATATTAGAAGGATATGGGGACCTGGTTCTTTCCCAAGGCTGCCCATTATGTTCCTCATATATTTGATTCTCATAAAAACAATTTTACCTACATAATTTCAGTATCATTTAGGAATCAGTAGGCAAGTAATTCATACTTACATAAACACTATTTTTATATTTCCAAAATACCCTCATAATAGAGGTAGGATGGTGTACTAATTCACACTCAAACACTAGAAATACTATTACCACACCAGTCAAACTGAAAATATATACAATAACGAAAATACAATAAGACTCTCAGACCCTAATTTTGTATTATAAAACACTTCTAGTGTTGTAGTGATATTTTACTAAAACATTATGTTTAATAACTTCATTCTTGTGCACCATACGGGGCATTTATTTACATGAATAAGAAAATTCATGTAAAACTCCTGTTTGGAGAGAGAAATCAATTTGACAAAACTATGAAAATCACACCAGGATTTTCAGAATTCTCCTATTTTGTTTCATCTTGCAAATGGTCATCCAGCCAAACATGAACAACACAGGAAAAATAAAAAAATAATGATGTCATTTGTACATGTTTATCATTTGAAAGTAATAATTAAAAATTTTAAATGCAGATGCCTACTCTGACAAATTAGAATTTCTTTACTTTTGGCAACTATTTCTTCCCTGAACCTTTGTTATGGATCATAATGATATAGTGCGGAGATGCTTGCATTACTACAATGCAAACCCATGGATTAGCATCGCAGTAATGTGAATTGCACCTTCCAATCATTTAAACTTAAATCAAATAATGGCATCAGTATGCTGATTTTATATCCACTTACGTTTCCACAAAATTCAATCCAGCAGCTCTTGCTTTTCGCAAGCGATCTTGCCAATATTTTGGATGTACTCTAAAGTAGTGAATGGCTCCTCCATATAGGGTAATATCTTTCCCATTTAGTTTAAATTCTGTACCTGTGGCATCTAGGCCACTACTAATTCCACCTTCTGTATAATACTCATACAATGTAGGAAGATCATCTCCATTGGCATCCTTCATAGAAATACAAAAATATAAAGCTCTTATTTGAACAGTACACTCTCTTTTAAAAGTGGTAATTTCAAGGTTTATTTTGATAAACTCATGAAATTAATATTCTGACTAAAAAAATATGGTGCATAAATACCATAAACATGAATAAACAAAAAACTATACTCCATAAAGCCTTCATAGTTTTTTTACTAACATGGATCATTTAAGAGACTGAAAGATAAGACTAAAGAAGATATATAAGATATAATCTCAAATAAGATAAATGTGACCTTGAAATCAAATGCTGTAAAAAGCACACAGTATCTGTATTATGAATATCATTTCAAATTTTACTAGGAAAATATTTTTAATTTTTATGAAATAATGAATGCTATCATTTTTTGGTGAATCCCTTCTGGTGCTTCTCACTTCATTGTTTACCTAGCTTTTGGAAATAATCAAATTCATACATATGACTTGTTGGCCCCATCTCATATGCAAGTTGCAATCAAGATTGAATGCGCAATGGACAAATATCGATACAATTATCGAGGGTTTAGCCAAAATGTAACTCAAGAGCTAGAGCTAATCAATCATCATTCAGTTTAAAGTCCGCAAAAGCAGATGTTAATGCTGGCAGTCCTTTTTATGAGTCTACCACCGAGTCGTGTTTCTTCTCTAATATTTTGTTAAAGAAGGCTAAACAACTTCTTTGACCTGAGCATACCAATCACAAAGCTAGAAATATACCAGCATCCTTGAAATTTTCCAAAAGTAATTTCACGATAGAGACTTCATCATTCAAAACAGTTTTCATCTATACATAAAAGACATTTGCTGACCTTAAGAATATTATGATGCAATTAACTATTATCCACAGCTCAACCATGGCACAGTTGGAGAAACAGTCACCTTAGCTAGTTGAAACGCAGTACACAGAGAAAAGTAATCAGAGCTATGGAAGATATAGAAAATAGGACATCATGCCAAAGAAGCAATGAGCAGAATCTTGTTTAAGGAGTGATGAAGGATAGAGTTGCACTACTTAGAACTAATGGGGGCAGGGGAAGCTTTAGGGAAAATCTGCCAATTATCCTATGGCTGAGCAATAGCTAGCAATGTGCATGAGGGGCAGACAACATTTCTGGTGAGCAGTATTGGCTGAAATAGCAGTGCTTTGATATGCACCAAATTACCACAAAGATTTTGCTATTAATTAGCTATTTTTGATACAAATGAAATGATTTATAATCATTTTCACGTAAAATTTTGCTTGTATATAAACAAATATTAAAATAAACCTTACACTTCTATTAACATTTACCATTTCAATCAATTTTTTACTATTTCAGATTTTCCTTCATTTCGTTCCTTAAACCTTGGTTCTGAGCACGAAATAGTTTATGCCATAAAATTTTCCCACTAAATAAGACAAAATTGAACATTGAAAATTTTGTTTATTAGTTCCAGAATGCATCCAACCATTATGACATGTGGCTTAATTGAAAAATCACTGAACTGTTTAATAACTGATAATCATTTAACTGTTTAATAACTGATAGAAATAAGTTCCAGTCAAATACAGGAATCATCAGTATGCACTGACAGAATGCTAGAGATAGCCCTCTAAAAATACTTCAATGAGATTTTACTTTTGCAGCCATTTTTGGGGTACCACATTTGACAGCAAATGTAGAATTGTTTTGCAAATTTCAATAAAAATAACCCAAATGTTTCCTGGAAAATGCCTTTCATTATTTTAAAGATAAAGAACTGAGTAAAAGTGGTCAAGTCTCATTTATTTTAATGGATAAGTGTTCCATTTTTTCCCTTACAATATAATATAAATTATAACCTTTGGAAATAACATCTTTTTTGTATGTACTGAAATTAGTTAGAAATTCAAGTCTGCCAGGTTTGCCATCAATTCTATACCAAAAAACCATTATCAGCAACAGTTGGCATGATAGACGTAGGGTAATAACTTACACTTCACCATGCATTGATGCACCATCTATAAGATATATTATGGGGATATAAGGATCTGGTCCCTTTCCAGTCCTATATATAGTATTGTGTTTCTCACACATTTGATGCTCATAAAAACCACTTAACCTGAATAATTTCATTTGATTTTGATTTATAGAAGGATTAAATAAATATGAAAAGCATTGCACTTTTCATAAAATTTATTTTTCAATAATCAGTCTCATTATGTCATAATATCCATACATACTTATATATGATCTGACAGCCTAATTACATGATTAGAGAGCCCAGGCATAAGATGACAAGACATACAGTAACACTATGGCTATATCCTAGAATACAATAAAAATTATAGCTTTCATCAATATACTTCACAAACATTTAAATATCAAAAGAAAAAATGAATTTGCATAGCAGCATTTATAGTATTTTATTATCAATTATACAAGGGATATAATGCATGGAATTATTATAACACAAAATCGCCAACTTGCATATTCAGAAACACAAGAAATAGGCTTACAGGAATAAAGAAAAGTATAATGTATTAACATAAAATAACTCAAAAATTTTACAGAATTCTATGAAGTTGCAGAGAAAAGTGAAAACATTCTAAACATGAATGTTATTTACAGAAAAAACCATCCCAAAGGACTATGAGTACAATCTTGACTTGGGGAAAAGGTTTGAATGTTTTGATGACCCTTAAGGCTAAGTGGGCAGGAGCAATGATAAGTGCTCCAAGTAGAAAGCCAAGATGTCAGATAGGTCAAAGGATAGGACCCATTCATAGAAGGTAGTTTGGGCGTCTGTTCCTCAAGAAGGTGGCCGTAAAGGCATCTGACCCCAATTAGTCAACCTTTTCATAGTGCCATGCTAAAAACTATTGAGGAAGGCATTGGGAAATCCCCTCAAAACTTGGCTCACTGGTTCATGTGTCGAGCCTGGCAGGGCTTCTGTCGCTATTATCACATTAAATCCTTGCAAAGTGGATCCAACAGAAGCCGCAGAGAATATTACTGAAGAGGATCAAACCAGTGAGTTTTGGGTCTTGGAATGTTATGATGATGTTGAGGAGATTGAAATTAGAAAATATAAAGTGGCAGACGGAGAGGAAATATAGATATTTTAGGGCTGTGTGTGGTGAGATGGTAGAATAGCAGGGATTACTAGAGTGATAGTCACAGAGCTAAATACAGTTGAGGAGAAGATGACTGGTGTGGGATGGCAGCTAGAGGTGAGATTTTCAATTAACTTTAATGATTCCATTAATGTGATTTGCTTTATGACAATAAGTATATTATTCATATCATTCATAATTAGCTATGTCACAATGAATTCTGGACTTTGTTCATTTTAACTTAACTCATGATGAAGACCAAGAATACCATCTTATGGTGACCTAGCACCTTGTCGATGAAGTATTAAATGATTAAGTGAAAGCATGAATTTCCTTTGAAATGGAGAGTTTCTTATGGCATTTCTTGTGTCTATCGAAGTTGTTTGTATGAAAAATTAATATCATTCTACTTCCATTAATATTGGTTAGTTAATATCTCATAAATGACAACATATACAGTGGAACCTCACTTAACGAGCACCTTGGATAGGGAGTAATTCACAAAACTAACCAAAATATTGTGCCCAAGAATAACTTGCTTAGCAAGCAACATTTCTAATAATGAGTGACAAGGAGAGGGGAATTCCTGGAGTGACTGCATAGGCTGTCAGTGTTTGTGTTTAGAACAAGTTTGATTAACATTGCAGTGATCATACATTTGTCCAAACTTGTGTTCAGGCATGCTATTTGTGACTTTTCATGCACAATTCAACCATATTTAATGAATATTTTTAAAAATGTCCTCAAAGAAAAAGCTGCAAGATGACAGTCAAAATTTACACAGTGATAATACTATGTTGTATTTTCAAAAAAATTTGAAGAGTTGGCGAAAACAAATGTCTCCCGACAGGTTTCTTGAAAAATGAAATATAAATTTTTCATAAACTAACTAATGATTTTGAATCTTTTTTGTTTTCTATGAATTGAATTCGTATTTCCAGTGGTTTCATTCCACGATAGAAGAAAAGGGGAATGTAAACCACGATTCTAAATGATGTCTATATAAAAGATTTGGTGTTTTCCCGGCGTATCAACTGCGTAAATTACTCTCAGGTCCTCCACCGTGTTATATCGTCCATATTGGCCAATGGACGATATAACCCGGTGGAGGACCCGAGAGGAATTTACGCAGATGTCTATATAATTTTCTTTGAATAAACCTTGCACAAAAAAATCTTTTTTTTGACATGGAATTCATTCATTTCATTTTCACGAGAAAGGTCGTGGAATGGTTCATGCTTGTATTACGAGGTTTCATTGCATATTATTGGGGCAGATACCATTAATATATCATGATAGATTTTGAGCTGAAAAGCTTGAAGCTGAAAAATGTTAACTGGATGTAAGGGAGCATAAATGAACAAGCATTAGGCATGTTGAGAGAGTAGAGAAGATTGTCAGGAGATATCCAAAGGATGTAGTCACGTTGGCCGCATGGCATCTCATTGGTAATGGGACTGTTGAAGATGGTCATGTATGGAAGAATATCGGGCATTAGAGGTAGGGGGAGGAAAAGGATAGGAATATTGAATGGAATGAATGCATGCAGAATTAAAGAAAGGTTTATTGCCAAGTTAGGTGTCAGGTTGTTTCTTGTTAGGAAAAACTAGGAAATTAAGCAGCATTCAGTCTTCTACTATCCAAAACATACTTTAAACAAATGACTACCGAATAAATCAGCAAAATTTGTCAGAGGCAAGCCTTTAAACACATCATGAAAAAGGGGGTTTGAAGAAATTAAGAATTTTTCAGGAGAGGAGGAAGTTTAGGTAAGCATTAAGGGCCAGAAGGGTGGCTCATTTAACAGAAGGATAAGCAGTTGTTTTGAGTTGATGAAGGATGGGCAATCAGAAAAATGAGGTAGTAATTGGCCAGATGCCTCCCATTTAACTGGCATTATGACTTTAAAATATTCCCCTAAGGTCACACTTTTAACATTTCCTTTTGCCCTCAATCTTTGGCTTTAGGCACTCAAGGGTTTCACTCATATTCAAGCTTTTAATACCATAGTTAACAGCTAGTGCTCTAACCACAACAAATCCCAGTAGGTTTAATTAATAGGCATCAAATTTTCAATCCTAGAATATCTCATTGTCTATGCGTGATTTTATTAAAAACATCATAAATTGGGTAATTAGAAATTACATTACACACCCTAGTTTCACTTAATGTTCACAAGCATTTTCATAGGAAACAAAATGTTCTTAAATTGCTAGTTCAAGATAATTTTCCCCTGCTAATCTACCATTAAAATAAATTAGGTAGGATGCACAGTTTATGATGCTGAAAATGGACGACATACATATTTCAAAAGAAGGCTTGGCCCTTGCCTTCTGAAAAAGGATATTCAATCCAAAATTATGATTTTATCAAATATCCAGATTAGAATTTTAAATTTTAAAAGAATAAATGTTGCTCACTAACAGGTCATCATGCCAATATAAATTGAAATTTTAATGACTGTTAATCCCTTGCAAACCAGACTAAGAGAGACTACTGGAGATTTGCCAAAATATAAGCGAAATTTAATATATAATTACAATTATAAATAGAAGGAAACATGAAATTTCACGAAAGTGACTCATTTGAAACATTCCTGGTAAGATATCATGTACCCATCATTAATCAAATAAACATTCATAAGCAAAATGACCGTAGCTGTCGACGCACCCTACAAGCCCCCCAAACATTCAAAATACAAGACCAATCCTTTCTATCTTATGCTTAAGAGTGTCAAATTTTACCCATTGCAATTATGAACTTCAAAAATGTGGCAGATAATTCAGGAATCACTATAACCCGCAAACTAAAAATAAGGCTAAGAGCTAGGAATGACTGCCATTTATAGTTTTTCAGGCATTTATAGTTTGTGCTCTTTGATTCAATAAAAGTAGTTTAAAATAAGGTACCTACTTCAGATGCTTAGAATTAAATGTCTCATTCAGAAATTTCTTAAGTCTATTCTAACCTGCAAAAATATTCGAGCCCTTTCCTAACAGAGTGTATACTTTTAAGAATAGATGTAAGGCATATATGTAATAATTTGATTGATGTGTGGTGTATTGTATTAGATGTAATAGCTTAATTTTTTTTTAATTTATCTTTTTTTTTCTTGCGGGTTAATGGTTGTAAATGGGATGGGGATTCACTTGTTTTGTTAAAGAGATTTGTGTTTTGAAGTCTAGTTTTATGTATTATCTTTTGCAATTATTTGGGACTTGTGTGCCACCTGACAATGTCTATCAGCACATGTGTATTTTTAATAATAATAATTAGCAGTCTCTTTCAGGGTACACTGGGGGTCTTCCAATCAGTGAACATTGCTTCAAGCGAATAAATATTTATTATCAAATGAATGAAAAGTGAAGAAGGGCTACATCTGTAGCGATATAATAAAAAAATATTCATTAATATGATGCAGGAAACAAAAGATTGAATGAATGAAAATAAAATGAAAAATAATTACCATTTCCTCTTTGTTTCACAGGGTCAGAATTTTCCCCACGAGATTTTGGCATTGGCGAGGAAGGCAGCTATTAAGTCTATCCTATTTGATTCACTGTAATAGGTATGTTTTGAATACTTATTAAAAAATTAGGATTCTGACAGGAATAATTTTGAATTACAAGATTCGAATGTTCAGTACCTTGAGGAAACAATACGTTCAACTATTCAAGAGTCAAAAATAAAATCACATAGCATTTACATGTGAAATTTTCTTTTTGGGTTCAATAAAATGACAATTAACATTATACTATATCACCTGTGAGATCCAAGACCCTGAAAGTTTAGCATTTCAATTAACGTTGCCATTACCAAGGCAATATACCCCCAGATTGTTTATAACTTTTCAATTAATAAAAAAGTTTCATTTGTCTTATATGAAATTATTACAAAGTAATGAAAATAGAAAGTGTACAGGTAAAGAACCAATAACAGATTAAATACTATTAATGATCATTAAAAGGTGATTAATTGAGCAATATAACTTTTCCAATACAAAAGGCTTAACCCTTTCATGAATAGGGCTTCAGTTTCAGCCATTTCAAGACCGTGAGGCTGTTAATTCTCTCATTCCCATTGAATAATGCCCTAAATGTGAACCCCTGGTTCCAACAATTGGAACGTTAAAATCATTCTTAACTCAAGTTCTGTAGTTATGTAAATCATTGTCCTCCTAAGATTTAAAATAATCACAACTCCCACACTGCAATAGATAAAATACACAAACAAAAAAGAAAGATTATTCTCAATCTGTTTAATGTTGGGCAATTTTAAGTTGTATATGTTTCATGCCTATGCATAAAAATACTTTGGAGGCATGACATAATTACCCAAAATATAATGCTAACCAACAGCATGAATTCTACATTGAAGATATGTACACCAAAAATACACAAGTGTGGTAGATAAATCTCACAAACTAGTAGAAAGTAGTGAACTAGATTATCTCAGTATGTAGCTCATCAAAATGTTTTCCCATGATCCATACACACCAGGAAATTTAACTATACTTACATGTTATACTATTTCACCATCAGATACTGACAATTGCTAATTAATTGCATACCAGCTCTTATTGTTGCATCTCCCGCAAGAGCTGAATATATAGGGTTTGTAACATCAGCAGAATTTAGAGGGGAAACGTTTTTACATGCAACCCTTTCAGGCTTAATTTACAAATGGCAGAAACAATATGCACCGAAAAACAGACCCCCATGCAACAACACTATCCATAACTTTGGGAGATAAATAAAATTTGAGAATGTTCTCGGTGAAAGTAATCTAATGCGCCCTGTTTTCCAGGTAAGAGCATATAGTTTTTACTAACACATTTAACACCAAAACTTACAAGAGAGAATATAACGGTTGACGACCTAAATGCATTTTTGAGAAAAAATTGCATTACGAGTGAATTATAAATATTATATTTACTAGCAAATTGACAAAAGGTTGAATCATAATGCTTTCATTAACCAGAGAAACAAAAACAAAATGTTTACTCATAAATAACTATTCATCTCTGATATATAATTCCACGCCAAAAAATCACAGCTTTCAGAGATATTAGCAAGTCCAAGTATCATCATGATGACTAGAGACGCTCTAATAGATATTATTGCGTCTTTTCGATTTCCTTCGATTTAAGACAAGTATACTCGTATGGGTTACCTCAGTGGTGAGAACTTTCCACTAATGCACCTGATTTAATAAAATACTACAAGATAGCATAGGACAACATTTTCTCTAATCCATATTTCAAAAAGGTGTTAGAGCACGCAGTGAAATTAAATTTATCACGTGAGAGGTAACAGCCAAAACAATATACTAAATTGAAGTGAACTCACACTGACGATCGTACCATTAAATCACCTCGGTGAATTTTCCGGGCTCTAAATGCAACATGTAAAATTATACTTAAATTCCAACAGAATACAAAATTTATTAATCTCACACGACCGAATTAAAACATAAATTATTAACTTCACACCTCTTTTACATGCTTACAACACACAAATTTGAAATGTAAACACGAACGACATCAAGGTAGAAACAAAACAATCTCGATTATATAAATAGCCGAATAACGCATTGAGTTGATGTGAGGAGAAAACAATATTTACAACTGTGTTTATATCGTTATCGTCGTTATTATCCGTATAAGTGTACTCTGCATTTTAAGACAACATGAGTTCCAAAGCAGGTCCCAGTATACAAAGTACAGCGGGTGCCATTCCCGTTAGAAATGAAAAAGGTAAACATTTAAGTTAAACAACATGTTGGGTTCTGCTTTACCTGTGCATATAGTATTCTTAAGGTGTTAATTATGCTGTGTTTAAATATAAATTTTATATTAAATTTTATCATAGGGGAGGTGTCTATGCAGAAAGTCAAAGTTCATAGGTATGTGTCAGGAAAACGACCAGATTATGCACCTATGTCAAGCAGTGAAGAAGAATCTGAGGAAGAGGATTTTATCGAGCAGCAGCGAAGACATGTACATCATCACCATCACTCCCGTGGTGGTGTTGGTGAAGAAACTGAATCTGTTGTGGAACCTGAAGAAGAGGATGAGGAATTGGAGGACAGAAGACTGAGGAGGCTGAAGAGGAAGGAGGGCTTGTTGGAACCCACAATTACAGATGTTGAAGAAGCTGACGAAGGGGAAGCCAGGATAGAAAGACATAGGTATAGTAGGAGATAAATTCATGTAAATTATTTTTATTTTCAGACTGAGAAATCTTATTGTTGAGTTATGAATAAAAATGTATATTAGAAGGGGCATGAGTACTTGGGGACTATTCATCGAAATGTTTATCTGATCATCTTTTCATAACGTTTAGTTGTTGGCGAATTAAAAATTAATTGCCATAATAATTACAGCTAGCGAAATAACTAATTCATCTGCTTAAAGATATTCTTTGGATTAACATGACCATTACTTTGGTTGAATACTCTTGGGTAATCTCTAGATGACATAAATGAAGGTGTGTCAATTAACTTTTTATTTTTATCACCTTTAGCATAAAATTTTACTTTATTAATTGGTGTTTTCAGCAAAATGAAAGAGTCATTCTGTTGCTTTAGTGGTACTCTATTTTATGAAATTCTTAAATTGTATCTTCTTGGCTCAGGCATATTCATGCTCCGGAAGTTGTAGATGAAGGAGAAGAAGTTCAAGAAGATGCAGACGCAATGGAAGTTGAGGAACCAGAAGATGCCATTGAAGAAGAAGTGGAGGTGGAAAGCAGACGAAGAAAGGAAGTGGAAGATGAAGATGATGAGGAAGAAGAAGATGAACTCAGTGACGATGAAATTGAAAGAAGGAGACAGGTTCTAAGGCAGAAACTTCTCTATGAGAAAAAAGTTCAGGAAGTAAGTTTTGATTTGTTGTTTGTGAATCTGATAAGACTTTGCCATATATTATGAAATGATTCTATTATCTTAAAATTGACATCCAAACCATAATATCACTCTTTTGGGTAGTATTCTGATAAAGTTCCACGGCATAATTATGCTCGGAAAGACCATAATTAAAGAGTTTGAAAAAAGGCTTAAACTAATTATCCATGAAGCACTATAGTTAATTGCCAGCAGTCTTTGGGTTGAATTAGCTAAGGTGTTTGCGTGAAAATATTGTGGATTTTTAAATGCCGTTTTAAAGGCTCTGCGTAAGAATCTATTAATATTCAGGACAGCATAATAGAATGCAAGCAACCAGAAAAAATCAGTCTTGCATGAAGTTAAGATATTTTGTAACTGCACCAGTCTTCAGTATGACAGTGCTTGGTATGCTTGATAAACAAGGATAGAGCTTGCCTCAAAGTAAGCTTTGTTTTTCCTATTATTATTATTATTAGGATTAACCTTGCCTAATCCTAGTGGCAATGGCTGTGATTTTTACATTTTACTTTTTCCTTAATTGATACGTATTATATGGCTGCATTTCTGAATTCTAGCAAAAATAACATGTGTCATTTCTACAAAACATTTAAGCTAAGCTAACTCTGGATAAAGTATTGTTCCAAAGATGGATGCATTGATAAAATTTTGTGTTTATGTTTAAGGAACCAGAAGTTTTGGACAAAGAAGAAGATGGACAAATATCAGAGGGTTCAGAAGCCGAGTCCTCAGAGTATGAAGAATGTACAGGTTAGTTGGTGAATCTGAAAGGGTCCTAATTTCATCATTATCAGGCCTAATTACATAATTATGATAACCTAGTTGATCCAAGTTCAAATAATGTGATGCGTATCATCAATCAATAATCTGATTAGTATCTAACCCAACATAAATATGCAGTTCTGTTTGATTATATGCTTATAACCTACACATTTACAGTTTCCATATTTATGCTCAAGAAAAATACTAATATGATAAAAGAATTGTGGTTTTATTCTGAAATGAAAATATTCAAAGGAGCCTCATAGGACCATTGGGAGTTATAATGTTAGTGTAATTTTGAAATGAAGAAGATTTGAGTGCTTTTTTTATATATATATATAGTGGGTCGTGGTAGTCCAGGGGGTAGAGCGTTGGACTACTGACACATTATATATACATATATATATATATATATATATATATATATATATATATATAATAGTTTCATTTTATATCTCAATTTAGCGGGAAGTTCATAGGACTATACTTGCAATTGGATTTCTGTGCTTATTCTTTGACATTTCTATGTGGACGACTTCTAATGATTTGCATACGATTGAAAGCTTTCAGCATAAGTCGTATAATATGAAACTGTTAAACATAATGATGAGGATAAGTTAAATCAGACCCTTTATTCTCAAATTTTAATGCACAAAGATATACTTGCATGTATGTCACTTTCTTTCTTTCGTAGAATAAGTTACCATGTGTTGAACTCATTATAAATTAGACATGCCGCTATAATTTCAGACTCTGAAGAAGAAGAAACTGGCCCACGGCTTAAACCTGTTTTTGTCCGTAAACGAGATCGTATCACAATTCTGGAGCGAGAGAGAGAGGCTGGACGCCAGAGGGCTGCAGAAGCAGAAGCAAAGAAGGCAGCTGAGGAGAGGAGAAAAAGTACACTCAAGGTGAGAGCTGTAATTGTGGTGATTTTTTACATAATAGCTTACAGTTGTATTGACTTCTATCATTTAAGCACCCAATATTTATCCTCATAACATGGCCCTGGCAGACTCATCTGGGTCTTAGGTGAATATCCAGTATAGTACTCACTGGACTAGGGCAGAAAACTTATAAATGCATATTATTAGTGTGATTTTACCTGCTCATTTTATCCTGGGTTATCAGGTAGTGTATTAAGTAGGTCATGGATTAGAATCGTCTTGTAGGGACACAAGAATAAAGGACTTTCTAATTTTTCTATTTTGTGTACCAATACATATTTTGCCATTCATGAACCTTTTCTCAAGGACATTATAACTCATGAATGCATGGTAAAATGTGATATCTGCAGGCAGATATTACAATTTGAGGTGTGAAACCAGGGCAAGTAGAATACTTCATTTACCTGGGCAGCAGTATAGCTTGGGTTGGATGAATTTTGACCTACATCAGACAAAGAATAGCTCAAGCTAAGTAGATGGTCATGAAGAAGGGGCCACTACTTTGTTCAAAGAACCTTAGGTTGTAGGCAAGGAACCATTTTTTCAAATTGTTCATATTGAATATGGCACTCCATGAATCAGAGGCATGAAACATTGTAAAAGTGCACCATTGAAGAAAAAAAGCCTTTGAAACATGGTGCTGTCAGAGAATGCAGGAGATTAATTGGACAGACAATATGGGGAATGAGGAAGTATATATAAGAGCAGAAGAGGGAAGGACCATATGAAGAACCCCATAGAAAAGAAGAACTAGATGGATTGGATACACCTTGAGGCACAATAGGTTTTTTATAAACATGATGGAAGGGAAAATTAAATGAAAGATCCCACATAGAAGACCAAGAGGTAAGTGTATTTGAAAAATTAAGGAATCAAACAGAAAAGGTATGGGTAAGGGAATTGCACTAGTTACAAAGTGGAGGATTACATTGAACTAATCATAAGGATGAAATAATGATGATGATGAATAGATGAATACATATAATCCTTACAACCATGTCCAAAAATTAATGATAATGAGTAGTTGTATTTGTATTTGTCTCATTGAGGCTGGATTTCTAGTACTACAGGCTTCCTAAGCTTTCTTACTCTTTCTTCTCCCTTTACAGATTTCTTTGATTTTCATTGGGATAAAATCTTTTGAAGATCAGATGGAGCCAGTGTTCATTTTTCCCCTTTGATCCACCTTTCTGGTGTAATTTTAAAATTTTTTACAAACTGAGGAATCAATAGAATTATCTAGGGGCATATATTTTCCATTTGCCCTTTACTTGGTTATCACCATTTCTAACATGATGCATTATTGTAATATAGTTTCATTAAATGCTATTACTTTAAAAAAATAGAAGTGATAGGTACCTCTTAGAAGCTTTTAAAGTAATTACTTGGCGGTAGCCTACTGGATAACTTAATGTACACTGGCAAATATTTTTAAAGCATTAAAGTATGAACTGTGTTATTTATATGGAGGCAAAGAAATAGCTGGAATTCCAAATTTAAATTTATTTCTTTTGAGTTGGATTTAAATTTTACATGATTAATGGTTAAAAATAAATTTCTTTCTCCTGTCTTTCTTAATAGCTGGTTGAAGAGGAAATACGCAAGGAAGTCAATGAAAAGGTGGCATCTGGAGTTGGTATGCTGGGCACAGCAGCAGCAGGTAACCTCAGTTTGGGGGCAGTGGGGCTTGGTGCCCTTGGTCTGGCTCCTGGAGTTGGTGGTGGGGTTACTGTTGGAGTAGGGACAGTCACAACTGGTGAAGATCAAATATTAGCATCATTGGCAGATGTTGATACAGATGATGGAGCTGATGAAGAGGCTGAGTATGAATCCTGGAAGCTACGGGAGTTAAAGAGAATCAAGAGAGACCGCGATGAACGTGAACAGTGAGTGTTTCCTATTTCTTTTAATTTTAATGTCCTTTAAATTTCAACTTGAGAAACTTAACATTTAATGTGGTCATAAAATTGTATTCCTAGGTTTAGCTACTCTTTAACCTTTTAGTAATTTTTATGGAATGAATTTATTTTTCAAAAATGATAATTCACATATCAGTGCTAAAATAACAAATTTTTCCTTAATTTTTCAGAATGGAAAAGGAAAAATTGGAAGTGGAAAGGTTGCGCAACATGACAGAGGAAGAAAGAAGGCAGGAGGCTCGTCTAAATCCAAAGCTCATAACCAACAAAGCTTCCAAAGGAAAATACAAATTTTTGCAAAAGTACTATCACAGAGGAGTGTTCTATTTGGTTAGTGTTTTATCTTTTTGCTCTTATGCGCAGTCTTAAAAGTAATGATAAAAAATAGTCATTTTTATAAGTACATAGAATAGAAAGCCATCTTATAATTTAAGATGTTACTTTTATCGTCATATTTTTTAGTGTCATCTATACTTCTAATTATTGTTTTATAAAATAACCAAGGTTACTCGTCCTGAACTAAAGTTTTGTTTTGGGATGCTGTGAAATATGTAGACATACATAAGCATACCCTATTTTGCATTATCAATCATATTTTCTTCATTTATACAAAGATATGACTTGAGGTTATGTAAGCTATCTTTTTGTTGTGTAATTAGGATATGGAATGAGAAAAAATGTATTTTTTTTCCCACGTGTGTCAAAATGTTTTCTCATGATCTCTCAAAATACAAAATCTCACTACTGTGGCTCAAGTGAAAGTTTTTCTATCAGTGATTTATTGACAATTTCCATACTTTACTGCATTCAGGACCAGTATACATAGTTCATTCAATGGTGATGATGAACAGTCAAACTATATTAGTTTTTATTGTAATCTTCTTTAAGTTTTGTGTGTGATTTGTCTCTTGTTCAAAATAAATGTATAATCTTCAGGATGAAGATGATGAGCTATACAAGAGAGATTTCTCAGCTGCAACTTTGGATGACCACTTTGACAAGACTATTCTGCCTAAGGTTATGCAGGTAAGTCTTCCTGTGCCATTTTCTTCATTTCCTCTCTTTATGTACTTCGTATTTTTGTTTTTAGTTGTGCCCGTACAGTATTCTGTATCACTTGTTAATACCTGTATTTTTCTTAAATTAGGTTAAGAACTTTGGCAGGAGTGGTCGAACGAAGTATACTCACTTAGTTGACCAGGACACCACAGCTTTTGATTCCCCTTGGGTGTCTGACACTGCGCAGAACCTTAAATTCCACAGTACACAAGCAGCTGGTATGAAACAATCATTTGAGAGACCATCAGTTTTGGCAAGGAGGAAAAAGCCTGCACAAGGAGCTCAGCAGTAAAGCAAGTTTAAGGTAAAATTTTGTTATTAAATGCTTAGAAGTATATTACCATATTTTCCCATCGATATACATATACAACCAATGAATACATGAAATCAAAATTGCCTGTGGCTATATCTACCGTAAGTATACTGATTAGAGCCAGGTGATTGAAATTAATTCCAAACAAGAGAAGGATGAAAAAATAAACAATATTTACAAGCCAGCACTATATGCCACCTTATTGCTTTTTTGCTATGACTCGTAAGTCAAAATGAGACATAAGTTTGTGTGCCTTCTTATTTGCTATATAAATTAACATTCTGCAAATCAAATATAAAAAAAATGAGAGAGTGAATTAAATAGAATTTTCTTGTTTTGTTTGCTTTACTTCCTTTGTTTGTATCAGCGTTCAGCTGTTCTAGACACCCTCCCAAGTTCTATGAAAGTGTCGCCTACATGGTGATTGTTTCAAACCTGATTTGAGTTAAGCTTTTATAATTTAGAATTTTCTCAAGAAAATTATCTGTGGAGAAGAAAATCATATGCAGCGATGTTTAAGCTAGAAGTCATCAATTTCACAAAAGAAAAATGAAATTGCATGGCTGCCAGGATTTATCCACTAATGAATCTTTTATATCAAAGTTACGTTCTAGTTGGGAAAAGTGGATGATGTCTGGTATGAAAGACTACACAGAATCAAGAAACATTAAAAGAGTGTCTAATGAAGAAATAAGTCAGTGGATCCTGGAAAGTTGGCAGGTTGTCAGAGTGACTTGTGTAAAAAATGGATTTGAAAAAGCTTAAGGTAATATTTCAACGCCAGTGCTAGAAGATGAGGAAGAGTTAACTTCGAAGAGTGAACTCAGTGATGTGCCTGAAGAGATGATAAATGCACTTAATTAATTTAATTGTGATTCTGGAGACGAATTTCTTAGATTCGAGTGATCTACCTATCCTGTCATATATATGTACATGCATATAATATGACGTACTCTAGGTATACAGGTACGTGAAGTACTATGTATTTGAATAAAGAAGTACTACATATTAGGTTTAATGAGGCATAGAAATATTATGTTTCTTCTTTTTCTCATGGATTTATGATATGAAATAGCTGTAAAAGTAGCAGATCTGTATGAAATAGGATACAATTAGAAAGGCATGCTTCCAGACCAATTTGTTTTTGCGAGACTCTTCTTTAAATTATTGTGTACATAGGTATGTAAATGTTTGGATTATTTTAATTTTCATTACATAACGCGCATCATCATATTTTTTGATCATCTAAACATTTTTGTGTAGATAATGTGTGTGTTATTGATGGGAAATGGTATGTATTTAAATTTAATTTCAGTATGAAGCATTTCCTCCAAGTGACACCAGAAACTGTTTCATTTGGTATATATTTGTTGATGCTATTTCCCTAACATTTTTTACAATCTCATATCTAAATTCAAAAACTATTAATGTATTATATAATAATACAGCTAGTTCACTTGTGTAATAACTAAGCATAATGAGGATGAAGTAGTGCTGTGTATACTGTGTTATTGGCTCCACATGTTGGAAACATTTCTTAGGTAAACCACTTTGTATTTATGAATAGACGTCAAAATTTCATGACCTTTTTTTTTAACTCATGAGTCATTTTCAGGTGAAAAGTATAGAATAAATTTTGTCGTAGTACAGTGACGGTGAACCTCTCGGTTTTTTGAGTGCCAACATTTATTTACATAATAATTGCTCATGTACCAACCAATAGAGTAATCACCGTTAAATTGCTCGTAGCACCCTCCCAGCTCTGTATGCCAAAATAATTGCTCTGTTTGCCACTTTGGGCATGCTTGCAATATGCTTGCCACCTCCATCTTAGTATATACCAAGTGGTAGGGACAAGAAGATAGGGTGGCATTTGGGGAGGATAATGGTGGAGAAATGGATGGGAGTGGGAGAGAAGGAGATTCCTACGGTACTATATTGTAGTGCAGTCACCACTCAAGTAAGGGTGTGTAGAAGGATGGGTGATGGTTTTGGTGGGACTGATATTTTATTATGTTTGAAGTAAATACAATAATAAACATTAATATGCACCATCATCATACACAGGGTAAATGAAAATATTTATGACTGGCTTTCTGAATCATTTTACAGGGACCACCATTTCCAAGTTGACATTTTTGCATAGTTTTGCTAGAGAAGCTTTTTTTCAGGGCATCCCAGGTAATTAAGAGTAATCTATTCATGAAGGGCACCACAGATTTATATATATTTTTATCTAAATAGATATCTTGGGATCTTTGATAATAAATATTAAATATTTATTTATTTATTTGCCTGAGGATCTGGGTACATTCATGTTCCAAGATATACGGCTTGTCAAAGATCTTAACATAAAATACAATACATTGTTACATATTCAGAAACTCATCAATAGTGTAGAATAAGTGTAGCATGAAAAAGTCCCTCACTTTGAATTTAAAGGTTGACATTTTTTCTATGCTCTTGATAACCTTGATATTACAAACTTGTATGAGGTTTAGTGGATGTAAATGACATAACTTAGTAGAAAAAGTGGTCCAGGGGCTGTTGTTTTTCCCTTCAGTTTTGGTTCTTACCTCAAGAACTGTTAGAATCAGGAATAAAAGAACTAAACAGACGTATCGCTAAAGATGACAATTAAGTACTCAACAATTGTGGATATAGCCAAATTGTCTGAGATAATATATGATTACTTTATATGCCATTGATGAAAATGAATTTGGATCAGAATAAAAATTTATACTGCAATTTTTAATCTTGAAACACTTATTTTATGCATGCATAAATATAAATCTTCTATATAAATATGAAAGATGATTGTTAGTACTTCATATTAATAAAGTGTGTGTAATTATTTATTGTTTATAATGGAAATGCATATTTATCTTTGTTATTTCTTTATTTTTCATTTATACCACAGGACCAGATTCTGTCCACATTTCTGCATCTTGATGGAGACAAGTATTTTACCATCTGTACAGCTGTCACCTACTTATCAATGAGAATACCATTGAAATCAAAAACAAATATTGATGGGACTTTGGGCTGAATCATTTGCAAAAACATGTACATTTTATGGAGTTAGAATGAGATTTGAATGAATGGATAAAATGATTTTTTGTTGTGTGTGTGACAATGGTAAATGAATGTGTGGTAGTCTTTCTTTTTTTCCTCCATTAGAGTTGACATGTATCATCTTATATTCACTAGTGCAGATAATACTGACTCATTTTTGAGGAAAAGAACAAAATATCATTGTGATTTATTTGAAGATCACCAAGAATAAATTTATTTAAGAATTGCAATTTCATATGTTTTCATGTGAATGATGAAATTAAAACTATTTTGTACCCAGCTGTAATATTGTGACATTGGAAAAATTCCTTTCATTAAATATCATTAATACCAGTATTTTGAATTCCTTTCTTTAAATTTAGCAGCATTAGGTTTGCTTCCCTATCAATTTCTGAAATGAAGTTGGGGTTAGATACGGTTTGAGGAAAATTAAAAAGTCTATGATGAAAATTCTTCAGGGAGCTCAATTGATTTGTTTATAAAACAAGGCCTAACAGAATAAAAATGAACTCAAACAGCTTTACCTGGTTATTCATTGAAATGGCTGCAAAGCATTTCTCCGGTTTCTTGAATGATATATGTAATGGGCTGGCAAGTCTATGTAAGAAAAAAATAATCAATGATTCCTTTTCCCACAATTACTTCTAAAAATTATGCTTGTACCATGTGGCCTTCCTGCCACTAACAGTACTTCACATAACACTTTTTGTGTGATCTGAATTTTCATGGTTCTCTGGTAAGATTTAACATTGTACAAAGAAATTTTCTTACTTTAATGATGGTGAGTGGATGTTTTTCTTAACCCAATGATGAATGATAAAATTTTCAGGAGGAAAATAATAACCCATAAATGGATGAAATCACAATAGACTTCAAAGATTTACTCAAAATGAAAAGAGACACTCATGAGAAAGAATTACAATCTCAGTTAAATAATCCATTAAATTCAAACTCAAAATGAGCTTACTCTGAATAAAATAGTTTGAATATTAACCTTGTTAATTCAACCTGTCTTATCAAGATGTATATTTTATGCTTAGTAACATCAATCTGCTTACATAATACTTTTAATAATATAATAAATAATAATAATAAATACTTTTTCATAATTTTCAACTATTGTTGCTCAACATGTTTTTCTGTTCAGAGGTAGTGATCAAACATCTGCCCATGTCTACTTAGGTAAGTAGTTGAACAGCATAGATGCTGAAAGCAGCAAAAACCCATTTTTGAGGTAGTATTCGCGTAAATAAAACCTTAAATACCTCTCTTACCCCGCCGACCCAGGTGGCGGCGGGGTAACGTCCTCGTCTGCCATTCCTAGGGTCGCGGGTTCGATTCCCGCCTGGGTGAGTTTCCCTCCATCTAGGGCTTGGGTGTTTGTAAATGTGACCATTGTTAATAGTTCGATGTAAAGGCCAAAATGTGCTGTTTTCGGACTAATACTGAATAAATAAATAAAATAAAAATAAATAAATAAATTCCCTTCTACAGCAATTCATAAAGTAGAATACCATGTCTAATATAAACCTCATGCTTCCATTGTAGGTGAAGAGTATAACAGAAAAATCTTAGAAATTACTCAAAAATTTTCATATAATATTTTTTTGCTTCTAAGGCTCAATATTTAAGAGAAGAGAGGAAGGGAGTTGATAAAATCCAAACCAAGCAGAAAAATGGGTCGGAGAAATATTGAGAGGTAGTGGGATGCGTGAATGCTGGTGGAAGGTGATAATAGAAGTGACTGTGTTATGATGTTGGGTAGAAGAAGGTAGAGTTATGTTTTATGAACAAGAGTGAGATGGGGCTGTTCATTATCCCCAAGCTTTTCAATGCATATATGGACAGAATGGTAAAATAGTCATGGGGAGAGCTGGAGAATGTAAGTCATGAGAGAAATCAGAGAATCAATTAGATTTGTGGATGGTTAAGCTTCAGTCAGCCAGAGGGTTACAATCATTGCTGAGCACTTTAGAAAATCAGTGTGATAGTTATGGAATGAAAATCAGTGGTTAAGAGGTTTCCAATAAAGAGGAATATCAAGTTAAACATAAGACTAAAGAACATAAAATACAGCCGGTGGAGCAGTTTATCTATCTTGGAAGTGTTTTGGAGAAAAATGATCACAGTAATAGGGGAATGATAGGAAGGATTGCATAAGACAAAGGAACTTTTAAAAGGAGGAAGTTGATGACAGGGACCTTAAGTACAAATGTTAGTAAAACATTAGTGAAAACTGTTAATAGGAGCATAGTTTTGTATGCTGAGACAAGATGGTAGTTATAGATTAGACTTATGATACATGTGGAGTAGGATAGAAAAAGGAAAACAAACAAAGTAATAGGCATGGTAGGGGAAAGAGAAGGTTGTTAGGAGAAATCTAAAGAAGATAACAAAAGTGGGTACACAGCATATTGATTGGTGATGGAATGTTGAAGACTGTGATAAAGGGGAGAGCATTATGCAAATGAAGGAGAGAAAGGAAAAGGATTGGCAAGTTGGATGGAATGAAGGCAGATAGAAAGTATGCAGAATTTAAGAAAGGTTTATCGTATTGTATGGTGTTTGATTGCTTCTTGTTATATGAGGCTTAGAAATGTAGTGTTGGTTAGTGTGTGTCCATCCAAAACCTACCTTATACAGGGTCCGTACAATAAGTATCAAGACTGGTTCCAAAAATCAATATTTATTGCAGTTATCATTAAAATTACTTAATAATCTTCAAATTACATTCCTCGTGCATCGAAACACTTAGTTCAGCGCGTCTGCCACTCGTCAAAAGCCTGCTGGAAGTCGGTTTCCGGAATACTGTTGAGAGTCTTTGTCGTCGCTGCTTGAACCACCTCAATTGGGTCTAACCGATATCCTTTGAGCTGCTTTTGAGCTATCCTTTGAGGTAATAATGCTGTCGTGAAAATCTTCATCTTCCTGGATGCAGTCCAAAATTTCTTGCAAAATTTCCACCCGTGACAGTTTTTGTTCCTCACTCAAGACTTATGGCACCAGCTTCCCGCACACTTTCCTCATCGCAAGATCCTCGGTTACAATGGTGTGGACGGTTCCACCTGAAAGGCTGGTCTCCTCACTGATAAGGGCAATGGTCAAATACCTGTCAGAGTCCAAAACTTTTTTCACTTTGGCCACCTGAGCATGTTTGAGCGGTCGTCGGGTGTCCGATGCGGTGTGTGAGGAAAATAGGGTAGGAAACAGCATTATATCAGGGATGGATGGCTTAGTGACAGCAGAGTCAACAGTTTTAGGATGTATATTATATGATTTTGGGACTGATAGGAAACTTGAAAGATTTTCATGACTCCTAGTTTTCAATAAATAAGAACTTTTATCACCTCAAGACAATTATTATTTTTACCAGGGAAATTCTTGGTTATAAAGTAAATCTATGCATCAACAAGAAGAGGGTAGCAGATGACATAGAGGGCTAAAGATACCTGAAATCTGCAGTAACAGACCAGATATAATGATGAATTGTTGGTTAAAAATACTAAAGGCATAATGGTTTATATTGTAGCCTTAGAGACACAATATATGCATTATTAAATGGGCATAATCATCTTGGTTTGCTCGTGGCAGTGTGGCATGCTGTCCCTCCTGTGTTTTTGAAGTACTTGGATGTCCACAACTGCATTTTCTTTGAACCATGTGAAATTTTTCAACATGCCTCTTTCATTCAGAAGTTAAAAGTATTTTTCTTAACTTCAGCAATTTCTTTTGAATTTAAGTATCTTCATTTGGTTTATTTTCCAAGTACATAGTTTTTATTTATCCAATATGTGAATGAATTGTCATTACTTATCATTAGATACTTGATCAACCAAACTAAATGGTAGCTTAAATTTGAAAAAATAATCTGTATTCATATATATTTTCTCAATATTTATGGAGTCTGGGTTGGACTTTCTACTTTTCCAGCTAGGAGGATGAGGCCTGTTTCCCTGAAGATGACGAAGAAGAGAAATGGGTGGTTTGCTGACAGACGGTTTATGTTACGTTTCCTCCTTAATTCCTTTGGCCCTGTAAAGAGAAAAATCATTGGAAATTCAAATTGATTTTCATATTCTTATCAGTCCAGGAATACCTACAATCATTTCTCCCAGTTCATCATTTACACTGGTTTCTTCTTTTACTCTGTGATAACAAGTGGGCATTTGCACCTAAATTGAGATCAATTTTGATGAATCAGATTTTTATCTCCACTTATTCTGTAACTTACTACCACTATGAATTTCTTTTTCTTTGAATTCATTTCTTCTTCTCTCTCCCTTCTTCTTATATTTTTGTATTATGGGAAGAATCAACCCCAGCCGTACTCGTAATAGTGGGCAAAGGATATGGCAAGGCAAATTAGAGAGGAAAAATAAATTACAACATAAATAAAACGGGGGTTAGAACAGAGCAAATGGTTAAACCAAAATACAATATCAAAAATGTACCGGCTAAGGTAGCATTGACCATCTTCACCCAGGCAGGGCTTGCAAGAGATATCTCCCTCAACCAGCGGCCCACCAATCACACGTAATAAAATAAATGCAAATTAATCATGCACTCTCTAGCTTGGATGTACTAAATAGTATTGATCCTTACTAGTCTCAAGCACTCACACACCCAGGGCTTGCTACAGATTTCTCCCTGTGCCAGTGGCCCACCAATCACTCGCTTGGTTATGTGTAAACGCCTTGACCCTTGCAAATCTCACTCACCCAAACAGATCTTCCATGGAATTCAAAAAACACCCACAAAACAACACAAAAAACTAATTCAAGATAGCACCATATTATTACTGACTGATGAAAAGAAATACCTAGAATTAACTTTGCACCCCAGACTAACTAAAGGACTCGCTTCGATTTTGTGTGAGATTTGCAAGGCTTAGCCAGAGTGTTCTTTTAATCGTATTTTGGTTTTATGATTTGCTGTGTTCTAACCCCCCTACATCATTTTATTTTTTAATTTATTTATCCTCTCTAATTTCCCCCAACATATCCTTTGCCCACAATTATGAGTACAGCTGGGGTTGATTCTTCCCATAATATTCATATGCTGTAGTTACCATTCCTTTTAATTCATTATATTTCTTTTTAATTATATGATACTCCATATTGATTCCCTTCCCCTACCCTTAATATTACTCATTAATATTGCCCTATTAATCACTGCTATCCTTCCATCTCACCTCAATTGGTCTAACTTGTCTATATTTCTTCTCCATTTCTAACTTGATGTTTTCTAGCATCCTTGTCCTCAGCATCATTCTATCATTCAAAGTCCCTGCTCTCACAGTGATAGTAATCTTCTGTCTCTTCTACTCTCTTACCATCTGCTCAGCTGTGCAAGGATTTCATATTATGATGACTGCAGAGGCTGTGACTCTTCCACAGCTGAGCATAACACTGTCCCATGAACCAAGTCCTATAGTTGCCAGGAATCATTTTCTTATTTGGTTTCATCATATTTTCCTAGGATTAATAATGGAGGTGGTTTTCTGTTGTCTACCTCAATAGTACTTTTAGTGTGACAGCATCACTGAAAATGTCCCCCTGGGGCCTTAGCTACCTCACTAAAGAATGGAAGCTGAGTAGATTACCTTTTGTTGCCTCCAATCCTTAAGAGTTTTGCTGGCAGGTGAAATTATTATTGCTCCAACCAGCAAAACTCTAAGGGTCATCAGAACACACAAGCCCTTCCACCAAGTCAAGGTTGTGGTCCACAAGTAGAGTTAAGCAGAATAATGCGATTGAATTTTAAAATATGAAATTAATCCAATAATTTTATGAACTACTATGCAATATTAGTTGCTTGAGAAACTATCCAACTTACCAAGTTTTGGTAGTCCTTCAGCAACAGATTTTATTGATGAAAATGAGGAGGTAAAGTATGAGCTTTGAGTCAGTGACTTCAAATACAATTCTCTTTCACTTGATGCTTGAGAAAAATCAGCTGTCTCTGGATCAAAAGCTTTCTTGATACCTTTCTGATAAATATAATTTTATAATTGTTCTTGCATTAGTTCAACTTTGTACCCAAATAAGTAGAAGTAGTATGAATGTATAAAGTTAAGTAACAGGCAGATGAATATTCAACCCTCTATAATCTTCTTACCCAGTTCACTAAAAATATGACAATAGAGAATGCATCAAAAATGCATTATCTGTCTTCTTACCTTTTTAAGAAATGGAGTAAAATCAAGCATTGGATTCACAAATGCCACCTGTGGCATTGATACTTCAACTTCTGATTCGGTAAGACTTTCCAATAAGTAAGGTATGGATACCCTAGGTAATTTTTCAATGACTGAGTGAACTCCATCAGGCTGATCTGGTATGAGAAGAAGAAGGCTGACTGTTTTGGCCTGAAATAATTACAAATTTTGAGACAGAATGACTTTCTTGACTCCCACTTGTATAAAAACTCAATGCATTGTCAAGTTCCAAAAAGAGAACTATGAATGCTAAATATCATACGTACACATTGTAATATCTGGCGACCCTTGGGGCTTCAGTACAATTTGGCATGGATTTTAAGAAAGGAAACCCAATGATGAGAGTAACCACCTTTTGTTAACCAAATATATATCTATAAACTAGTAATACTTCCCTTCTCCTAGTAACAGTTGACACGTATGTATGTACATTGGCATTGCATGGAGTCTAACTAATTCCTTAATTTACACTCTTTGAGATGGGTTCCATCAACCCAAAATTATTGTAGGATGAAGTAGATGTTAAGTTGAGATGGAATCATTAAAACCTGAACAACATGATTTTCATATTTCCAGTTGAAATTAAAAGAGTTACTTGGAAGCATTGTGTCGTACTATATTTGACAATAAACTCTTCCTAAAATGTTTTTGGCCATCAGCATCACTACTCTGAAGTTGCCTGAGAGTTACAGTGCCTCTTCCACACACTCTTTGACATTGGTCCCCATTGAAGATCTCGTTTGATTGAAGTGCACATTTTTGGATTGCTTTTTGTTTTGAAGGACAGCATTCACCATTCCTTGCAAATACTGATTCTTGGAAAATATATTTTTAAACGCCTTACTGTGTATTAGGTATTCATTGAGTGAAGTAGTAACTGAGGAATTACATAAATCAATACATCAGGAATATAATGAGAGGTGATCGTAGTAAATTGCATAAAGATTAACCGGTTAGGTTAGAAAAGAGTGAAGAGAGATGCAGCAAAATGATCTTTGGAATATTAATACTGATGATAATAATAGTATTGAGACAAGTTTATCGTTTAGGGAAATGAATTCCCATGGAACATGATGCTCATTCAATTAACGTACTTTTTCACAATTGAAACGCAGACAAATTTAAAGCTTTCCAACATTATAAAAAATATACACAGTGTAAAATTTTGGATGAAGAAAATAGGTTATAACCCGGCAACTCGATACGAAAACATTAATGAAATTATCAGAAGAGTATCAGCAAATCAAAACATTACCAGAATACCAACATTACCAGAATAGTCAACACCAAATGATTAGAGTACGAATGATTCGAAACCTTCAGATAATAAAACTCATAGACAATGCATATGTACCCAAACATTAGTCATCATAGCATTTTTCATATTTTGACTCAAATTTCTGTTCTATAGCTAATTAATTGCTCTGGACCTGTGTTTAGATAACTATTAAAGATTAAAACCTACTGCTAGTAATAATTATTTTGGAAAGTATGAGCACGAAGTCTCTCATTAAGATGTTCATGATTTTTAACTCTTCTCTATTTAACTCTGACTAATTTTAGAGAGGTTTATGAAGGAAAAGACATGGGACTGATATCTATTATATAAAACATCTGAATTCCTCTGGCTTACCTTTCTCTGCACAACATAGGTTATTCTATGAAAGGAAAAGTTACTACCTAAGAACCAAGAGGTGGGCATTTTAATGCATATAGTTTGAATGTTTTTTGAAAATTTGGAAAACCAACACTCTAACCTACTCTCTTTCCTTTTTCATCCTACTGCTAGCAGTTCACATTTGTTTTGGATGATTGGGTTAATCGAAACCTGCAATATGGCAAATTCTATCTCACAGATCCCTTTTACTTGTGAACTTTCTCCATAAGCACTTAAAATGTAGGTACAAAATAATGCTTGTGTAATGGTCGCTAATGCATTGGTTAATTTTGTAGAGTAAATAAATCCTGTCAAATACCTCAAAAAGAAGTTCCACAGCAGAACAACCCAATTTTTCGTCATATCCATTTCTGAAAACACCAACTTGAGGTATCATTGGAACAAGTATTTCTTTTCTTGAGGTTGATGAGCCACTGGAAGTTCGTAAATAGAAGGGAGCAGCTGTTTCATGGGATAAAAACACATAAACAGGCAGCCGCTCATAATCCTGCCAGTGGCTTAATATTCCCACATCACTGTGTAATTCCAGGCCTATAAGTTACAAAAAATTACAAAAAATTTGAGAGTAGAATTGGTCAATTAGGCATGATAGGGTCAT
This sequence comes from Hetaerina americana, assembly GCF_022747635.1. NCBI lineage: Eukaryota > Metazoa > Arthropoda > Insecta > Odonata > Calopterygidae > Hetaerina > Hetaerina americana. Next base: position 34,929,964 of record NW_027286070.1, read on the forward strand.
CATCACTGAAGAAATATTTCACTTCAAATTTATGATTTCAAATTATTACCTGTCGGTACCCCCATGAGGGGATCACTTGTAGATACCTTATGAATGCACCATTAAATTTAAAATTAAAACTATGTGTAGATTTTACTGACAGTTATTTAAATGCATTTTCACATGGAAAGATTGTAAAGAACTACCAATTGAAGGTTCAACCATTGACAGCAAGGAGAGTGATTATCATCGCATACCTGTTCTATTATCTGATGCTTCTGTTATATTTGCTCGATATATCATTGTCATAAGATCTTTGTATTCTGGTAGCAAAAGGACATCCTTTTTCACAACAATTTTGTTGTAGGAACCTGCTGCCTCACTGTCTTTTTTATTTGCCTGGTGAAATAAAAATATTTTATTTAGACATGCATCTGACTTCTAAATATAGATTTGGAAATTAATGAGTGCTATCGAATATGCAATTTTTAAATATAAATTTATTTACCTCAAAAATATCATAATAATAAGCAAAGCCATTCCTCATTTTGCCTAGAGACTCATTGTTAAACTGAAATGTTTCCTGTATCTGGGTGGCTGTTTCCCCTGAGGCACCTTCAAGGAGCATGAAGATATTGCTTGCAAAGCCAAATGGGGAAAACACTAGGTTTTCATGTTCTTCATTGAGTACCTGAAGTTGAAGATGTTTAGTAGAGACATGAAAAAAATCAGTTTTGATTAATTAAGAGTTAACTATAAAGGATACTTTCATTGAGGTTTAGAGAGTGCTGTATTTTGTGCTGTAGACAGTGCTGCATTTTTGTTTTAATGGACTTTACCCATCTCATTAAAGCACAAAATGAAATATGTAGGTAAGTATGAGTCATTACTTTGGTTCTTGAATATCTATGTGCATGCATTGATGAAAAATTCCTTCACAGCCACTTGATATACTTTGTGAATTCATTGGTGATGTTTCCCTGGGTGACATTGGGTGCAATATACTAAGTATACCATGTATATTGTAACCAATGGCCAATGTATAGTATACAAAAATATTATTGCATTGATTATAAAAATATTGTATTGACTGATTATAAAAAGTTTGATCTTAATTGGACCATACTAAGACTGCAGTACCTTCTGCTGTCTAGCCAGAGTTTCAATATCTACAGAGTTTTTATTTGTTCCATTTGGGCAGGAGCATAACGTTTTTAATGCTAGACAAAATATTTATAGGAAAAAATACATAATTCAAAAGATTTTTACATTCATGGAATTTACACAATGACTTTAGACTAGCATCCTAAAAAGAAACAGAATTATTGGGGTCACAGGAAAAAGAAATTTGAAAAACCTGTAAAACTCATTGAGATAAAGATTATGAGACAGATAAAATCTTATGTTAGTGCGTGATCTATCTGAGAGACTATTTAGGAGCAAAAGATCATTATTATTGGGTTAAGGCTTAAAGCATATTAAATCATGGAACTTTGATCCATCTAAACATCATAATTATGGCATAATCAATTAGTGTTTGTAAAACAAAGTTCATGAACCGGAGGTTTCTACAAAATAGTTGAAACATGGTGGATATTTTTTTGAAAGGCCATGAATGGCAGAAGGGAGTATAAGTATATTCAAAAACCATCACCGGTATATCATACAAGGCACTTAGTGCTGGACTCCACCTTATTTATGCTAAAACATTGCTAAAATGATAGATTAGGACAGCCAACCTTCCCAATCCTCTTTTTCTGATTATGATGGACAGCCCAGGAGGAATTCCTTACATTTAGATAATGTCCAGAATTTTGGCACAGTATTAGAAGATTTCCCCATCCTTACCCTTGGTAAGATTTTTTCTAGCATTTGATATTCCTTGGTTACACATGTGTCAACAGAAAGTTGCCCATTTATCCATACTATTTTGGAGGATTAGATCATCTTCCAGTTATTTCAAATTTTGCTTTTCAATTAAAGGCAAAAATACAATGCGATGAAAAAAAGCAGGGTCATGAAACTGCTATTAATGATAATTCAAAATGTATAATGCACATCTTATAAGAAGAAAGTGGGACATTTTTATTTAAAAAAATACTCAAGCAGAGACTGCTGGAGGTGAATAAGGATTAGAATACTGAAGAATTATATGATTTCAAGAAACAAAAGATCGTAGAAGAAGTTGAAGAAGCTTTAGAAAAAGAGAGAAGAAATAAAAGAACAGAAGGGTTGACCATAGAAGCATGAGAAGTTGTGACGTAAAAGAGTGACTATTTGAAATGGTTGGCCTGAAGGAATGCTGAAAATTTATATAGATACAAGGTATGAAATAAGATGGACAAAAGAACTTATTGGAAAAGTAAGGAGGATAAATGGAAAATAATTTATGGAGAAACAGATCATACTCTAGTAGAATCCTGAAGAATGATATCAAAAATGAAAATGACAAACATTCTTGAACTGCCTGCACCTGTAGTGCAATGGAAGCAGCACTTTGAAGAATTGTTAGTTGAGAATAGATTAAAAGAGTAATTGTTAGGATAGTGGTGGAAGTCAGGGTGTGGAGCCCATTTTAGAAAGAGAAGTGAAAGAGGCCCTCACAGGAAACAGGAATGTGAGAAACGGAAAAGCAAGCCGCATGTCCCCCACCCTTATTCAGCATGCAGAATGTGTTGGAAAAATTGAGTAGACCCTGTGAAGATATGGGAATGCCTTAAAACAGGGAAAAATATACTTTCTCCTGTTGGCAGATGACTAGGTATTGATTGCTCAAAGTCGGCAGGATGCTAACTTTGTGACAAGAAATTTACTCAAAGCATCTGAAGGAGGAGATCATTTAGTCAACATGAATAAAACTCTAGCAATAGGAGGAGTTGAAAATGATATTAATTTGCTGCAAGGAACTATCAAGGCAGTAAAAAAGTTTAAATATTTACATTCCGTATACATGAGTCTGCAAGATGTGAATATGAGGTAGCATACAGAGTTCTTCAGACGTGTGGAGCAATTATAATGTTCTATGTTCAATGGGACTCTATGGAGCAAAGTAATAGCTATGGAAATAATGAAGAGAGCCTTTAAACAATACTAGGGAGCATATTGCCTTATGGGGTAGAGAGCTGGAATTTGTGTGAATGCCTGAAAATTAAATACAAGTGGTGGAGATGGAGGGGATAAGAAGAGGAGCCAGGATATCTGACTTGGAAAGGAAAAAAATGAAGATAAAAGACTAGTAATCGACATGAAATAATCAGTGGTATGAGGAATTTAGAGTCAAACTCTCCTACGTTATGGCCAGGCTCGAAGTATGAATGAGGGAAGATGGTCAAGAACTGAGAATGTTTACTTTAGGAAGTAGGAAATTTGAATGGCCTAGAAAAACATGGAGAGTATAAATAGCATTAATGATGAGGGATAAATGCTTGGAAGAGGAAATTTGCAATGACCAAGGAGACTGGAATATGGAAACACAGAGTTACCCCTGAGAAGTGGAGAGAGCCTCAGGTGTAGAATTTAAAAAGTTCATAACAATATATCTTGTTGCTCAAATATGTGCAGCTGAGATATTCAATCAAAAATTGTTAAGATAACCTTAGATTAAACAGTTTTAATTATTATTATAATTATAACCTTATTATAAAGTTGTTGCCTGCTTAATATGAGGCCCCAAAATAAAAGTTTTATTTTGGGGCCTCATATTAAGCAGGCAATAAAGCCAACAGACATTTTTTTTAATATTACAAGGTAATGCAAGCTGGATTTAAGTGTTACTGGGAAAGACATCCCCAAAATCCATGATTCTTTTCTCAAAAGTTCTCATTTTCAATATCAAGAAGTAAGAAATCACATGAAATAAAAGTGCTTCCGGGGGAACTTTATATGTAGGGCAGGGGATTGGGAGTCAAGATGGAATGAGAAAGAAAATAGAGAAGCAAGATGAGATATCGGAACAGAATGAATGTCGACAAAAGTGATAACTTTCACCAAATTGTTTTTTATATTTTTCTATCCATGGGACTTCCACTGAGAGTACCATGTGGTATTGGAAATATGAAATGGAGGAACCAATTGGCAACTATGGTAATAACAGTGTTGGACCAAGGTTTTGGACTTTAGATGAGTGGAGTATGTTTGCTCCATTTTTTGGAATCTCAGGTGCAGGAATCATTGTTTATTAAAAAAAATCAATATTGTGAATGCTCCAGGGCTGCTATTCTGAATGAGACATTACCAGTAAAATATATAATTATAACAATGCTGGTTACAACTTCACTATAATATGACCAACAATTATATGCTTAATAATTTATGGCAATTTCATACTTTGAAATTTCAAAATCTTCCCCATAAAATACATAAATTTGTATTTAAAATATGACTTAATGACCAAATTAAGGATTTTATTGCTGAAATTATCATTTTAAAGTAAACCCTTGAAATATTAACTAATATGGCACAAGAATTATTTTTTCATTTCAGACAGTTTCAATTTTTTGTGACAATATGCTATTTTATTGAAAAATCTACTAATAAATAACATAGGATTTCAACATTAAATTCCCATGTATATTCTTATAGGAATTCAGTACATATGCATTCCAATACACAAAACCAGAGATAAAGTGACTAGATCTATGAAATTAGCACATTACAGATCAACTATTCTGTATATTTCTAAGAACTCTAGTGTAGGATTTTAATTTTTGGGATACACATTGCAAGATGCTGACAATAAAAATAACATTTCATGGTTTCCCTGGCATTAGGCAGTATATTAGTAGTACCAAGAGGCTTTAGGCCCAATTTCCTCTTTTGCTGCAGGAGTATTATTGTTTAACTCACATTTACAGTTATCTTGTATTTTCATCCCTACTGTATAGCACCCTATATCGTTTTTTCATACACATAAAATAATCATAACATGGAAAATCCCCAACCATCTTTCATGGGAAAGGGCCTGAAATATGAAAATGCAATTCTATGAGAGAAACATAGAGCACACATGCAATAGTAACATACATGTATTCTAACCTCCTCCATTGATTTATTTGAAGTCCACCCCAAAAATTTCAGAGTAGACATTACACCATTACAAACATCCAAGCCTTGGGTAGAGGAAGACCCACCAAAGTGGGAATCAAACACATGACTAATGGAGCAGAAGGGAATAAAATCCCTCCACCACTGAGGCAGTCACACTGGAGTAGCAGAATTATATTCAGAAAATTGCAACAATAAGCTGTAAATGCTTCATGCAGGAGAAGAACAAGGAATTTTCCTTCTCAGTACTTTACCCTAATTAGAGCCCTGATTTGAGACAGAATACCTTGCTGAAATTGATTTGAAATTCTGAAAGGAGAAGAAGACTTCTTAATTTATTATGAGTGCTATGATCATTCGACCACATAATGATATTGCCTGTATTTCACAGAAATACGAGCTTTATAAATTCAAAGCATCAAAATAGTAACTATGGATTGTTTTCTTTACTCTGAGGAATGCTTGATGCATGCAGAGAAACCAGGTCGATTACGGACAATATCTTTTTAAAATAGAGAATATTACAGGTAATAAATAATCGAAAATAAATGAATGAACTTCACTATAAAATAATAAAATTTTACTAGATAAATAAATTTAAGCTAGATGTTTTTGAATTGCCGCCTAGCATTGTAAAAATGATTTGGTACATCACGCTTACATTATCATAATCCTTTTTGAAAATGCGCCCTGCTAGTTAATGTTCTCCCCATATTTTCCACAGCACTGAAAAAGCACTGGTTGCAATCACATACATTTAATTTTTGCCTCACCTGGAATAGTTCCACCGTAAAACCATTACTGAATTTCATAACCTCGAAAGCGCTGTTTGGCGCTGATTCCCGGCCAAAAGCATCTCCACAAGAGAGGAATAGTAATGATAAAACTGGAATAAATCATAAATTCACATTTTCAGAAAAATGAAATATTTAGCAGAAACGCATAAATATGCCAAAATGAAGAAATAAAATTACCATATCCATTTCATATTTATATCGCATGTATTTGGATTAGAGATCATTACTGGCGTGTTCTAAGAAAAATATTATCTGGATGGGAGAGGTGCGAGGGAATTTCAAACAGAGGTATTGCAATACCATCGCTACATATACTACCCCAAAAATACAATGACACCCCAGAACGTTCCATCCATTGCATGAAACATGTCATTAAAACTTATGAGGAGTCTCGATTTTCGTTTATGTTGCGCGATCAATGTAATTTTCCCGGATTCAATTTGGTTTACAGCAAAATTTCAAGGTGTACATTCCGGCACACGGATTTCTTTGCACTCAGTTCTTTTCAATTGAAGACACGCAGGCTACTAGTTTGTGACGGCTAGGCTCCGATAGTAATGAAAACTCAAAATCATAATATAATCCTATGCGTGAAATGTGTGCTAGCAAAATTTTACGCATACAAAGTTCCACTTACCGAAAACAGGGAAGCCCATAATGCACTTCCTAGGTGGTGCTGCAGACGAGAGCTTGAGAGAGATCGGTTATACCTACTGTTGTGCGAAAAATGAGGCCAGCGGAAAAGAGGTGGGGAGGAGTGGAGAGATGGAAATAAAAAAGACGTTCACTTTCCTCTTACCTCAGAATAACGTTACCACAGCGGTTGCTCCATAGACATTAGGTGTCTCGAACTTCTACAATATAAGCCGGGCATTTAATAGAATAGCCTTAGCAACGCAATTGCCGCTAGTTTTAAACAATGAAATATAAATAAATGAAAATATTAATTCCTATGAATTGAACTCAGGCTTTGGTATGTTACCCATTTTCCATACTAAAAAAATAATTCCGTCCTTGAAGATTCTTGAATTAAAAAACAAGAACTTTCCGCGCATAGCTTAATTTTGTGTTGTGGACAAATCATTGCCGACGTGATGTTTTCGAAGAAATTTAGTTCAACTCAAAATTTCCATTAAAAATTTTTCGAAATTAAACACTAATAAGTGTAGAAAATACGTATACTCTGGCATTCTCCTTGAAATATGCTTACACCGATTATTTTAATAACTATACGAAAATTTGATTTATAAAGGCCGGCAGGTGCTTTTCTCAATAATAAGAAGACTCCAGTTCATCATTTTGATTTTAACATTCATACCAGCCAAATTATTGGCTTTACTTTCAGGTTAAGGATGGAATATGTCTTAGAAAGCATATACTAAGTATTCTTATCGACTATCCTATTCGATCTGACTCTGCAGAGTATTCGAAGAGATATTGGGAGAGCTCTGTTTGGGTGACCGGGATAAATTGGTCGAAGAACGACAGCCCACTGAGTAGAATCTTGATGCACAAGTCTACAAGCGTGACTCCTTGATTTAATCGCAGGTTCAAAATATTCGATGTGGCTTAATCCACTCACTGGTTTCATTTTTCCACTTGCCTTATAGTCTTACAGTACAATATTTGCTTATAGGGATACTTATTCCGGCATTCTAGATTTATCATTTCCATTATAAAATTAATCGATGTCATTAATTCACACTTCAAATTGCCAATTATCGTTTTCATATTGAGATATGTGATTGGCACATTATCAACAAGGTATTTTTGCAACTAAGCAGGATTTGCTGCATGCTATTCTATCATCTTTCAGAATGCCTTGGTAGTAGAACATATCAACGACTTGCATTAACGATTTCGTTAATCTCTAGTTGGATAACTACTCTAGCTTAACATTCAAGAGCCTTTGAAGAAAAATTGCAAATTGTGGGCATCTGACATACTTCCAGAATATTAAAACAAAGAACAAGTACCGGGGCTCTATTGAAATACATGAAAACATATTCGGGTATGAAACAGTCTTGATAATGAGTGATTCTCAGGGAATACTTAACTTTATGGAATACTAATAAATTCAAAAAATAATCTTTTGGTACACTCGGGTCAACCAGTGTTTGCTTTTAAAGACTAGCTGCAACGTGAGAGAAATGAGCCGCAGAATGCAACCCACACGACGTCACGCTTGAAAGCCACCTTAGCAGTAGACATATGGAAAATTATCCTAAAACATAACTAATCCCATCTATAATTGTGCCAAATGTTGGAACTAATCCATGCCAGTGATTCCACAAACAATATTGACCGGTTTTCTCAATGAATATTAAAAATAGCATCGGGGCGCGAGAAGGAAGTGAGTGAGCTCGAGTTTCCACGAACTAGATGATATCTTCCGATACAATTCTGCTTTCATGTATGTATATATATATATATATATATGTCAGCTATGTGATTTTTAGGGAACCAGGTCTTCCTGGGAAACCATAACCGGTCCCCCTACCCGGATGTGTGAATTTCACACGCCGTCGAGCTTAGTACTGGGTGAACTCTACCATCACCTACCAAACCGACCTTTATATATATGAATTATACACTATGTATATATATATATATATATATATATATACACACACACACTCGTATATGAATTTGCAACTATGGTGCCAACATAAAATCGCATTCATCCATATTCCTACCGCGAGGCTACATAAATTTCGCTAATCGGTTGTGTACGTTCAACCTGAGTGGCCCTTATGGAAACAATACTGAAATTCAGAAAAACTTTCCAGTCAATAATAGACATCCTAGCCATTATAAACCTATACTATAAGCTTTACACAATTATTATCTTCTCTCAGGACAAATACGTTTTCACATGAAGGCTATGCGAATAAGGCGAATGAATATGAATATTTCGACAATAGTAGCTAATTTACGTCTCCATTTTGCCAGAGCAAAAGAGTACTGCGATGGCTCAGCGTGGTGACGAGAACAGATCCTATGTCGTCCTCAACAGTCGCTGTGATGCAAGGCTAAGTGAGACGATCGTGGACTGCACAGCGACAGATGATAGTCTTAATGCTGAAGGCAGAATGGTTACGGACGAACTCTTAAAAGAAAATGGCCAGAGCAGAGCTAATCACCATAACAAACCACGCGACACTAATAAGGGTGCGATTTAATTTATTATTTCCAATTCAAGAGCATTTTAGTCTACATTTTTACTGCCCAATTCAAACGAAAAATACGATATATAAATTCCGAAAGTTCACATCTTGAGAAAGTTGATTTGTTGTGCCCTTCACATACTATATGTAATTCCCAAAGTACGAATGATTGAATAAAAAATATCCCATTATTAACAGAGGCAAAATAAGTTTTCTGGTGTAAAATATAAATGGTATCATTAAATTAGGTAAACAATCAGAGATTTTTATAGATTTACCCTGGGCAGATGTGAATTTTTTGACTAATCCGCTTACCAACAAAATAGATGACTTTATTTCTCGATTTAAAGATAAATGACGCCATGTTTACCTCACGGGGAAGAGGTGAATTGAACTCTAGTTTGATGCTCACTTAGGTCTTAGATCCGCCGTTTGACAACAGCTAGTTACAACGCGCATGAGGCTACTAAATAAAAAGCTTTTAGACTTGCATGTAGACTTCAACTTATTACAACGGTCTGAAAAATGAGACCAATTTTAAGTGTTTCAACTTTGGACAAGAATTCAATCAACTGACTTGGTAGCTAAACATCGAAATTCGAATTCCGTCAAAAAGGACTGGTTGAAACTGCTGTAGTCGAAATATCACTAATACTAATTTAGATTAAAATTTTTCATTCATCGATTGAAAAACTTCGTAAAAGTCCACCGTACCAATTTGAGAGAATATAATAGTTACACGACTAGTTTACTTTATTTCTACGTAAGCACAGCACTCGCACGTAACAAAAAATCGGTGGAACGACATTTTTAGTACTCCGCGCACTCATTCAACTCATAAATAGTTTGTCCCAGATGAATAATCCTCAAAGGACTTTAAAAAAATATATTAATGTAATTTGGCAGTTTAAAGCTATTTTTACTCAATGATGTTCTTTGAAATGAGAATAAAGTATGGAGGAAGCTCATAAGAACCACAAAATTTATTCAATTAAACTTATATTTTATTGTTTCCAGAATTACCTCTTGCCTTTTCATCAGAGAAAATTTATGTCTTCCCATCAGGGACAATGAGGAAGGAGTTAAATCAGAGAAAGAGTAAGTTGAAAAATTAATAATAATAATTCTGAATTATATGTTATTCATTATTATAATATATCGCCAAGATTAGATAGGGGGGTTGTCAACGCCCACCCATTGTGAGCCAGGGAGAGACAAAGAGTTGGGGTTGGTAAGTCACGAGGATCTGTCGCTGCTGTGGACTCCGTTGACAATGGGTGCCTGCTGGAACAGTTTGATGTGGATAAAACTTTTACCCAATTTTAAGCGACACAAGATAACGGTTGGCCAGCGGGGTAGGAATGCGATATGGTAGTAGTAGTTTTTATGGGAGGCGACCGACAGCTAAGGTCATTTGCGCCACAGGGGATGGATAGGAAAGGATGAAGGGTGGAGAGAAACCCGGCATTAGCCTACTCTTTACGAAAGGCGCCAAGGGGTCCGCAGTTTAACGTCCCATCCGACGGACGGCGTGACTTATATAAGATTCACTCAAAGTGCCCTCCACAATGCACCTCAAGTAGGGATCGAGATACCTCTGAAAAACATTCAACACCGCCGGGATTTGAACCCGCGCCCTCAGGGTGGGAAGCCAGTACGTTAACCCCCGCACCAACAAAAATTATACTTTCAATTTTTCTAAAACCTTTTCCCTTTTAACTTCATCAATTCCATTTGATGCATATACTTTTCCAAAAAACACCTCCGCCATGAACCGAGGTAACAGCACCAATTTGAGCCACTGCATCCTCAGGAAACAAATATTTAAAAAAGAATTCATTTCACTATTTATCCTATCCCCTCAAAAAACATGAAACTCCCATTTTCACCTAAAGACCTTCCCTCTATTTTCAAGCACCTTCACAGATCAATCCCTTTCTTCAGCAAATATCTCCTCTCCTATGTAAAAGGTGTTACACAATACCCTTCAGGGACCCGATGTGCAACAAATCAAATGGAAAAAATCCACATCGCACGACACAAATGGGCCCAAGGACGTCAAATCTCTAGCAGACTTATGAATTTAAAAAAGTCCCTGACAGCCTCCAAGATCCCTATAATTGCATTTTAATCATAAAATATTCAATAGTTTTAATTCTGACTAGGGCCCAATTTTCCTCCCACATTCTCCCAGTCACCATCACACAATCTACTAGCGATTCTCTTCTTCCTCCGTCCTTTTCTCACAGTTCTTCAACCCCTTCCATTTCCTAGCGATCAGTTGTGCAATCATTTAGTAACACGTAATGCCTGGTATGATAAAGCTGGCATTGAATTGAAACCTCGTTGCGTCTTCTAATCTTCCTCACTTATTTTCTCTATCCTTTGATCCTTTCTCTTAGAAATCTTTGTACCTGGTACACACACCTCCCCCTATATTTATCTTTCTTGATATTCTCCCCTGTGACCGCCCGACCGCACAACAATTTGTTTTTAACATGAAACTGATCCAACAACCACCCATTGTCAATGGATTCTCTAGTGAGCGACCAAAGCCTATGACTTACCATTTCTTCTTGAGCCTTACTTTTCTCCTTCTGTATTCCTACTTTACCATTGGTAGCCAGTGATAACATCCTATTTACTATTAATCTTAAATCCCTTTTGCCATTCCGAGATATAATAGTTAACTATTAAGACCTCAAAATATTCTCTCTTATATGAAATCACGTGTGACATATTTATTGGGAAGAGAAGAAATGAATTGCATAATATTAAGGGCATTATATTCCATTGATATACAAAATACAATTCCGTACCTGATGGTTTTCTAATTACATCTTAATGATTAAAGGACGATGATCCATGAAAAAAAACAAGCATAAGTTGATTATCTTGGGAATGAACTTATGATACTGACTAATTTTCAATAAAATGAAAATTATTGGCACGATGTCATCATTGGTAATTGCTAATTATTGACCCAAAATCGAGAATAATAATTAGATTTGACTCCTCGTTTGCTGTATTTCAGATAGTACCAAGATTCAATCATATAATTCACATACCATAAAAACGGAACGACCTGACCACATAATTTAAGGCCCTTTTGTCCCAAAATTTCTATAAATGTTATTTTTAATAATTATGAAAGTTTGAATTCATCATAAGGCATGCTTGGGGCAATCTCAGAAGACATGCTAGCCCAATATAATTCACTGAAAACTATTACGCATTCCAGCAGATAGGACAGCGGATGCAATCGCCAAGTGTTTCTGGATGTGTGCATTCGGCTGTCGCTAGAGGCCCACTGACAATATCTAGAGATTACAGAAAGCATCAGAATTAACCGAAGAGAATGTAATAACATTCATGGTAAAATATGACCTTGCATGAATATGTAGTGGATTGATTAAAGTAAAATTTATTGTAGTTGAAAACTTGGTTACTCTTCTGTGACCACATCTCATTTTCATCTACAAACAAAAGCTCTTTTGAAGAAGTTTTCATTTCAGGCAAGTCTTTCCCCAGGAAAACCTCATTTAAAGTATTACATTCATGTAGTTCCTACGCGTAGTTACATTATTTCATTTTTCGACTTCCATGGCTAAAGTTTTCTTGTAATTATACGATGAATAGCTTGTATCTCAAAACATTTTTATAGGCAAGAAAGCTAATGCTATTTATCTTACCGTCAAAATTTCATTATGAAATAATTAGATCAAAGAGATACTCGTAGATGCTGGCAGTAGGGAAGAAACAGGGAGTAATAAATTACCGACAGTGCACACATAACTTATATTAAAAATAATTTAATGCATATCCAAGAATTCAAAAATTAAGACTACATTTACATATGTACACACAAATTACTTTTCTTAAAACCATACCGTACTTTTGGCCAATTTCCCTTTGAAACTTATCATTTACAATGTATGAAGTTAACATTATTTCACCCTCACTAATATCAAGAGTTGAAACACTTAACTTTCTAACCTGATAACCTTAATAAGTTCGTCAGTCTTCAATCAAACAGCAATTTCCTTTGCTTCATCCAAGCTTACATGAAAATTTGGTGCATGTGAGAAATGAAGCACTGAAATAGTTCTGAAAATAAAAGGCCTTTAAAACAGCCGTGACCATTCGAATTTGAGCAATTCACTTTCACTCTATTATAATAATAATTCTGTTTTCAATGACTGATGTATTTTTTGCCATGAAATCACTCTCAATTTTAGCTTCTTCATATCTATAGGACGGTTAGTAAATTTTTTCAACAGGTAAATAACCTTTCCTATCAAATGATACATGAAAGAAAGAAATTAAATCAAATTTCTGCGAAAAATTATTGTTTTCTGGAAGCCAGGAGTTTAAGGCCACCAGTAACAGCGATAAACATATTGGAATTAGACGATGAAATGCCGAAAAATAGGAGTTTAAATTAAACATGATCTTTTAATAGATGCCATTTAAAATAGGGCTATCATATTCAAACTAAATACGGTGGAGACAAGTCAAAAAAGCTGAAATCCACGAAATCAAATGTTTTTAAAAAGTTGAACGACGTAATCAATTCGCAAAGGAGGGCAAAATTCAATAATACGCACAATACCATGCGAAATCGTAGGCTTTGACACCACTTTTACACTTTCCTCGTTCCCCTTGACATTTTTAGTACGTATTCCTGGTAGAAACTTGGACGAAATATATCTCGAAGATCGCGATATAACGATCGATCTATGACCCAACTTAAGCACTAGAAAGTGATCTCCGAAAACAGGTGGGAATGCCTACCATTCCATCACTTTGTGTGCAATTTGAAGGATAAGGTTATATTACGCGAGCGCATTACAAAATTACTGTAGCATGAAGTACCAGAATCAGCTCGCCGGGCCGGGAAATATGATATAATGCCTGGTATTAATTTCTCCAGGTCTGTTGGACACAGTTTCAACCTCTCTCGGGAAATAAATTCGACCATATCTAGTACCACCACTGTTGACACCGGTGTCCTGATGGGGTCGTTTATTGGTCCCAAACAATTCCCAATTGTCCAGTCGCAAATCACCAGTCCCAGTCCTATCGGGAAACACCATTTGTACAGGTGTGACAAAGGGCGGAAGGCTACCTTTAGGATTGGTTGGGAGCTGGCCGACTCTTTTACCCTTCCTCAAACCTTGGCGAGTGACACTTGGGTCCAGAACATTTTGAGCGGGAGGAAAAATAGCTTTCTTCCCGCCAATATTTTCCCCTGGATTGTGCAGAGGAAATCGCCAATAGTTTTCCCCTACCAACGGCTGATTTTTGTTGATCAGCCCCACAATGCGGTCAGGATGAACTTGTATACGAGCTTCTGAATCCCCGCTGGCTGCGAGCACATTATCCACGTCCGGGTATTCGCTATCAGTACTGTTGAACAGACCTTCCCCGTTGGCTTTGGCATAATAATTGAGGGGTCTCGGGGTCAACTGGCCTTGAGGTCGCGATGGATAAGGCTGCTGAGGTTCAAGAGGATAAGGCCTCGGAGGTGGACGAGGGGGTCTTGGGATTGGACCATCAGGTGTTTGAGAACCAGGGAAGGAGGACCTGAGGGGCTCGCCAACAGCTTTGAAGAATCCTCCTCTGTGGTTATTCAAGTACCGCAAAAGACTATCTGAATCCTGGGGACATTCGGGAAAGGCTTTGTAACAATGCTCAGGACGTCCTCTGGAAGATATTCCCAGAAGTGCTGCACCGCCGAAAAACGAAAGCGGCGATCCTTGAGGGTTGCCCAGCGTCAATGCTGCCAAGAGCCTAAAGAATAATAGAATATCGAAAAAATACTTTTTTTTGAAGTTATCGTGAAGAGAAGAAGTAAAATAAATTTATAAATGTTGGCAATCATAAAAAGCAATTGGCCAAAATAATAAAGTTATTTACTTATTTAGCATTAGTCCACAGCATATTTTGGCGTTTATATCGGACTATTAACAATGGACACAGTAACAAACACCCAAGGTGGCGGAAAACCCACCCAGGAGGGGTATCCAACCCGAGACCTGTGGGTTGACGAGGACGTTACCCCTCCGCCACTGTTGTGGATTTTATTATAATGGTAATATGGTTAGATACACTGCATGCAAATGCAGAGATACAATACTTTTTGTACGAATATTCTCGAGACTTCAACAATCAGTCGGCAAAAAATTTCTTTGGTTTCAAAAAACATGTTAACCGCTACAGTTTCCTCAGGAATCCAATTTAATAGCTGATAAAACTTCAAGAGTGGGTGTGAATATAATTTTATTATTGCAAAATTGTGATAATTGTGCCCAGTGAAGATAGTGGGTAAACAAATCATTTACTGAAATTAGTAAGTGCTTTAAACCCGCCAGCTTTTCTTCACTTCAGTTTCCACGAATTCAAGGTATACCATTAAATGATTCAAAACATATTCAACAGTCCGCTTAGAAAATGTGCATTCATTATAAACCTCATTCAACTTCTATTGCATCGTGAATTTTCATTTTCGGTAGACTATGTTGAAAGGGTAGCTTATGACGATCCCTAAACATTATTACACGCCATTGTAGGGAGTATGAGAAAAACCCCCAAGGATAGTCGTTGATGCAGAATTCCACTAAGGGGTAATGTCCCAAACAAATGAGCTGGAGGAATCCCCAAAGGAATAATAAGAGATACAAAATAAATCAAAATACCCACAGAATATTATCCAATATCTTTGGCAAAATCAAAGACTGTGCACTCATAAAGAAAATGGGCGTTTAACAAATCACATCCAATGCTTATGGGAAAATTTAGTGAGGGACTAAGTATGAAGAATAAGGATTCATATAGTGGAACAATATTGTTTGAAATAATACCATTTTCCCACTACAATTAGACTTTATCTAGCTCATGGTGCCATTATTGCTAACAGTAATGGATTGGGTATTAGGGCTTTGAAACAGAACTAGTAAGTGTACAGAGGAAATAGTTCTCAGAAAAGGACTATGCCGCTCGATGACATCCTTAAGGTGTATTCATTATTGTATGAGTAAACGTACGCAGTATTTTATTCACGGGCAATACTTACTGCAGCAGTTGTTCCTGCCCTACGAATGATTCACCCTGCGAGGCTGGTCTGTATGGTCTGTATGGCCTGTAACCCCCGCTGTAAACTCCCGGCATTGAGCCAGAAGTCAGCTCACACAGCAACCGAGGTACGCACTTCTGGTCATCAAACTCAGCAACGGCGGCGACAGCTCTGTTGACGATTGCCGTTGGTGGAGGCAGGGGTGCGAAGGGGAAGGGGTTGAAAATAGAGGGGAAAGGATCGCCGAAGGACGGAGGTGGGGGTGGCCGTGGAGGTCTCTGGCCGGGGAAGGGCCGTTGGGGGAAAGGGACCGACGGATAAGGACCACTGGGAGACGGAGGTCCGGGTCTGGGCCTGGATGGGAACTGCCCCGGAAAGGGTCCAGGGTACGCCCCGGGCGGTGGAAGGGAGTCTTCGTAGGCACCCTGAGGAGGGAAGGCGGGGAAAGGGAACTGGCCTGGGGGTGGTCGCGGGGATCCGGGTACGACGATTCGAGGCGGGAAGCCACTGGGTGGGAGCTGCTTCGGCTCCGGCTCAGCTGCGGGGACGCCCACGTCCCGGCTCCCTCTGCTTTCACCGGTGGCGACGCCCACGGAACCCCCGTCTATTTCGGCCGTAGGCCTACTTGGGACAGGAGGAGAAAACTTAAAGAAATCGAGCCTTTTCCTTCCACGAAAATTTACGGGGATTGTGCGCATCAAAATTTCGATTTGGAGAGATTTCGAATGCTATTTAGCTAACAGAGAGGGGGTATTATCAAGAGTGAGGAGATTCGATTGCCCAAGTGTCCACCGCTTGAAACGCGAGACCCATAATTAAATGAAAGGCTCCTATCTTTTACTTCAAGTCATCTGATACACTTTTCAATTAGATCGCCATAGTATAAGCTAACTTAACAAAATTTTTTTTAATCATGAAAAAACTGATTTCATTTTCCGAAGCCTTAACGTTTTTTTATTGAGCAATGGTTTCTTTGGCATGTACCTACACTTTTATTTTTTAAGCCACAACGAATTACGTGCATTCGTTTTGCAAACCGACATGTTTCTCATACGGTTATATTTGCCTTCATTGAAAATTAATACTCTCATTGTCAGACGAATAGGGCTAAAATGACCACGACGCTATCAAACGACACGTTTCGGATTACATGCCATAACTTTCAATGCAAAAAGGAATTTAGCGGAATTAATTTAATACCTGAAAAAGTGTGGGCCACATGCGAGAGAATTTCAGATTAAATCTAATGTTTCCAAGAGTGATAACTCATCTTGCTTCAGAGAGAATGTCGCCGAACTGATTCACCTCCTCTGCCATTTTAAGTATGCTTTCCAAGCAACAGTCCAAAATAAGAGGTTGTAAAATTTAAGTTTACCTTTAACAGAAACTAAAAGAGCGACCAATGACCTAAATTTTTCAGAGGGGTACCAAGAACGTCTTTCAGTACAGGAGGGAAGATCGCATAGAGCTCGGTAGGCCCACCAAACGTAATTACCAAATTTCCATAATTTACAGGAAGGTATTCCGGAACGAGTATCAGACGGGGCTCAATTTAAGTGGGAAGGGTAAAATGATCTCTCAAAGTAATACTAATTGAAAATATACGGTTGTGGCGTAAAATAATTTTGCATTCTCTTTTCCGAGTCTACGCATTGGAAGTGCCGAGGATAGCTTATTTTAACTGCTAAGTTCTACACATTACAAACACTCCAAGAGGCATACCCGACGAAGCCATCCCATATGAAGAGGACATTTTTATTTGGACTTTTTTCATTTACTGATAGTTCAGACGCAAATTTTTCATATTAACATCAAAATAGAGTGACCTATGACTGAAAATTCTCTTTCCCCTCTCAAATAATCATCTGCTGAAGAAACTCTTTCCATCAAATGAACGGCAAGTACATACATTCATACATCCACATCCAGAACACGCTTAGGCGATAAAAGAGAAAAGGAAAAAAAATAATGGGGCAAAAATGCCAAAGTTTTCTATGGCCTATTTCTTATTATTGTTTACATACCGGAAGAAAAAATAAAAGAGTATGGCCCGGAATACGAATGATTTGGTTTTTATACAAAAGAGAAAGTCTCGAAGGTATTCAAAATGGCGCAATAAAATTTGATTACTGATATGAAATAAGAAAGGCCTAACCGATAAGATACATACAGTCATTAAGAAATCATTTAAATGTGCTTTTATCGCAAGTAATTTCGAAGCGAGGTCTAAGATGATACTCATCACTGAACCGAATATGTGATAAAGTTGGAAACCAGATGACTCCCATTTATTTACACTAAATTTTTTTCAAACCAACATGTAGGACAACAACGGTAGCTGTTGTTAAATGCTACTAATTAATCTAGAGAATTAAAATTGCTAAGTGCGGACTATATAAACCAGCTCATTTGAATGGACCTTGTTTCGTGAAAGTCGCGAAAGAGTTCAAGAGAGTGAAGTCACAAAGTCCGTTAGTGCTTTAGAAACCTCACAAGCCAGGCAGAAACACCTCTTCATCCCTGTCAAAGCGCTCAGAAATGGCGCCTGAACTTGACTATTAATGCCTCTGCAAAGTGACTGCAAGGGCAAAAGTTAGAGATTTATACGTATTGCTGGGAAATAGGGATAACTGGAGCATTACGACTGAGAAAAAGCAATACAAAAACGTTTACGAATTTTCCCCATTGCAAAGTATCGATACATTTTATATAATGCAATTGATTAAGTATATGTAATTATTTTTTCTGTGCTACTTTGAAATTGTATGAATAACATACTGTGTTCATTCAAATTTTTCTTATGCAATGAAGTATGAATATTTTTGAAGATGGTTTTTACAGGTTTCTTATACTTTGGTTCATCTTGCTAGAGACCAGTTACGTAGTGATTCCAGCCAGATACTTCGGAATAGAAACTCTGACTTGATTCATATTCAGATCCATTCCGTGGAAGTCATCACTCCAACAGGCATCTAAATTTACAATATCTCTTCAATGCCTGACACGATTTATAGTAATCCCTAGAAAATAGGGACTTCGAGTGGAAACACATTCGCTTTCTGGAAATCACACGACTACCTTCATTGAGGAAAATTTTGCTTCATAACTAACCGAATCTAAAGAACCTGATTTTAAACTTCACTCCGTTACTTTTATTTATAATGTTCGACTTTTTTTATACACCTCTCTACACACTACTTTTTTTTGGAGTTGCAATTGATTTTGTTGGTTCAGTGAGAAAAAAGGGTGACGCTCGCTTCCGCACGGCATTAATTACTAGCGGTAATACAATTTATAATTCATCTACAAGACAAAAAGTTTAATTTAATAAAATACCGTCAAAGGTTCATTAAAATCGGTGTGTAAGGATGAGCAGGATGACAGAAAATGCCAGAAAAGTGAGACATATGCACACCGTGGATAATAAGCCAATGAATGCAGCGAACCCTGCATATCGTGCATTAAAACATAAACAAATAAAGAAATGGTATGCTTAACTTGCCAAAATATTAGCACTGAAGTCATGTTTTGGTAAGTAAAATGTCCATAGTTTTAAGAAACTTAGTATGCCCAAAAAATCACAGCAATTCCCAAATAATAGGAAAATACATAAAACAAAAAGAAATAAAAATCAATCTATGATAAATTGAACTATTTACACCACTTACTCTTAAATACAAGAGCCAAGAGAAAAGAAAGTTATATACAATAATATCAAAAGTAGTGAGTACCTGGATCTACTGAGAATAGGCTATATTGTACATCTTAGAAAAGAACACTATTACTATTTACGGCATACATGAATTATGAAAGTAAAATGTACAATATCAGGTTAATATTTTTTGCCAAAATTCATTTTTTATATTTTATTATTTATTGAGGCCTTTAAGGATACTTTCGGTCGTGTTGAAACTAGAAGGGCGGTAGCGTATATGTCTATCAAAAACCTACCCTAGCCGACAGACTACTGCTAACAATAATCCAATACGGCAAATAATATCATGGCTACCAGCATGGCTACCTATGGCAACTCCCAAACAAATAATTCACGATAGAAAATACACCAGCGGAGATCACGAGACTACAGAATTTAAATTTGTCTCTTTTAACAAGTTCTAACTGTGGTCATATAATGCGACTTCAATTCATTAGTGTTTGGAGGAAACTTGTACGGGCACTACGTTAGTAAAAATATTACATTATGGAGTCTGATATATATATATATATATATATATATATATATATATATATATATATATATTATATACTCACCCTGTAACAGAAGAAGCCTCTTGATTCTCCAGGATGCCTCGGCTCTGTGCGTTAACCTGCTCCTCGGATAAACACGTCCTACAGATTGTGACGAGTAGGAGCGCCAATGCGACAAAGAAGGCCGTAGACTTCATTGTTACAGATGCTTTGAAATCATCCAGATGAGTCTCTAAAGAATGTAATGGGAACACTTTGTAATAAATACTGGAGACAGATGTCAACGATACTCGGGCATTAAACTACTATAATGGAAAATAAATCAAGGGAATAAGGAAAAAATTACCTTTAGGTGATAATTCAGTGAGATTACAATAATGAATTCAATGAAAATTTGTCGCATAACTGATAACAAGAAATTTTAACCCATCACCATTGCTGAACAGCATTACTACCGGCGGAAGCTCTTATTGAGGTTGCTCAAGAACTCCTTACAACTTATGGTACAGTGTTTCGAGTTTAAAATAATTGTTGCCAAATACAGGGGGGGTGGCAGTCAAGGTGACTGAAAGCACTGGCCTTCGGACCGGAGGGCGCAGGTTCGCTTTCGGCTAACGCCTCGGTGAACCCTTAGCTTTACCAAAGCTGGTTCATTTATCGGGTACCAACTACTCCTGGGAAGGCAGAAGGAAAAGATATGGCGAACCCCTACCCTGATGTGTGAATCTCACACACCGTTGGGTTTAGTATTAGGTGAGTTCTACCCTCACCTGTCAAACCAAACTTCGGGTTGACAGCTGTGGTGTAGGCTAAAAAATTCATCATTTAAAATCTAATTTTGATATAGCAAAACATTATTGCATAATAAACCTACAAATTGGAGAGAATTTTCGCGCCCTAGTGATTCTCATTGGAGGTCCTCATAAGTGAATCACTAGCATAATCAAAAATCACATATTAGTACACGTACGTAAGAATTAAGAAGTTAAAAAGCGAGAAATGGAATAGAAGACTTATTTTAACTAGAGACAATTAAGAATAAGTATCTGAGTCGTAAATAGTTTATTTCGTCAAATACTAAATTTAAAATTAATATAAAATGGAAATTGGATGAGGCATCACGAATTAGAGCAAAGGAGAGGAAATTAAATTCATAAAAACATTTTCTGAATCGAACTATACATGGGGAAAAAGTCTTTTCTTTTCGATTTCGATTTAATGCATTAAGAATCTTGACCTCGAACATCAACTAAATATACATTACGATATCTGGTGATTGCTAAGGCAATTTTAAAACTATAACCTCTAGAGAGAAGAATACTTTGAATACATTAATAAGCAGCATAACTTGAGGAAGATAGCAATTGTAATCCCTTTCAATATACTCCAGATTTTGTTTTTGGATTGAAACAAAATTAAATTTAAACTGTTTGAATGGCTAGTTTTATCGTCATGTTTAAAAGGATAAAATCATCAGAGCTTTCAGGGGTCGATTGAATATAATTTATGATCACATTCCCAAAGGGTCTAGCGTTTAATGGAAAGAGAACTAATGCTTAGCATATACTATATAAATCTCTTTTTTTATTACAAAAGCAAATCTAAATTAACTCTTCCAGAAAAATTTTACCTATTTTGGCTATTGAAAAGGGAATCAATATGCATTCATAAAAGATAAAGTTCACATTGAATGCTCGGAGGATTCGATGGAATCTGGTAAATTTAAGAAGTCATGTCAAAGACTAGTAATGAGTTCCTATATACTCTTCAGATATGCAATACCTTGTAAGCTAAGTCATTCAATTACCAGGTAAGATGAATAGTTGATGCTTACGTGACTAAAGCATAAAACAATATATTTTCTCGAATAATAATGCTGTAGCAACAGATTTATTTTAAGATAGCACAAGTTAAAATTTATTTCACGTAAGTACCTACATAACTGCGGGTACCCATTCAAATGACTAGGACAACTAAGTCACCGAGAGCAATGGTTGCAACATTTGATGTCCGGATTAAGATTTCCAAGTAAACACAGGAAGTGAAAATAGTGGAAGAAATTAATGCAAAAATAAAAATATTTTGCAATGGAAATAGACAAAAAATTAATTTAAACCATTGACCACATTGAATTAGAGATTGCACAAATTGAATTCAATGGATAATATTTCTAGGTACCCCTCACATCCTATAAGTTCAAGGATACGTCAATATTTATGCCGCTCTATGATAGACATTGGCCCGCTTCACATCCCCTAATTCTCTTTGGCGATTCGCAATGATTTTAATGTACTGGAAACAAACAGAATTTCGTGCATGAGATAGATCGGAAGCCAAAACTGCATTCGCCATGCGATACAGTAGAGTTAACTGGTTGCAGATACGCACCTCAGCGATTCCGTATCGAAAAACAGTTCCTTCTCGCTGGGCACACGCCCGTCCTCCAGGGGGACAAAGCCGTCTTTTGATGCAGCAATGCCTAAAGAGCTGAATCTGCGACTACCTTCGATATGATTTCGACGGTCTGATGGAGGGTCTCCGTCTCGTGAGGACTCGGAAGACGGAAAGAGCCCGATTGAGCCGGCACGTTTTCGTCTTGGCGAAGAAGACACTTCCGCAGCCCAGGTCTCCTAGCGTGAGGGCGGGCGCGTGACGGGCCCGTTCGTCCGTGGAAGGGCGTCGTCGTCGCGAGCACTAGTACAGGGATCGACGACTGTTTTCACCGGCGTCAGAACAGTTTCTACGTGGTGGGGAGAGTTAGCGCTTTGTGGTGCTGTTGGGTGCGTCGGCCCCTTCGTCGTGGGTGCGTGGGCGTCGATCGAGGTGGGCGTCCTCCACCCGGGTGAAAAGTATCTCCTCCCAGGAGATTGGGAGTCCGCCCCCTCGCGCGGAAATGTAGGCCTCCCCGGCTCCCTCTCGTCCCACCTGTCCCCTGCTCGCCCCCCTCTCGCCGCGAGGCAGAAATCGTTCGGGAGACGTCGAAGACCTCTTTGTGACGCAGCAGGCCCCTCACATCCTGGACCCACGCGACTTCGACGCAGGATCCCGACGACGGAATCCGTCATCGAGGACGCCGAAGCGAAAGAGAGGTTGTTGACTTTTTCGGGAAATAGCACAATGAGATGACTCATTGTAAACTGCACCAAGACGCCCCCGGTTTGACTCCCAGCAAGACAAATATTCTTGCTTTACGCCCGACACCGTTACCTGTCTACACACGTAGATGGCTCGAGCGCGAGAGCTGGAATTATCCCTTATGGAGTAGGTCAGTAGTATCGTATGTAGGTTTCCTTAATACCCCTTTGCTTCTATTGCATGTTGATAATCAGTGTGAAAACTATCGATTTTTAGTGCTGTCATTATTGAGGGCATCTCCCACCACAAGGAAATGGGATACGCCAAAATTCATCAAGACAAAAAATTCACCGATCTGACAACATCTGCCCCTAAGATGACCAAGGAAACCAAATAAGTGCAATGAATTTCAATGAAGAATGGCAAACCTACATATTGACACGAAACGGTCGTTCTTAATATTCATTCACTATAACAAGGTTCGTTATGTTTTTATCCTTAACCGCTTTGTGGCCTAAACGATAATTCGATATTATGCTTAATTCTTTTGGACATGGAAAGTATTTCATGCCAGGTGTTGAAGAGATTCTGTACCTTAAGTTTTAGCAGCCCAAGGAAATTTTCCTTTGATCAATCCATTGCTGTACTTGATCTACAGGCTCTTTTGGGCCGAATTATGCCAAAGAGATCTTTTTCCGCATCCTCTTAGGGCGAGAGGGTGAGTTAATCCCATGATTAACCATTCATCATTACGAACCTTTGCATTTGAAAGCAATCACTTTTTATGTGAATCCTTCAATCCAATTGGTAAATCAAATAACTGGAAATGTAACAGTCAACTATTACGATGTTTCGTAACATAAAAAAAGACATTATTCTCAAAGAACAATACAATAGTGAAGATGATTATTTACATAAAGCGTTTCAGAAAAAGAAGTTATGGAGCATGGAAGGAAAATCTACAAACTTTCGCAGTTTATGATCTTTCCTTCCGTCTTCAATTCGGGGTATTCCAACAACTATGATAATAAAAGGACAGAAATTGTGTGCTGTTTTACCGGAATACTCTATGATAAAAAATAATTAATCTCATTTCCGTTTCGATAAGGGAAAATTATGTAGATAAATTACCACAGCACATCATCACTGTTGTTAAACTGAAAATAAGATGAAATAATATTAGAAAAGTATAGGCAAATATACTGTACTTGGCTTCAAATGAAGATTTGAAATCTTTAAATAATCCGGCCAAAAAGATGCGAGATCGGTAAAAGAACTTTTAAAAAGCAAATAACATTTCAAGAAAGGTCTCATAAAATTAGTTAAATTTGCCGTTTTCCCTCAGCAAACAACATGCCATACGTTTAGCTATCACATTACCAGAGGCAATTCCATCCTATTTACATTTACAAAAGTCAAAACATCTTATATATCACACCGTTTAAAAAACGTTTCTCATTCGAAAATCGTTTTTTTTTGTTAGGGCGGTCTGTATTACTTCACATTTCTCCAGTTTTGCTGCAGAACTTCAAGGCCTCGGTACAATAGTAGACGCTTAAGATACTCTGATACTTACTTGTGAAGCAGGGGGCAATATTACAAACAAACATTTTTAAGAATCTAACAATAATATATAAATATAAATATATATATATATATATATATATATATATATATATATATATATATATATATATATATATATATATATATAACAGAATAATCAGTCCTTGAAATCTGATCGGGAAATGAGATTTAATTTGGACTCCCCTAAAAAAATGAAAATAACTTTACTATTAGGATTGGCTGGTCATTTGCATGTTATACTCATTCTCTTAAAATTATCGAATCAACAGAAAACATTTTCATGGGGTATTTTAAAATCACATTTTATTTCAGTTTCTAGCCTTCATCTTATTGTGATTCCGAAGACTTTAATGGCGATACGTAAATTTAATTCAAATCTATTCTAATGTATCTATTTCAAATTACATTTAAACGCGTGCCCTTTCAATGCCCCAAGGTTAGCAAACTCGAGGATTAATGCTCAAAGGAGAAGATTTTCCTTAAATTGATTTATTTCTTTTGTTAAATTTGTAAGTGGCAAGTATATACAGGAGGATGGTAGCCATCGAATTGAGTTCATTGGCAAAGAAAAAAGGGCTAAAATGTGGCATATTTCGCAAAGAAATATCAGCAAGAATGAATTAGCGCTGCGCACATGGGATGTCCCGGCAATCACCAATGCCAGGTCATGAGAAAAGCCCTTTACAGGAGCCTCGAATGCTTAGGTCAACTTGCATCATCAAACGGTTAGAGCGAGTACCAGGGGAAAAGTCTTCTTAAAGACGTAGGATAATCACGACGAAAGAAGTGGTTCACGATTCACTACCCCAACTAAAGTTGCACGTCACGGTGCATAGCTCATTGGTCTGCTAACTACAGTCATACGTAACCTGTAGTTTGCGTACGACCCCAAAAACGTTTTTAAAATTGCCCGCGGGACCTCGAATGCGTTCCTAAAAATTCGCTTATAAGTAATTTCCAGATAGACAAAATAATATTCTTATTTTGTAAGGTTTAGTCTCAAAGTAAAGTTTTCCTTTATATCTAACTCATGCCAAAATCTGTATAATAAATGATCTGTATCCGATCCGTGTATCGAGGAATAATATGTATACATAAAATACAGGAACCTGTCTCATTCATGTTTTCAATACACGAGACGTGTACGAGGAGTTTCCATGGCTTCATTAACTTTTCCTCTATATTACATTATAATTTTATTTAAATTTTAATACGAAACGTATAATTTAATTTAATCACGCTGCAGTGAAAATTACCCAGCGCAATATCACTCGCGACTCAGACTAGATGACATTAAATGACCACATAGCCAAATAAAGCCTGATGCCTTCATTTCTCGTTCACACTTTCACGCAGTCCATGAAATCCATGCGAAATGATGCGTAATCACATTAATGAGATTAGTAACACAACATAGGAATCAATAGTTTTTTATTAAGTGTGGACAGAGTTCACCTCGCACTAAGCCTTAAAACGTAATAAATATACAAATTCAGGGAAGGCGGGGGTTGGGGGTTCAGTTCCTTTCCTCGTGGTGCATGCGGTTTCTCACGAAATCCTAGAACTCAGCGAAAAGGCTTTTATTTTAATTAAGGGTTTGCAGAGGCTAAAATCCATATTTTAACCCGAGACGCTCAGGAAGATGGCAGAAAATTTTGACCGTTAAAATATCACGCATTCAAAAAGTACATCGCCAGTATTTTCATGAACATTACATAAATAAATGTATTCTGTAGAAAATGGTGGAGTCAA
Source organism: Hetaerina americana (assembly GCF_022747635.1). Taxonomy (NCBI): domain Eukaryota; kingdom Metazoa; phylum Arthropoda; class Insecta; order Odonata; family Calopterygidae; genus Hetaerina; species Hetaerina americana. The sequence continues at coordinate 34,956,648 of NW_027286070.1, forward strand.
TCTCAGGATAATATGGATAAATTTTCATCGAATTGCAAACTTTTGTCCGAATCTGGGTCGATCTTCCTACTGTGACCACATATAACTAAAACATATTGAAGATCATATAACGACTAAATTAGGTCACACGAAAGTTGAGCGAACCACTTTCGCACAAAAAGTCACCGAGGAAGAGGAGCTGAAGGAGTTATAACGTCCCTCAGCCGTGAAGTTCAAATAAGTCGATTTGTCGAACGCCATATGTCATGGTAAGTTATGTTGCCCGTAGTTGGTGAAATTCTAAAGTTTCTCTCTTATAAACAGCTAAGGAAATTAAACTTTGAATCCATTTGAAAAATAGATTTCTATAACCGTATACTCACTGCAGCTTAACTTCTAAAGATGGTGGAATGGCCCTGAAATGTCGAGGCGGAGGGGGAATATATAATAAAAATAATAGTTCAATAGCTAAAGGTAAATAATAACTAGGTATGTACTTCTCTATTTAGTCTCTTTATGTTTCAATTTCCCATTCTTTCCTTGTAACCCAAAAATTGGGTTCAAATACACGTGTTAAATATTATAGCAAGTTGAGTTTATCAATTCACTCTGAGGAGAAAGTACTAGTCCACTTGGCCAACATTAATGACTTTGAAGTTTATCGATGCTATCTTATTTATGGATATGGACTCGGGATGTTTTACGATTGCCCGGAGGGTCCTGGGTTCATCCGGTTGAAGCCCCTGGAAACCTTCAGAAAAAGCCAAAGTATGTGCTTTTCTGAGTGCTAGAACTGTACCAGAAACTACAGGTTAGAAACGAAGTGGCCTCCTTTCTTGATAGATAAGCCGTATGGCTCAACACCAGGCGAGTTCTACGATAAAATTATACATTTATCTTCAAATAACAAATTCGTTGTTTTCATTGCAATTATACATGTTTTTGATGGAAAGATAAATTGAACGTATAAATAAACTAAATTAACAATGACGCCAGTCGATAAGGTATAAATATTAATTGTACCGATACTATCGACTCAGGAGAAGCGGAATTAGAAACTCCTCTTGGATTAAGTTAATGAACTGCAACCTCAAGAAAGGGGAATAATATACCTTATATTTGCTCAAAATATTTTTGTAAAGAGAGTATTCCTTGTCTCTTAAATATTTAACCATAGGGAAAAGACTTTGATAACATAATTACTTGTATTCTAGCATGGCAACCAATGGTTTGACCCAGAACGTAACATCGGTGGGTGGAGAGATTTCCCCCTGGAATCAGCCCCTGCGACCCAGTTAATTCAGAACGCTAGAAATACTCATCCTACTTACATAGAAAATCACCGCGGGGCCATAAAAAACTCCGAAATGTTCTCGCATAAACGTGAAATAGCAGAAGCTTCGAATTAGATGCTAAATCGATTAGAAAAGGTAATACAATTTATTTTTACTTCATTTCCTACAGCCATGGCCTCAATTTTGAGAATCGTACAAGGTGATGTTATATTCAGCCTACCTTAAAAGTTAGGAATACACGCAGTAATTTCTGTCCAATGAGAGGAAGGCTGGACAAATTCCTAAATAATTCTGGAATTGTACATTTCACCCGACGATGACTGAAACCATTGTCGTGAAAAATAAAATTTTAAACTGGAATTTTGTGTTACTTATAAATTGAATCATGAAGGAATTCCAATAAGTGAAACCGAAGGAGACTTTGAAACTAATATTACCTAAAAATTATAATTTTATGGGAGAAGGTCCTCAGGTGTGAACTGTAACTGCCCAATGAGGTTTGACCATTCAACTAGGATTGCAGGTAAGAAGACTAAGAAAATGTATTTGGTTATCGGAGTACTGAGATGTGGTGAGCAATCTAATCATGTGAATCTGCAGGTGAATACGTCAAGGGATGCTCATAGCCAATGACAGTTTGATGAAAAGTTAGCCTGCAGAACCATATACGGATCTTATACCAGACACTTCCGGCTAATTAAGCGGATGACAACACTAACAACAAATAAAAATTATTATTTTTTCATTACATTAGTTGCGACGAACCTCGTATCTCTGGAAATTGAAAACGAATGCAATACAAGCAAATGCAATTTGTGGTTAGATTTTTCGTTATCACACTTAATTCACTTGAAAATCAAAATTATAATAATATTTACCCACTTTTCCATACATAGACAAACAAGTAAGTAACATTAATTACTATCATTTTCTCATTGGTTATAATGCAAGAATGGATGACGCATTAATATAGAAGATAAATCTAGGTTTCCTAGCTAATTCTACGGAATTTATTGTGGATTCTTCAGTGACAGTATATTTAAAAACCATGTAAATATTTATTTAGAGCATTAAAATTAACATGTAACCAAGTTTTTCAGTAATTTTCATTAAACGACACATAATCATACAAAATCTCAGATCATTTGGGGGTGCCTGCACAAGGTTGATGGCTAGAAATTCCAGATGTCGGTTGATCAAAAATTTGTATAAGCAGTGTTTAAATAAATTGAAAAACACATAGCTTTCCGAAACGATATATCCTACAGATTTTACATCAAATTAACTTATCTCTTCCAAAATGCTGCCACGGTATAAAGTCGTAAATTAACATCTGTACTCAGACTTGACCAAGTAGTTTTCGCGTCTAATAGAATAGTCTTAGCATAAAAGTAAATGTTTCCAACATTTAATGCCAGCTTTCTCCTTCACAAAGAAAGGCAGAGTGAAGTCAACTTCAACCGAATATTCAATTAATTAGATACAATCGTGGGGAGGACTCTTCTGTGGTAATCTGATGAAAAAAGAATGAAAATTCGGTCAGTAGCAACACGACAGTATCTAGTGAAAGGATTTCAAAATTAGACATTCGGTTGAAACATTTTTAAAGAGTTTTCACATATTATTAAATGAATGAAGCAGAACTTCATCAATTTTCGGGAAGATCATCTTTTCACAGACCTGCTGCTAATTTGCATGTTTCTCATTATTTTGTAGATATTAAAAATGACCGGCTGACAACCACTTTTGTAAATTATAATTTTTCAGCTCATTTTGATAAATTAAGAGTCAACCCCGTCCCATCCACAGACAATTTCCATGTCTATTTCTAAACCCCTTGACATTGAAAAAGTGAACTCCATTTACAATTTTTTACAAGCTGTTCCCAGATATTAATCCATTTCCTATTTGTTGCTAGCATTTATTTTGGTAGTGAGCCTTTTTCACTAATGAAATTCGGTGTTTGGTGTTTCATCGATCACCTGTGTCTTCCGTCGCCGGTGATACTGAATTGCATCAAGAAAATTTCTTCCGCTCGCTCCAATTCTTCGTTCACTAATTTTGATGGAAATCGAGGGTGGAAAATTTTAGTCGCGGAAGGAATGACTTGAGTTTCCAGGAGATGAGGACAACATCAACCGGCAGCGTCCTTCCGAAGGTAGTTGACCGCTAAGCGAGAGGGAGGAAGGCGGGAGAAAGTGCGAACGACGCGTGCGTGATCGGTGGTGCGTGGGCAGATTCACACGCACTCGCCTGCGACCGTCCAAGGACTTGCTTCGCTCGGGAAAGAGTAACTATGAGCCGAGTGACGTCACCGGAGCGAGCAACCGATTTCACTCACACATTCTCGCTCGAGCAACTCCTTCCGCGAATTGGGATTTCGCATAGAGGTACGGTAAAACCTATGACAGATGGAGTCACAGGGGGCTAAGTGATGTACAAGTATATATAGAATAGGAAGTTATCCACCTCGTAGGTATAAGTTAAAAGAATAGGCATTGAAGTTTTCGTGAAAAACAAAAACTATGTTCGTTGCAAAAGAATAAATTCCGTAAAAAACTTCACAAAACGTCACAAAAAGAGAATGCAAACATTTTAAAGGAAAATGATCTATCGCCCCGGGTGGCGTGTGATCAGTTCTAAGTTCGAGGCGGATCCTCTAAAAAATTTCAGCCTGAAAATCTTATTCCCGTCCTCGTAAGTTTCTGCCTATCAGGAAGAGTAACTTGAGGGTAAAGACATCATACATTACGATTCCAATATCTCAACTTTTGAGAGGTTTAAGCCTAATAACTATTCTATCTTTGGGAGTTTTCACTGTATTAAGCATCATTTCAGAAAGGACTACGAGTGCCTCCACAAAATGTGTTGCACACAGAAATGGGAGACAAGACGGAAGGAAAATTGAAGACAGCAATAATTCGAAAAATAACGTATTGATATGAAATGTTTCATCAAAATATCGAGCTGCGTGGTCTAGGTTTAAAATCTAATAATATGCTGATGCCTTCCATTTCAAGTCACACACATCCACTGCATGGTGATCGTACTACGCAAAGGCATAAAATCTTACCTCCTAAACGGTAGGAGGTAAGCCATCGATAAGGAAGGAACTCGATTCACGAAAAACGTCACTTACATACGCTTTATAAGAATCGAGGATGACCTCAAACTCATTGCCAACAATAACGTAAATAATTTTTTTTTTTGTTGTCTCAGGCGTAACTTTGTGGAATTTGCATAACATATTGAAATGTAATGAAATAATTGACTTTGTAATTCCACACACTTGTGTGGAATTACAAAGTCAATTATTTCATTACATTTCAACGTAAATAATGCCTAACAATTAACGTAACAAAATCGTTCACAATACCTTAGCTTCCTTTCACAAGTCCTTGCAGGTCTCACGCAGGAAATATATTAAAATAATTTTATAGCCACCAGTTAACATTGGTTTTCAAACGAACTTAAAAGTATGACTTCCCGTTTACCTCTACGCTTTACAGTTAGCCAGGTTCTACGTAAACGTTCCGATAGCAGGTCATATTGTTGCGATTGACCAATACCGGACGCTGATTATTGAATGCACTGTAGTCCGGTTAGCCACACATTCTTGAGAGAGTTCCCAAGTGCCGCAATGCGGAAGAGCGTTTAGATTTGCATTCACCTCCCGCTTAAACGCACGAAGTTCTCGCTGCTGCCTTTGGTAATCTCAGGCTAGGGGATCGAATGGGGTGAATAGCACGAGAGGGAGCGTGGGTCGCGTCCCACGTTCTATTGCGAATTGGTTTTCCCTGAAGGATGAGCGCATGACTACGATGAAAAAGTTCACCGACAAGGGGAGATTTTTGTCGAACCAAACGTGAAATGAAAGTAAGAGTCGAGCTGACTCTCATTTCGAAAGAATTCCTTTCGACGTCCCACGTCAAGAACGACATCCTAACGAAAGGGATTTCCATTCCCCTACACAACCAATCATCTCTCCTTTCGCAGTCAGATGTAAAAACTACAACACTGGGATGGATGTCACGGCCTCTTAAGTTCTTATATTCACGAACGACACGACGGTATTATAACAATGTGCCACTCATGATGATAATAAAAAATAACATCACGCATGACTATGGCAGAATTCCGCGTTGAATTGCAACAATGCAACGTCAGTCAACTGAAGCAATAAAATGCCAGGCATTATAAGAAATTGTTTCTGATTAAGCCGTTATATTTTAAAAACAGCGTAGAATTCCGCTGTCGGAGGTGTTTGTTAGCAAGCTATTTAGTCATATCATACTTCATATCATGAGAATCGCGGATATGGAAAATATTCAGAGTAGGTCACATTTTGATTAAAACTGAAAACTATATATTATAACGAAGAATAAAACTCTGTGGATCTTGTTTTATTTTGGCTAATAAATTCAATCAATATCAATTTCCCTATTAAATAATAGTGATTTAGATATGAATAAACGATGAATTTTAGAGCAAAAGGAAGCCGGCGAAAGAGGAAATCCATTCGAAAATTCAAAACTGCATGAGTGAAAAGAATTTTTCAGTTGTTAACGGGCATATTTAGGCATGAATATCAACAAGGCGGTTCCTTATCAACAGCATAATGATTATCTGTAGCCATCGCATTTATTAAGTGCCGTAATTACTAATCGTACACCTTCTTTTTTAAATAATTTAGGTACAACAAGGTTCACCTAATCCTTTTAAATGATCTCTGTTCCTGATTAAAAAGACAGTCCAGGCGGATTACGAGCATTGGGGAAAATTGGTCAACCAAGAGTAAGTTCTTGCCGGAGCCTCATATATCCGAAACAATTCCTGAGTTTTTCTTCCATGTAGGGTAAGTATTTGAGACCATCGAGAATTAACGCCAATCGAAGTTAATTAGAACATGTCACAATATCGAATATATGCAAGTACTAAATCTTGCAACAAAATATACTCGACCTCATTTCGATAATAGTGAAATTGGTTATTCAGCTAAAGAAACAAAAGCGGATTGGAAAGTGTCTCTCACAAACTGGGTTTTCAGATTGAAGATGACTGAAATGGTAGAAGTTACTCAAGAAGTAACTCTGGAGCACACGTATTAATGCCAGCTTTCAAGAAGATGATTGAGAGGTGAAGGCATCGTCAAAAGGGGACCGTCAAGAATCATCGACTTGCTAAAATCAAGATCTGAAAAGGGGAAACAGCCAAAACATAACGCTAACTGGATTACTTTGGGTTTTTGAATGAGTAAAAAAATTTAATATGTATAAGTATAATTACTGTAATTCTAATTTACAAAACGATAAGAGTGATTGATAAAATAGTACCAAATGATTGAAATAGTACAACCAATGGATCACTCTAATAAGAATAAGAAACTGTTAGTAAGAATGTACTGCACCACATTTAGGATCATTGTGCATATCGGACGAAATTGTAATCTAATTATAATTTGAATGCTCGGAAGGGAATTTGGAAAGCGAAAGTGTCTCAGTGAACCGGCTGTAAAAATTACTAATGAAGCACTTTTTCAATTGAGAAGTCTTCCCTGAGAGCATCTAAGAGCGGATGTGGTTGGTATTTATCACATAAAATACTGGCGGTCACGAATTTCGACTACCAATTTGGGAGAAAAGGGAAAATATACTGCAAATCAGAAGGGTGAGAGAATTTACAAGTAAAAAATTGCAGACGTTTCAAAACAAAATTCTCATTTGCTGTTTCCCAGAGACATCACATACGAGAGTAAAATTACAAAACGGGCTCCAGTTCTGTCTAATCTATCTAGACAGCGCGCCGGCCGCAGCGTGCGCTAAGTATTTCCATTGGAGGATATTTTTATGGGGAACAGAATCGTCTCCCAAGGCCCCTCTATATACTCTCCTGATTGAAGTGATACTCCAGCATACCAATATTTACAACTGTAACGGTTTTAAACTACAGAGCGTCTCTAGTTTTCTACTACATCACTTCATTGGCCTTTCAATCAGAAATTTAGTTGGATGGAGTTCTCTATTTCTCACATACCTAAAATACACAAAACGATAGCTAATTTCCCTCGGATTTCTCTTTACTCAATCTACGCATTTGTCCCTAAGGCTTTCTTATAGAAAATTCCCTTCAATTTTGTCGCAAATGAATGCGTTGCACTGCAGGGTGCTCTCAACGCTCATATCCTTCTTTTCCATCAACTAGTCCGTATGGCCATTTCTACTGTCGTGAACATTCCCCAGTTTTTCACATTTTAGTAGAAAACGTCTTCTTACGACTTGAGCCAGAAATCAAGTGACATGGAAAAACAAGGTATCTCTAAAAAGAAAGCCCCCTTTTGATTTTAGTATTCGAAATAAAAGATATCCAAATTTACCTGAAAATTATGTACGTGAAAGATGCTCTCATTTTAAAATGAAATTGTTTTTCTGGAATCCACAAAGTTTTTATTTCGAAAAGTGGATAATCAATAAAAATCATAAACGACCGAAATTATGTCTACAAATTATTAAAAACTTTCATAAATATTCGGGGCACGCTTTATTCCGCGCATCAAAATTTTCACTTCCGAAACATAATTTGTGACCATGTTGCCGAAATAGGATAGATGATGGATACAAATCGAGGTGTTGCTAATGCTGACAACAAAGTAGTAAGTCAACTCATGTAATTTTGGCCCTATCCTAAGTACTCCGTATCTTTCACTGAAAATTAAGCGAAAACACTGAACGATGGGTAGACTGGGCATTTTCTGAAACTTTTCTGTATCGGGTTTGATAACGAACGTATCTTAACACCTCTTTAGAGCATTTTTTTAGAGAGGCAATCCCATCAATTCACAGAAATATCGGTTTAATAAATCTGCGTAATGATGAAAGCATTCCTTCTATGCATTGACGAAAAACTGACAGAATAAAAAATTACCTCAGAAGATTTGAAAATAATGACGATCTAAACGCTGCACGCACACGCGATATACCTTATTTAAAACCTGAAGGTCGGAATTCTATTACAAGTCAAAAGAGTTTATAAAATTATTTCTGGAATGAGCGCAGACAAACGGAGTTTCGTCAAAACCAGAGGTCATCTGAGCAAAATAATAGTCAGTTGCGGAAGAACATGCGGTTCTAGCACATGAAATTGGCTGTGAAATGGAAATTCAATCCTGGGACATCCGCATTCAAACGAAGGTCGATCAGAAAAGTGCTTGAATCTAAAATATATGTCAAAATCCTCATAAGAAACTAAGTCTTCAAAATTATCCTCATGGGAACACAGTTTCGAAGGAAAATCCGTCACGGACTTTTAACCATACATTTTTCTTAATTAACTTTCTCATCTCCCGAAGCCAAACAAAGATGGATCCATGATAAATGGACAAATGCAATCATCATAAGTATACCTCCAGTCTCTCAAATTTGAACGGCAGAGGGCATGGAATTTTGGTCTTCAAATAACTTAGGAAATAACTACGATGTAAGTTTTTTCTTATTCGCCACTTTTTCATTAATCTTAATTTGGTTGTTGGCAAAGCAAGATAAATGTACGCCAGCAATTCGTAGCAAAAAAGTATAAAAATGAAGAAATAACTGATAGGAAAATGACGAAAATAATATTTTATCAATTTTGAGTGATAGTAAAACAATACCGAAAGTACATATATTTCTGGAATGAGCGCAAGTCACTGCACATTACTCATAAGGTAACTGCATTTACTCGAATCCATATTAATTCATGCTATTCCATTACCTTATATCCTGAGATATACGAGGGTCATCCGGAAAGTAGTACCCGTTCGTGCCGCATGAAGTGCTGACGACGCGAGTAGCCGCTGGACGAGGTCAGATAGCTTCAGTGGCTTGTCTGCCTTCTCTGAGCCAAGTTGCGTGACGCTAGCATTGCCTGTGTTGTTTCTGTGATTGTTTACAATGTTTAAAAAAATTGAGAACGCCGCCAGTTGTGAAGTGAGGGCAGTGATTAAATTCCTCAATGCAAGAAACGTTCGCCCATGTGATATTCATCGCCAATTAAAGGAGGTGTATGGAGACAATGTAATGGACGAGTCGTCTCTTCGGCGGTGGTGTCGCAACTTCAACATGGGGAGGGGGAACACACACGACGATGAGCGTTCGGGGAGACCGTCTGTCATTACAGACCAACTGGTGAGCTCAGTTGACGAATTCGTGAGGAACGATCGGCGCGTCACAATTGATGACATCTGTGAGCATTTTCCCAATGTTTCTCGAACAATTGTTCATGAAATTGTTAAACACCATCTGCATTATGCAAAAATTTGTGCAAGATGGGTCCCTCGCGTATCTCAATGAGCTGGCGGTGAAGGACTATGCAGCAGGAATACAGAAACTTGTCACACGTTATGACAAATGCCTTAATTTGCTTGGAGATTATGTTGAGAAGTAGTTTAAAGTATCCTCTTTCAAATAAAATTTTTTATGTTTGTTAATATTTACTTTTGTGTCTTTATTTCACGAACGGGTACTACTTTCCGGATGACCCTCGTATGTTTAAATGAGAATCCAAGGGAAAGTTTGAAAAAAGGAATCCAAGAGAGTAAACCTTGTGCAAATTCAGGCGACGACTTTACTTTTTTCTTTATTTCAAACCATTAATTCTTGGAGAGAAGGGCTAACCGGAGCCGCCGTGGGCAAATCTTTGGGTATACTTTAAGATCATTACCGATACGAGGTCACCATTTGGCATTGAAAGTAAAACATTCTCAAGCATTGAGATGTTTTCTCTTATTTTTTGCTGGAAAAAGCAACATCGCTCCAAAATATTCGAGGGAGTGATTTCTTGATCAATACAAACGTTCATCCGAGGGAACTCAAGTGTTCAGTGAACAGTGCTTGGAAACATTTCTTCTAACATGATGCAGACGGTATAATACATTTTCACATGATTGGTTCTTATTTTCTCATGTGAATCAGAAACCAAGCCGCTGACGCATGCTTTACAGATAACACGGTTGTAGACTCTAATGCCTACCTATCAATGAATTCTCTGATTTTATGCATGCGATTACTGTAACTTTCCTCATGCGTAGTTTAGGGAAAAGTGATGTTTTCATGAAACAAAGTTGACTTCAGGATTCTAACAGAAACATATATTTTGTGATCCCTTGAACAAGGGTCGACCATTTTCCGAATGGAGTTAGTACTCCGTGGGTAGGTGATACGTTTTTGTCGGTGGGACTACAGGAAAACTATTTATGTGAGCATCAACACATTTAACACATGCCATTGTTTTCAAAAGCAGATGAGCTGATTAGATATTGGCATAAATTTGGCCACAAGAAGTGACTATTTCACCCTTGCTTCAACTTTGACCAGTGGCGCCGCCACGAAACAATTTTTGAAAAACAATAACTGTTTTTAAAGGAGAAGTCTCAGACATATTTTTATTGAACTGATAAGAATAAACGCGTAGCACTGAAATTTTGAGTTCTTATCATGGGTCTTGATCCATTTGACGGATAAAAGATTGAATTTGAATAATATGTTCCCCATTTGTCATACCTCGCATGAAATATTTATCAAATTTTATATCAAACTTCGCTTTTACGAATAAACCGTAAGAGGGACGATTTTAAGGCTGTCCCTTTATTTTAGAACTCGCAAATGTCCTAGGGAAAACTATTTATAGAACTTTTTAATGTAATAAATTACCGTCCATTAGTAACGTTGCTCTTATCTCTAGTACTTAAAAGGGAAGTCGTACGGAGGCAGTAACGCGTAGGCATCATCAGATTTTTTATATTAAGTTTTCGTAAGCTATTGTCTCAACTATTCGAGAACATTAAAACTCAAATGTTGACCACGTAAATGTAGGGCATTTTTCAATGGCAAGACTTCATATCCATATCGATGGTAGGTCGAAATTTGGGAGAAAGGCGAAAAACATACCTTGCTTCATCATTAAATATTGTCCTAATTTTCCCGTATTCCTTTTGCAGGGCAACCATTCTCTCCAATAATAATTTATTGGTCTGTTTAAATGAATAGTTGAGCAAATTAAATCTTTTTTGCTGATTATGGAAGAACAGTATACCTGGGGAGGGAAGGTTTCATGTTATCCGCCCCTGTGAGAGCCCTTGGAATACATGTACTAGATCTTGGTTGTTACGGGAGTGTTTTTACTAGTGCGTAGCCGCTCAGGAACCAAGGAGAGAGTGAATGCGTGATCACAATAACTAAGAGAAAAACTTCCTAGAGGCTCTTGTAGTTCCATGATTAAGTGGGTCATATTCGGCGGCGGTGAGAAGAGGAAGCTCCCCAAGTGGCCTCCAGTCAAACTACGTAGCCAAACGTAAATGAGCGGCAAATCCGGGTATTCATAAAATTCGCGCATAGAGATCTATTTCACCGTCCCTGGTTACTCCCTAATTTGCCACACAAGTCACACAGAGGTTGAAAGAAACTTCTTCGATTAAGGGTGCCATCGACACCGAGAGGAAACTAATTGGTATCATTTCGAAAATTCTGCACCCTCTGTAGACGATGCGGATTATAACGGGGATCGAGATGGTGCGTGGGCTAACGTACTGGCTTCCCACCCAGAGAGCCCGGGTTCAAATCCCGGCGGTGTTGAATATATTTCAGATGTATCTCGATCCCTACTTGAGGTGCTTTGTGGAGGGCACTTTGAGTGAGTACGCCATCCGTCGGATGGGACGTTAAGCTGCGGACCCTTTCGTAAAGAGTAGGCTAATGCCGACGCCGGGTTTCTCTCCACCCTTCATCCTTTCCTGTCCATCTCCTATAGCGCAAATGGCCTCAGCAGTCGGTCGTCTCCCCTAAATATTACTAATACTACGGATTATAACGCATTTCAGCTCAAAATGTCAATGGTTCCAAAATAAATTCAGGTCCAAATCATGGAAAGAACGATCGTGTAACGCTAGCGTTTACAGTTAATGGTACTAATGCGCATATCACTTCTTGTATGCTTAATGTTGTTACTAAGATGACGACCATTTGAGTACAAAGGCTGGGAGAATACTTCTACCTTTTCAAAATTCAGGTGGGGAAATGAGTACCATGAAAACTTCTTCTAACTCCGGGAATCGCACCAAATCATAGACAGAATACAACTGCATCAATTCGAACTTCCGAGATTGGATCAAGTCCTTACACTGGCATGAAGTGAATATCTTTTAATCACGCTCAACTGCAACAACGACGTCATGCAACTAAAAACACAACAAAATTTAATATTTAGTTCAGCATCCATATCACATGTGAGCAAGCCAAAGTGAATGCTTCCTTCATAGGTTGTCAGGATGTTTTTGTAATAATGGAATTGCTGCTTGTGTTCTCAGATAGTGCTCGAAGTTTCACACAGTGAAAAGTCAGGAGAAGTACATAAAAGGTAGTTCAAGTACATAGTTCATACACAAGTGAAAGCCCCAAGGCGCATTCGACTTGATGAGCTTTGGTTTCAGGAATGACTGTGCCACACATAGTGGACTAACTGGCTCTTTAATCCTTTGATTGGGTTTTTTACATAAGTGTCTCAATTTCCGCCATCATCGTGCCAGGAAAATTATACATGATCATCACTTCCCAATCAGGAAGTTTCTCATTTCCGGCTTTCCAAAGGTCAGACCTCAGGCAAGCTAAAAATAATTAAGATCTGAGCGATGTAATGATGGCTTAGGTGGCAACTGATGTAAAAGCTATATTACAGCAGTGAAACGGTCATTCGAAACGTTCCGGAAGAATAACCGACGAAATTTTCCGCATAGTTAAGGAATTCTGATTCCAATACAGAAAATACTGACGATGAAAAATTACTGTGCCGAGCGGGATGATACATGAAAAGAACTAACTCCAACACCAAGAAAGAACCGACCGGAAAGTCGAAATAAATACGTATTTTCGATTGGTAGCCTCCTCAAAGTTTATTTAAATTTTTTATACATCTCGATTCACTTAATATTTAACGCGTGAGGAAATTGAAAATGATATAATAAACTATGATTCGACTCATTTACTCTGTTTTTCTATGTCATAATGTGCTACTTTCTTTTTTCCACTGTTTTTCTGGCTCCTTTCTTAATTCAATCACAAATACTTCGTTTGAATCAAATAATGAACATTTAAAATTAAGCTCCTGATTCTTTTTCAGACGTCATTTTCGTTATCAACCAAATTTTATCGTTTTTACTTGATGTGAACAATTACCCAATTACAAACACAGCATTAAAAAATAACAAACACACATTGAGAACACGGTGAAAGGCCATTCTCATTAATTTTTTTAAGAATTGTGAAATTATATAAAACCCCAGTTGATAAATAGAGAAGCGATGTGATAAGAATGCTGATATCTGTAAAATTTTATGCAGAGAAACAATTTTCAAAGCGCAAAAATCCTTTGCCAGGCTTCGAATTTCGGTGAGGACGAATGATTTTTGCACTTTGAAAATTGCTGCATTGTAATACAAATCAGCGGATGACTCCGTTAAAAGTTACTTTTGCGGTATCTGCCGTTATTTCTTTGCCTGTGTTAATAATATGTAGGTACGTGGCTAGTTTAGCACGATGCCATGCTTTTATTTTACTGTGGCTAGATAAAGACCCCATCAATACCAATTGAAGGCAGTAACAAACTGCACCGTGCAGAATGTTCATCGAATCCTCTAAATTTCTGGCACAACAGGAGAATTTACGCTCTTTCACGGTAACCAAGATTGTTATAAAAGCAGAAAGACGTAGATAAAAAATACAATACAGAATGCAACGTTTTGGCGGTCATGCCGCCGTATCCAGGTGGAGGAAAAAACCTGTTTTCAAGTAAGTTTTTATTATGTTGTATGTGTATATATATTTTATATGAGTGTGTGTGTGTGTGTTATATTGTGTCAGCCCATTATTGTGCCGCTCGTGTGAGTTTTTCCGTACAATCGTGATATATATATATATATATATATATATATATATATACACATATATATATGTTATGTACACACATATATATATATGGCTAGCTTATATATATATATATATATATATATATATATATATATATAAGCTAGCCTTGACAGCAATTTTTCTATTTCTATTTCACTTCTATTTCTTCCGATGAATACGGAGCTGAATTCCGTCGAAATGATCAAGAAATGACGTGTGAGTGATCTTTTTATGCGTTCTTATTTGTTTGTTGCTGTCCAAGTTTGTTATTCAACACTTCCGTGTTACTTCGACGAAATCATCTATATATATATATATATATATATATATATATATATATATATATGCTTTTGTAGACGTAACACGGAAGTGCCGAATAGTACAATACACAGTAACACAACACACAATATAGAAACACAAAAAAAGAAGAACACTCACACGTTATTTCTTGATATTTCGACGGAAACACTCCGTCTTCATCGGAAGATATAGAAGTATATATAGAAGTACATATATATATATATTTATTTATTTATTTGTATATATACGTATATATATATTTTATTCGGTGGCAAGAACACCTTCCTCCGCGGAAAGGAGTCTCTTTCTTTCCGGAGAGTGTGGTCTAGCCCCTGAAAATTTCGGATTACGTTCCTACTGGTATTATTCACATCCGTGAGACTTTCGTGCATTTTTGAATAAATGTAAATAACAATGAAAATATATTATGTAAATATAAAAGGATAGGAAAGTGGGCCAAAGATTTACTTTTTGTGGACCGGGGGACTCGTTGAGATAAGAGTGAAATTGATTATTCAGCTGAGAAAACAAAAGTGGATTAGAAAGTGTTTCTCACCAAATGGTACGACCGGTCCGGAAGTGGTTGGGGTAAAGACCATGCTCAGCATATATGTGTTTCTAGCAGATCTCAGGAAGATAATTACGATATGACGGCTTAAACAGGTTTGAGCGTCAAAAATTGGAGTTATGCTGAAATTACAGGTTACATGCGAAAAGTGGAAACATACAAAGCATGCCGTTTATAGAAAGAATTTAGGCCATTCATTTAGGCCCCCGTACTTAAAAATCTTAAAACCCTTCACCATTTGCAACAGAATTCTTCATCAAATTCTAAACGGTAACAATGCGATTGAAACAGTGTCACGAATAGGAAAACTTTAATATGATTTATGGCAACCAGGCTCTTGCCAATTGATGCGAATGCAACGAAATCGATGACCGCAGCGGTTTTAGAGGTCTCGGTTTTGGAGACGTTTTTCTGTTAGAGGTAAGACTTTGACTTCACGATTAACATACGAGGGTCATCCGGAAAGTAGTACCCGTTCGTGAAATAAAGACACAAAAGTAAATATTAACAAACATAAAAAATTTTATTTGAAAGAGGATACTTTAAACTACTTCTCAACATAATCTCCAAGCAAATTAAGGCATTTGTCATAACGTGTGACAAGTTTCTGTATTCCTGCTGCATAGTCCTTCGCCGCCAGCTCATTGAGATACGCGAGGGACCCATCTTGCACAAATTTTTGCATAATGCAGATGGTGTTTAACAATTTCATGAACAATTGTTCGAGAAACATTGGGAAAATGCTCACAGATGTCATCAATTGTGACGCGCCGATCGTTCCTCACGAATTCGTCAACTGAGCTCACCAGTTGGTCTGTAATGACAGACGGTCTCCCCGAACGCTCATCGTCGTGTGTGTTCCCCCTCCCCATGTTGAAGTTGCGACACCACCGCCGAACAGACGACTCGTCCATTACATTGTCTCCATACACCTCCTTTAATTGGCGATGAATATCACATGGGCGAACGTTTCTTGCATTGAGGAATTTAATCACTGCCCTCACTTCACAACTGGCGGCGTTCTCAATTTTTTTAAACATTGTAAACAATCACAGAAACAACACAGGCAATGCTAGCGTCACGCAACTTGGCTCAGAGAAGGCAGACAAGCCACTGAAGCTATCTGACCTCGTCCAGCGGCTACTCACGTCGTCAGCACTTCATGCGGCACGAACGGGTACTACTTTCCGGATGACCCTCGTATAAGGGAATTATGGTGATTCAAGCCAACTCTCTAAGTGTGAATTCTAGAATAGGTATGACCGGTGGCCGCCAGATAATTGGAATAGCGAAACAGGATTTGCAGAGGAGGTTCCGCAGAATATGGAGCACGGCCAGAAGTAGAAGCAAATTTGCGATAAACTGATTTTGTACTAGTTCATTCACAGGTCTTGCTGGTGAGATTTACGTGGATTTCCTGAGAAACGTTGCAGTAAATTAAATGCTGAGTGTACGGCAAGGAAGAACAGTATTACTGAGCTTGTATTAGGGATGGGACGTTTGTAAACGGGAGAGTGAAGTGAGAGGAAGTTTTGTAAATGTGATTCATGATGCTTCGGCGATTAAACCGCACGCCGAGCTCGTCCAACCGATTTTTCACGACACGCCAACTATGATGGGATTTTCCTTGAGAGTCAATGAACGTAATTGCCCAAAGAGATTTTTGGAAAACACAGTTGTCAGCTCAAAGGTTGGTTTGTCAGTCCTGTGGCGTGTAGAATTCGCACATAAGGGATAGCAATCACGTTAGTTCACTGTGAAACAGTGGTTTTCCACCAATTTTTGTCTCTTAAAAATCTCAAGCTTTGGTTAAGCTGGTAAGTATCCACGACATCGTTTACATTAGACCAAGCGACTTTAAGGTCAGCAGGCGGACAAAAAACTATTGATTGGTAGGGGGTTGTGCCATTGCGTTTCTTTAGCATGGGGTACGGGGGTGAGAGTTGAGTCAACCTTACGTGAGATGTATTATTATATTATTTCAGCCATTGTTGACGAAGAAAGAATTTTAATTATCCTTGACCAGAAAATGATCTGTTGTGCTAATAATCATTAATGCAACTGTCGCTAATGAATTGTTTAAGTATTTATGGGCCTATTAAATATTTCAAAAGGTTCGTTCCATTATTCTGAATATATTTTGACACCACTAGCATAAAAAAGAAGTTGTCATTCATGGCTGTGTGCTTTTTTCTGTACAGATACGCAACTAATGTGAGCATGTGTAATATTAGTGAAAAACGCTTCCGTCAAATCTAAATGCGTTTTTTTTGCAGAAAGTGCCTGCTTGATGTATTCATGATAGCGTCGATAGTTACGTAAATGGGTTGAGGGGATCATAACCCTTTGAAAGCGGAAAAGGGATAGAAAAGAGCAAAAACACCTCATGTGATATAACGGCGGTTCCTATGGCCGCCAAAAAATCGTCTTGTGGATTTGAATGGGAAAAGTAGAGGATTTTCAAAGCATGAAATTACGCATTTGTGAGGGATAATTCAAAAGGTAAACTCTGCAGAGCCGTGAGTATCTCAATGAGCAGTGATGATGCTCAATCAAATTTCAATTAAGAAGTGTGACGAAGCAGAAAGTATAGCCCTGTCATCAATTTGAATAGAAGTTCTTAAGATAAAAACAAAATAGTTTTGGGCTTATGCTGCTCTCGGTTTGAATCTCCCTCATTACTGATCTTTGAAAGTTAAAGAAGTCCGCTTTCTCTCTAATTTCTCCTTTTATGCTTTCATTTCTTTGGAAATAATGACTCGTTGTAGAATTCCAGCGGAAAAAGCAATCCACTGCATTCTTATTCTCGTTAGTGAAAGTCTTTAAACGACATCATAAATGAACCATCAAGAGACACACATTCAAACACTTAATGATGATTGACGGAAGGAACCGTTCTGCTATGGCGCTTCCCAAACAATTTTTCTCATTTTTGTTGACATTTTCCCACTGCTATACTACAACGACTTTCTTGACATAAAACTCACAATTATTCGTCAATTTTTTGGCGGGATAAAATATTCTAAAAGAAGAGGTTGAACAAAGCGACAAAGGTGCACACTACGGAGACTTTGATTTCCATGAGTAATAAATTTGTATACAATATTTTTAAGATGAACACGAAATCGAGGCGATAATTTCATTGTTCACAGATACCGAGCAAAGGGACACTTAACCACCAAATTCGAATATTTTGCATACCAACTCAAATACAACAAAACACAGCTCGGAAATTAATAGAGAAACTAAAGAATTCATGAGGAAAAACTTCGTAATTTACTCTACTTTACTTCTGGACGTGCAAGTTTAGTCTAAATGAAACTTTTGGAGAATCAGAGGGCACACCATTGGTGTCCACATATGAATCCTAACGCACAACTCGCACGAGCGAAAAGATAGACCAGCCCAAATTGTCCCTTTGGGGTATGGATGTCTTAAAAATGCAATTGGCGTCCAAAAAGCAGTCAATCTCAATGACGATGCAATCAGGGTTTAGTTAGTGGCTACACGTTAGTGCAGGTAAATGATTAATACCTACTAATGATGCAGTAACACTGTGGAATATCATTATAAAATATTTTGTGAGGAATATTTCTTTCTTAATTTCTAGCAATGACAATACCTGTTATTCGAAATCAATCGCGTTCTGTAGCAAACTTTCCCAGGGGAAAATAATGTTTTACAAAAAGAGCAACATATTTTGATGCGGACGAACCAGAAAATAATATGCTAAAATTGTAGTTGTTATTTTTAAATGCAATATTTTCGTGCTAATTGGTCACATAAGAAGGCATTGATAACCATGCTTCCTGAAGTGTACTTTAGTATCATTAATCTAAATAAAAACTTTTCGTAAACCCACATTTAGAAGAACTAACTAGACACCCAAGGATTGTGAAATTTTTTTATTAATAGCGGGGTGATTCCACTAGGACAATTTAAGGGGGTAGCACACGGCATCAAATATACCACTGCAACATCAAAAATATAATAATAATCACAATTTAATAAAAATTCGTCATCATTAGCAAAATAAATGTGAAACACACCAAAAGGTTTTTCACTGCATAAGCCCTACCCACCATTTTTGGCTGAGCCTCTACGTTGAGAACGTAAATTGAACATTTTGACGGCTTTCAACACCTTTATAAAACGTTTAAGTTCATGATTTGAAATCTTACACACACTCCTCATCATGATCCAGCGAAATACCCGACTTTCCAGCGATAGTACTCTTCCCATTGGTTAGAAACAGTTTGACGTAATATTCGCATAAATAAAGAAGAGAGGCCCTCCATTTCAACAACATAAACATTCTATCACAAGCAGGTACTTCCGTTTATTCAACTGAGCTTTATGGCTCTTCCTGCCGCAGCTTTTAAATGTAAATTGAGATAGACTTATGTGTATCTCTATTTTCTCTCGGCAGAAAGAAAAATCCTCTACTAATAAAGAGTTTGAGTACTAGATACTGAAAACAAATATCGATATTATGTTTCAGGGATCATATGCCAGCCTAGTGTACAGTGGTACACTAAAATGGGCATTTGATCCTTTGTGGGTGGGTAGGGCTTATGAAAGGGATCGTTGCAAATACGGCTTCGTACTTTTCATGGGGTTTTTAAGCGTAAAATCACATAGTGAATCATGCAATCATGTACATTTTGTAATGAAAATACTTAAATAGAGCACCGAGCCAGTGAAGGCGTCAGCTTGTAAAAACAGGGCGAAAGCTGAACTGGACTGAAAGCATGTGGGATCACTTTTAAAAAAGGTATACGGAAAAAATGAAAACGGTTCAAAGAAATACGACTCGGGAAATACATAAAGGTCATTCCAAAGAGGAGAGCGCGACTATAAGCGCGGAAACCTTTCCTGGCATGGGAAGCACCCGAAAGAGGAAGCTTATCGTAGTTGTGGAAAATGGAAAGTGCTCACTCTATTGGAAAAATAAACGTGAATGAAAATTAATATTTAGATACCAAAGACGTTACCAGACATGCAAAATTCCATCACAGTTTACAGAACGTGATTCTTTAAATTCATTTAATCAACCATGCTATTATCCTTCTGCTTTCATTGCCTATCAAACCTATTAATATTTTAATAATAATGACTTACAAAGAATTAAATATATGCTTTAGAGAGCCAATAAGCGATTTTATGTCAGACCGCGGAGAACTGAGAAAAACATTCAATGCTACTAAAGTACTTCATAACTTGAAAATCTTAAAGGCATGGGAAAAATAATTTCCCGATTAAAATATACAAGTACGTTATTACAATGCATGAGACGTACCTAATTTATCTTGTAAACACGGTAAATTTATGTTACTAGATCACGTAGTTCTGGGAATTTTGAAAATTGAGATTTCCTCATCTTCAAAGTGTTTATAATTAGGTTAATTTAAAATGAACGTACCTACGGTCGTGAAGCAATGAAAAACCAAATAGCCGAGACCATAAAATTGATTGGCACTAGGTTTGTATAAAGGGAGGAGGGAAACAAAGTTGCAAATAAGGGAAAAGATAGGGAAGACACACTAGGTCACTGGGGTGTGTTTGTGATCGAGGTACACATGAGTCACTGTTTCCCAAACACACCCAAGTGACCTAGTGTGTGTTCCCTATCTTTCCCCTTACTTGTAACTTCGTTTTTACCTCCCCCCCTTTACACAAGCCTAGAGCCAATCAAGTTTACGGGCTCGCCTATTTGTTTTTCTTTGTTTATACTCAACTTTGTTAACATTATTAAAATCCTGAAATTTTCGACTATTATTAAAATACCTGTACGTGAACACACTTGGGTTTGGTTTCCCAAATTTAGCCATGAAGTTTGTGTTACAGCCGATTAAATTTCAGCAAATGTTTTAACTCTCGGTAGCAATACAGCATGCTAATTTATGGAATTTACAATGAGTATACGTAACATGGTGACCATACTTCTTTGGTGATTGTTTTCATGAGAGAAAAACAGTGACAACTTTAAAATTGGGAGCGATTGAAATCTTTTCGTGCGAAATTCAGCGATAAGGCATTCACGTCATCGTTCATAAACGATAATAATAATAATAACACAGCACGAGTAGTAGTAGTATTTATGAGAGGCGACCGACAGCTGAGGTCATCCGCACCATAGGGATGGATAAAAAAGGATGAAGGGTGGAGGGAAACCCCGCGTCTGCATTAGCCTACTCTTAACGAAAGGCGCCAAGGGGTCCGCAGCTTAACGTCCCATCCGACGGACGGTGCACTCACTCCAAGTGTCCTCGACAAAGAAGCTCAAGTAGGGATCGGGACACCACTAAAAATATCTATCGTCGCCGGGATTCGAGCCAGGTGCCTCCAGATGGGAAGCCAGTACGTTAGCCACCTCAACATTCCAATCGCCAAAACACATTACGATTGCATAGCATTTCCCTATAGCAAGTATTCATTTTTAATAAACGGTTTCGTATGTAATTTCATGAACATGAATGCTCAATTCTAATTTCCTGATGTTTTTGAAGTCCATTGGAATGCGAGCCTCTGCTTAGCTCCTCTAAATTTGTCTACTTGCTCTAAACTTCTTGAATGTAAGCTAGCACTTCATCAACACTAAGTTATTATTCATGTATTTATTTAAGAATTTATATCGTTGCAATTACGCAATTGTCCTGGTGACAACGGTCATGCCTGGTCAACGGTCACTCTTACAATGCACATATATATACAAGAAGAACAGATATAAGACAAAATGCTCTTATATACAATGACACTTTAACTTACCAACCGCACCTTTACCATCACATAAGGGCTAAGTTCACACCATTATAGTCACTGTTATGGCCATTATCGAATTCTGAACCTCGCAGTTTGTGCATTTTTAACTTGGTTCCTGAAAATTCTTCTCATTAGAACGTAGTCAAGTGTAAATCTTGTGTATTGGAATTCTTAAAACATATCTTCTACAGGGAAACATTTTCAAACAATGTGCTGCAAAATGCGTACTTCCATTTCTACAGGAGCCCACTGGTTCTCTTTTATTCATTCTGGTTTTTCAATTCATATTTTTCAGTGACTTACTCTACTTCTCCGACTAAGGAGGAGTAGCCAAATAATATTATTAGCTTCCCTTCTATTTCAACATTTTTTTCTCGACACTTTCACAGACTACTTATTTCTTCTACTTTCCAACCTTCGCGGTTTGTCGCAGCGAATTATGTCATTTCACTATGGTGTCCGCGGGATTTCTTACTGCCTATGCCATGGCGGTATTTTCGCAAGCCACAGAACGCCCTTCAGATTTCAATTCCGGCAATTTTATCGAATATTATCCCCACTTTATTGCGTTACGATTAACAGACCCAACATGTACAAGTATGATACTGAAACAGTCCCACAAGTCTCTTTTTCGGGCCATTTGTTTCAATAGTGCTAAAGATATGTAAGCCCATTTTACACATTTCTACCGCCGACTTTACCATACTTCCATAGAGACGAAGCTGTCTAACGTCTAAGATTGCAGTGCTAAATTCCTCTTGGGTTTCCGAATGGGAATAATCTACGGAATAACTCGAGAGGATTCCATCTACTGTACACTCAAAAAATAATAAAAAAAGATTTGGTGAGTCCTTAGAATAACAATGTAATGTTTCCTAGCAGAAATTATTACATATCGCTATAGTAGTATTACAGATATAAATGTATCCGATAACCATACATGCAGTGTACATAAACTCTGCCGTACCGACCATTGTGGTTTCCACCTTCACTCATAACGAAGGATCGCCTCCACCCCCTACCTCGGGTTTGACCACCTATTGTTTCGCGTCAGTTGTCTGCCAAGTCACGACCCTGTCATAGGATTTCGTCGTATTTTTAGGCCACCTAACTCAACGAGGGACAACTACGCTTTCAGAATGCTGCTCTTCATTGTCCACGACTGCTTATTCATCGAGCACACTCGCTTATTTGGTAGCTAACCTACATAGAGAAAGAACGACGAAATATCCGACGACCCAGTGGACGCACACGGTAGCTTTAATCCTCAAAAGGTTTCACCAAGCCAAAAGAAAAAGAGCATCACAAATAAAAATAACACATCAGACGTCTATTTGGCGGGATTTCATCTCAAGACTCGACTCCAGCCTTAACTATCCATAGATAGTGTATTCACGATAGCGCATTCACCATCTAAGGGTAATCAATATTATTTATGTACGGGTGCGATCGGACCAATTTTATATTAATTTCTATTCCGTCGATAGGTGGCAGTATAGATAAAGCTCGTAAGCATGGCAATCTTTCTCCTTAGAGGGTATATGCTGTTTCGAATTTTATAGCCCAAGAGAGACCGCACGATATACGTCATTAATGATTGCTTTGACGAATCAATTAACACATCAGCAGGGCATGGTTGATAGATTCAGTCGAAAGATTAACTGAAAAGGTAAATTCAACTAAACCAAAACTAAATAAAACAGTTTCTGGCGTCACTTGGTGGAAATTCTTCACATTGAAATTAAATTTAAAACACTTCACTTTTCCACATAAAAAACTTTTATTTACGACCAAGGTTTCGTTGTGGTATAACATCATCAGGTAAAAATACAGGACTTGTATTTTTACCTGATGATGTTATACCATAGCGAAACCTAGGTCGTAAATAAAAGTTTTTTATGTGGACAAGCGAAGTGTTTTAAATTTAATTTCAATATTAACCAAAACTGTTGGGATTTTCCCAAATACTTTCTTTTTGAAATTATGATTATATTGGAGATTGAAAAAGCATTCACTCTCTCCGAATTAGAAAAAGGGTACTATTAATTGCAAACCGAATATTCTCTAAATTGATAAGACATTACACGCGCCTGTAGCGCTTGAAGTACTTTATATGCTAGAATGCTGGTCGAATATTATCATATGACTAAATATTATTGGTATGCATTTTTTGTTAAAACGTTTGCCTGATATAATTTCCTTAGTTATCAAAATTAAAAAGAGAAAGTCGTTAAACTCTAATGAAAATATCGTCGAGCATTATTGCATACTATAGTGAAGGAAATGCAAACGAATAGAAATTCTAATCACATTTACATGTCGTAATAAAAATGCACACATCTTCTAGGTCCTAGACATATAGACTCGTAGATGCTAGAGTGTGTTGAAAATAATCATACTTTAATGAAAACATCTGTTTCGAGAGTTTAATGGCAAGAAAAAAACAATTCTCTCGATTATCTTTTTTTCTCGAAATAAACAAGTCTTCCCGATTGTAAGCACTGATGAACTGACATCGTGATGGGTAACATTCAAATAGAAGGAAGTGGTCTAAGGACACAGCTAAAAAAATATATCTAATCAAACGCGAGTGAATTAAAAAAGACGCTGGAAGGAGCATATTCTTACCATTCCACAGTTATCAACCCAAACTTTGGTTGTGACCCACGATATTCAAAATAAATAGGATGCTTCTACACCATCGTATGTTACTAAACCAGTAGGAAAAATATATGTATAATCTAATTGGTGTAGTTCAAGGAGCACTTAGCAATTGTAAGCGACAAAAATAAATCCAGTTTTCCAACGGATACGCCAGAGATTCACCGTTAGATTGGTGATTTTTAAACGATGGATTGAATTTATTGGTCAACAACATCTGATGTTTTGAATTATCAATCATTAACTAGTTTAAATACCCATTCATATGCAACGGGGATGTAATAATGATTATTGTTAATTTTTAAATCATAAATTATAAATACTTATGTGACTATGATTCCTTTTAAAACAAATTATGCTCATTTAGTAAAACAAAATTGCCGATTTTTCATCTTCAAAAACACAGCGGTCAAGAAATCCAAATATTAATACGTTTGGTTGATTAACTCTAACTTTATCTATAATAGCAGACATTATTTCTCCTCCTTGGCACCTTTAAAATAATTTTGAATTTGTTTGAAAATATGTCAATATTTATAAATCAATTAAAATGTACCCTATCTAGGGATTTATCTTATAATATAATTTCAACGAACTTTCCATTTCAGTTTAATATGAACCCCCAAATCACTCCGCATACCTATAATTATCTAAAGTTAGTATTACGGATATATATCGGAGAAATTATAGCCAAGTTACGTAGGTTTCATTTAGGAGAACCTGCAATCCGATCACCACCACAGGAAGGAGGCAAACGAATTATTGGGAGAAGTTGTAATATTATCACTTTCAATTATAATTTTCTACCTTGACACGAAGTTCCTTGAACATACTTGACAGTCAGCAGGAAATTAATATTGCAAACCTTAAGCTTTCGAATAGTAAAAATCTCAATAAGTTACCTTGAACGAAGGTCATTCACAAATCAAAAGATGCCTCTGTCTGAGTTCAATGCTTTATCAATAAAATAAAATCTGAGCGATTGCAGGTTAAAAAAACCCATTAGTATAAATAATTGTGCATTTTACTATTTTCACGGTTGGGTTTGACAAAATATTCAAACTTTCTCTCTAATCCCGACGCATGGGTAGGTGAGAACACTTCATAACAGGTTTGAAAGGCAGACAGTAGGGAATTAGTTTACTCTATAACTATTTTTTATGATTTGGTACTATTATCAAATATCCTCATCACGGAATGGAAATTTCATTCTTCTCAGTAGCATAGAGTTACGCGGAATGAGCCGTTACAAAACTTCGAAAGCCTCTGCAAGCCACAGCTTCTTTCGCAATAGTCGATACGTGCTATGGCTCACGATTTTTTAGCTCTTTGTCGTCACGAACCTCCCCGACAGAAGCCCCACATGACACCGGCGGACGACCAAAAATTCAACCGACGTGCGTATCACTTGCACTTTCCACCGTTATCGCTGGCGGGTGAAAGCCTTTCTCCTCTCCTTCGGCATTCTCAAACCAACTTCCCGTCCCTGCTCTCCTTTTTCGACCGCTACCCCGGCCAACACCTACCGTGTTGTAAGCACTCCTCACGTCTCGTAATTGGGATTTTCAAAAATATCTTTCCGTTATTAATCTTTACAAAACCAAAAGGAGATTTCATTTTCTCGAATGATTTGTTTCAATTTCTTTCCTAAAACTATTAGTTAATCCGTAAAAACTTGGTGTGTGAAATTAGCATTAAATATATGTCTTTAATTAAATCATGATATATTATAAATAATTAACACTTGATCATGCTCCACGACGAGAGCTTGGGTTGAATTTCAGTGATGAAGGATTTTTCAACATATTTCTGTTCGCAACTTTGTTAACGCGACGAGAGCACTTCCAAGTCCAGTTTACCACCCGGCATGGAGTTCAATTGGTGGAAAGGTCAAACAGCGGACCCCTTTGGGTGTGCCCTTACGAAGTGGGCTACATCAAACACCAAGTTTCTCTTCGCACTTCCTCTACTCCATTAAAATCCAAATAGACCCCAAACGCCTATACCTCACTACTGGTCTCAAAGGATATCGGATGTCCGTCACTAGATAAATAGATCACAGCCACCAATCCGAAACTTTTTGTGATGCACAATGGAGTTGAAATTCACACAGTAGGAGATGTGGACCAGTTCCTCTCCCTCATTACCATGAAGATCCGTTTTCCAGAAAACCACATTGTCAGAAGTTCCCAGAGGAACTACCTGGATTCAAACTCAGGACCTTCCGGCCAATAGCCGAAAGCTCTGACCATTAAGTTGGAAATTCCTTCCCGGGTAACTGTAAGATTTGTTTATTCAAAACCTCTTATGAATTTATTTAATCATAATTATAAAAAATCATAAACACAGCAATCAACCCGAAGGTCGTTTGGTGGGTGACGGTAGAGTTCACCCACTAGCCCCACGGCGTTTGAGTAGTAGTAGTTTTTAGGGGAGGCGACCGACAGCTGAGGTCATTTGCGCCATAGGGGATGGACAGGAAAGGATGAAGGGTGGAGAGAAACCCGGCGTCGGCATTAGCCTACTCTTTACGAAAGGCGCCAAGAGGTCCGCAGTTTAACGTCCCATCCGACGGACGGCGTACTCACTCAAAGTGCCCTCCACAAAGCACTTCAAGTAGGGATCGAGATATCACTGAAAAATATTCAACACCGCCGGGATTTGAACCCGCGCCCTCAGGGTGGGAAGCCAGTATGTTATCCCCCGCACCATCTCGATCCCCTCGGCGTTTGAAATTCACACATCAAGGTAAGGGGGCCAGTTCCTTTCCCTGTGCCGGTTATGATTTCTCAGGAAGATCTGGTACCCGAAAAATCACATAGCTTGGGTGGAGTTGCAGGTGCCCAGAGACTTGCCCGGGAATCGAACCTGGGACCCTCCGGTCAGAAGTCCAAGGATCTACCCCCTTGACTACCGCAACCCACACCTCCTTTAAGTTCACTATCAGCCTTCCTCACCAATAATTATAATGATGACATTAGGAACGAGCGATGTAATGGTCCATTTCCGATGAGTATCCCCTTCGATACACTTAGTCATTAAAATGTACCTTGTGAATTGAAATGGAATAGGATCGGCTTGGCTTTTCCACACAGAATTTTTTTTAATGAACTACATAGGTTTTATTATGGTATAACATCATCAGGTGTGATGATGTTATACCATAACGAAACCTGGGTAGTAAATATAAAAATTTCTGTGAGGAAAAGCCACGTTGTTCACATTCAATTCCAACATGAAGATTTTCCACCAAGTGACGTCAGAAACTGTTTTATGTTACTTGCGAGTTAACCAATCCCATATCAAACCCGTTACTTAACCTACTTATTCCTTCTCGTCCGCTTATTGTACTCAAACATACTCTTTTATTGGTGAAATATTGAATCCCGAACAATAACTTAACTTTGCAGTTCCCTATATTTTCTTTTTCACAGTAAATACCGTTCTTTATTTCACTTCATATGTATCCCGACAATAAACTACATTTTATTGTTGAAAATTTGACAAAATATCTATCGCATTCTCAGGACAGTTCCAGTGCTTCCTGCTCGAGGAAGTGAAACCGGAAGGCATCTCTTTCTTACACGCACTACGAGATAACCGTACTCATCGCTGGGCCCCTGCATTTCCTCCAACGTCATTCCACCCTCCCGGGCTGAACCCGTTATTTTCCAAACTCACCAATCGCTGATCGCCTTCCTCAATAAAAAGCATCCTTCTCCTTCACAGAAAAAAACTGATAATATTCCTCACTCACGCTTATCATTAAAAAAATATTTCCTCAGCCCTTTGAGAAATAATGCCTGGAGAGGCTTCCAGGAAGTGAAAGTGAGCCCATGGAATGCACTCAGAAATATGTCAATTAGCTTAGGTTTACGTAAAAATAAATAAACCTTAACACGCGCCATCATCTGGTTTATAAAACATGTCTTCACTGTAGTTAATCACTCGAAATAACTTGTACTAAATATCAAGCCCCGAAGAAAAGCAACAATTTAGTTGTTTTTTGCGTGCCAACAGTTGGAATAAATTGACAATTTGGGCATTTTACAAAACTAGCCTCTCTACCCTTGTGGTTCTAAGGTTGTCGTAATTTTTTATTTATTCAATGCTACCGTCGAAGTAGGGCTCCTGAAAAATCTTTCTATTCAAGTCCTGCTACAATTTATCGATCTGAGCAGAACGGAAACACTGAAGTAAAACTTATGAAAACGTGAATGTCGAAGGTTAACCAGTAATGATCTCTAAGAACGAAGCAATGTGCGCGAAAGTGTGGCGTCTGCTAAGAAATCGCCCTTTCCAGTTTCGCTGAACTCACTGTAGTGAGGGAGGGAGCTTCCACGACACGGAGGACGTCGGTCCAGTATCGTGGAGGATGCGGAAGGCGTGGAGGTGGCGCTAAAAGTTTGTTAAACTCAAAGTAAAAAGAAAAGCTTAAAGTCTGTTTCTACTCAAATTACAATTGCTACAGCATTAGAAATTTGAGAGAAGTTGCACACAAAATTTCCAACAAACCCCTAGCCACCATAAACTAAGGTTGCAGAATCACTATCAGGGCCTTGATCATTCTTGCATTTGTTAACCATTTCCGTTGCTTGATCTCTATATCTTCACCGTATATGAATTCCTAGGCAAGAGTAAAGGACACACGAAAAGTAGTGTTTTAAATTTCAAGGTCAACAACTGTTTGATAAAGTGAATGATACGCCCAGATTTTTCCAAGACGAAATGTCATCTCCGTAGCATACCAACATTTGCAATAAATTATAAATCTAATGGTAGAACGTTGGATACCTAGGTGAAAGATGAAATATCAGCGTCAAAATAAAATAATAAATAGGGTTACACATGATCTCGTATTTTATCTTGAATCCCTTCATACATACATACAAACATCTATATACATAAAGGAGAGTGTTTGTTTGTATGTATGTAATTTGTTTACTTTTTTGCTGTCATAGAAACAAAAAAAAGAAATTTCTTACTTAACCGACACTTGATAATTTAGAATTATAAACAAAAACAATTGAACATCAAAAAAAATTTCTCACTTAACCGACACTTGGTAATTTAACACTTTAAACAAAAACAATTGAACATCAAATCAATATTAATAAAAATTTGAAAATCAAATCAATATTAATAAAAAAACTGTTTTTTGATTATATTTGCTTTTTATTTTTTAGATTATAATTGCTTAACAATGCCTCCAAAAAAACGTAAAGCTAATTAAAGTAATGAAGAAAGAGATAAAAGATTAGCAACGATACGTGAAAGAGTTACAAGATCTAGAAATTCAGAAACAGCAGAACACCGTGAAGCCAGACTCCAAGAAATGAGAAACAGGGCTGCAAAAACCAGAGCCTCTGAAACACAACAACAACGTGAGGCCAGGCTTCATGATCTACGAATCCGAGCTGTAACATCCAGAGCCTCTGAAACACAACAACAACGTGAGGCCAGACTAAACGATCAACGAAACCGAGCTACAACATCCAGAGCCTCTGAAACACAACAACAACGAGAGGTCAGGCTGCAACAAATCAGAGATAGAACGAGACGTTCACGAACTGATGAATACTCCGATTTACAGTGTGAAGCATTATTCTATGATCCTCACATAGATTACGCACATCACGCCAGTATCAACATAGGAAAAATGGATTTAATTTTCCGCAATTGCCAAGCCAAAAAGTTTAAATCAGAACCTCCCGGTCTTTGCTGCAATAATGGTAAATTAAAACTTAACCAACTGGACCCATTACCACAAGAACTCTTAAAATATACAACTGGTGATACACCACAGTCAAGACATTTTTTAAGTAATATCCGAAAATACAACTCATGTTTTCAAATGACCTCATTTGGAGCCTCATCTGTTATTAATCAGCCTGGATTTCAATCCACTTTCACAGTACAAGGGCAGATATACCATAAAGCAGGATCGTTGTTGCCGTTGCCTAATCAGCAACCAAAATTTTTACAATCATATTTTATTGGAAACGACCAAGTTGAGACCGACCAAAGATGCGCCAACAATTCAGGAACAAGACGTGAGATTGTATCTGATTTACAACAAATGTTCCATGCACACAATATTTACATTAAAACGTTTGAAACTTCAATTGATCATATGCCCACAGATGCATATAAAATTATTATAAAAGCAGATCGAAAACCAGCAGGAGAGCATGAACACACATCCTGTAGTGGATGAAGTTGCAGTTGTGATATCGGGTAATGAATTTGAAAAGCGAGATATCGTGCTTCAATTAAGTAGTGGATCATTGCAGCGAATTTGCGAAACTCACCGGTCGTATGATGCTCTACAATATCCTATTTTATTTCCCTATGGTGAAGATGGTATCATTTCAATCTGAGGCAAGTTAATCCAAAAACAGGTATTCCAACAAGTGCAAAGGTATCTGCTATGGATTATTATGCTTACCGTCTAATGATACGAGGTACTAAACAGAACCACGTGATAAATTGCAGATAATTATTCCATCAATTTATCGTGGATATGTATGTAAAGATTGAAAGTGAACGTCTTCAGTTTATTCGTTCGAATAAAAAAAAATTAACAGTGGACCAATATATTCACCTAAGATTTGCGGTAGCAAATGACGGAAATATTAAGAATCTGGGCACTTTAGTTATTTTGCCAGCGACGTTTACAGGCAGTCCTAGACACATGCATGAGTACACACAAGATGCAATGACCTATGTAAGGACATACGGGAGACCAGATTTGTTTATTACGTTTACCTGCAACCCGATTTGGTCAGATATTAAAGAAATGCTAATCAACGGTCAGTCGTCCAGTGATCGCCACGATTTAATCGCGAGAGTTTTTAAACAAAAGCAACAAAAACTCATTAATATTATAACAAAAGGTCACATCTTTGGAGAGGTGAGATGCTGGATGTTCACCATTGAATGGCAGAAATGAGGTTTACCACATTCACATAATTTATTTTGGTTGAAAAGGAAGATTCAACCACCAGAAATCGACGCTATTATATCAGCTGATCTTCCTAACCAAGAAGAAGATCCTGATTTATACGCTGTGGTAACTAAAAATATGATCCATGGACCATGTGGAAATATAAATCGGAACTCGCCATGTATGAAAGATGGGAAATGCACCAAAAACTATCCTCGAAAATTAATTAAAGATACACAAACAGGAAACGACGACTATCCTTTATATAGACGGTGAGCTAGAGAAAATGGAGGTTTTACGGCAATACTGAAGACTCGAAGCAACATGGAAATAGACGTGGATAACAGTTGGATTGTACCATATTCTCCATTATTATCAAAAACTTTTAGCGCACATATTAACGTAGAATACTGCAATAGTGTCAAATCTATTAAGTATATATGTTAATAAAGGTTCTGATATGGCAGTTTTTGGTGTAGGCAATGAAGACACCAACCATAAAGTAAAGCGTTATCAGTTGGGAAGTTACGTCAGTAGCAACGAGGCTGTTTGGCAAATCTTCGGATTTTCCATTCATGAACGGTATCCTACTGTAGTTCACCTTAGCATTCATTTAGAAAACGTTCAACGAGTATACTTCTCAACTGATAGTGCCGCAAGAGTGATTGATCAGCCACCAAACACAACTTTAACAGCATTTTTCCAACTATGCCACAGGATACTTTTGCAAGAACACTATTGTATTCAGAATTGCCGAGATATCATACGTGGAATACATCAAGGAAAGTCTTTTGTAGAAGAAAAATGGGCAACTTTGATCCTGAGAATAATATTTATTCATGTGACGCATTGGGCCAAGTCTACACAGTCCATCCTAACAACGCCGAACGTTATTTTTTAAGAATGCTTCTACATACCATTAGGGGACCTCGCTCATTTGCAGAATTAAGAACGGTAAACGGAGAAATATGTGAGACATTCAGAGAAGCTTGCCAGAATTTAGGGTTGCTAGAAGGAGATCAACACTGGGATGACTCATTGCGAGAGGCCAGTTTGATTTCTTCCAGGACAAATCCGAATTTTGTTTGCCATCATAATAGCCTCCTGTAATCCATCTAACCCAAAAACATTATGGGAAAAATATAAAGAATCAATGAGTGAGGATATACTGACTAAAGTTCGAAGTGAAAATCATTGGATATTACGTTTAACTCCGACATTTTTAATAAAACTTTGATTATTTTGGAGGGAAAGTGTATCACCAAGGTTAACAAAACTTTAGTGGAACTCGGTCTTTTTGCACCTATACAAGATCAACAGGGTGTATTTTATCCAGATTATATACGTGAAACTAGCTGCAATGTCTTAGACTTAGAAGCATACATCGCGGATAAAAAGCCACTTCTTAATGAAGATCAGAAATTCGTGTACGAAACAATAATGGATCAAGTAGATAAACAAGAAGGAGGTATCATTTTTCTTGATGCTGCTGGTGGCACGGGAAAAACATTTTTATTTAATTTAGTTCTCGCTGAAATCAGGGTTCATGGAGAAATTGCTCTAGCCGTTGCATCTTCAGGTATTGCAGCGACATTAATGGAAGGAGGAAGAACAGCCCACTCTGCCCTTAAGTTGCCACTTAATATTTCCCGACAAGAAAATCCCACATGTCATATAAATAAAACAAGCGGCCAGGCACAAGTTCTTATAGAATGTAAATTGATAGTATGAGATGAGTGCACGATGGCTCATAAAAAATCTCTTGAGGCCCTCAACGCAACACCTCAAGATCTTAGAGGAAACTGCAGTTTAATGGGAGGAGCTCTGGTACTCCTGTGTGGAGACTTCCGTCAAACTCTACCTGCCATTCCAAAATCGACCCCAGCCGATGAAATTTATGCCTGTTTAAAACATTCTGTTCTATGGAATCATGTCCAAGAAATTAGCCTTAAACAAAACATGCGAATTCTCTTAAGAGATGGGAATGCTCAAAATTTTGCAAATAAACTTTTGGAGATTGGAGAAGATAGATTAGTTATTGAAGCATCTGGTATGATAAAATTGTCATCAGATTGATGTGTATCGGTGAAAACTGTCCGCGATATGATACAAGCAGTCTATCCTAACGTTAATCAAAATTATAAAAATTTAGAATGGTTGCGAGAAAGAGCCATTCTTGCTCCTAAGAACGATGATGTTAATGAAATTAACAAGGAGATACTAGCCATGCTGCCAGGAGACGTGATTGAATATAAATCGGTTGATACCGTAGTGGATGCTGACGAAGCCGTCCATTATCCAACGGAATTCCTAAATTCACTTGATCCAGCTGGATTGCCACAACAACGCCTTATACTTAAAGTAGGATCTCCAATCATTTTATTGCGAAATTTAGATCCACCAAAACTCTGCAATGGGACATGATTGTGTGTGACAAAATTAATGAAAAATATAATCCAGGCAGTCATTTTAACTGGAAAAGGAAAAGGTGAAATAATTTTTATTCCACGGATACCTCTAATCCCAACTGATCTTCCCTTCAACTTTAAAAGATTACAGTTTCCAGTCCGGCTAGCTTTTTCAATTACCATTAATAAATCACAGGGACAGTCTTTAAAGTTTTGTGGTGTTGATCTAAGATCGCCATGTTTTAGCCACGGGCAACGTTATGTTGCTTGCTCCAGAGTAGGTTCGCCTAAAAATTTATGTATTCTTTCTCGTGGATATGAAACAAAAAATGTAGTTTATAAACAGGTGTTAAATAAAAAAGATTTTTAAATTTGTATGAAGTATTGTACTATTGTACTTTATAATTTGTTGTTTTTATTTATGTAGTATATTTATATTATTGTTTCTCCCTAACCCGTGCAAAGCTGGGTATTCAGCTAGTATACAATAAATAAGGACGCGGTAGTTCAGTGCGTAGGGCGCTGAATGTACCAACCGGAGGGTCCGATTTCAGTTCCCGGGACGACTCGGAATACCTTCAGCTTCACTCAAGCTGTGATTTTCCGGGTCAAGCAAAATGATTCAGAGAGTGGGCCATGTTGTTGAATGTTAACATGAAATCATGTGATAATGCAATATCAGTGATTAACTAATCTAAGTGCCAATGGTTTTGACTAAGTAAGCCCGTTACTAAAATAGTTCTCCCCCATGAGTAAATGGTCCTGAATTTACTCCGCCTCTCCGTCTAGAAAACTTCACTCCCACCCCTGTCGACTCAAAAGTGGAGATTTCCAGGTAAAAATTAACTTTGGATGCAAGACCGTCAACGACCTTAGGTTGACTTGATCTCCTTCACTGCTAGCAATTGTAGCAATTGCTCGTAGATATATGACGTGCCATAAATGGCTTTCCTGAATGCCGCTAAGGAGGTATGGGGCCATCAGATGATTCCGGTCAAGGAATGAGAACATGTGCACGCCGATTTTTTCCGTTTCTCATCTTTGAAGAGATTTATTTTATTAGAATAAAACCTTCATTTTTTTCGAGTACAGTCGGGCGTCATAGAAGCCCTCGACGCCGGCTGGACGAACCCATTCGTCTTAGGTTCCGCAGTTTTTCGACCTTCAGCGCAGGCATTTCTCGATAGAAAGCAGTCAGTAAGGTAGCGTGGGGACGGGGTCGAGAGGGGGTTCTAGTGAAAGGCAATAGAAGGCCTCCGAGGGAAGGGTGTGGGGGATGAAAACTTTCACTGGCCGCCGCCCGATGCTCACTTCTTGCCACTCTCCGCCTACCCCCTTCCCCTCCTACAAAGCCCTCCCAGATGTTAACTTTCCTCTGGCGGCAGTTCCCTGCGACGAAGAGAGACTCTTTTGAGGCCCTCCCTCAGACGCTCACTCACCGTACCCGACTCTCCGCGGTCGCCTCGCCAACCCCTGAAAGGAATCGCCTCTTGAACCGAGATACGCTCCCTTTAGCCCCCGTTAGCCGCCATACCGTGTGAACAGGTGGTGTTAGTTCGTGTGTTTCAGTAGTTGATTACCAAGGGTTTGGAAGGTTACGCCCGGAGCTTCCTGGCCGGAGAGGATTATATTTTACTGTTTTCAGTGGAAGGGGAGCGATTTTCTTCCGCAGGAAGGACTGAAAGGTTCGTCATCGTGAGCTCTAAAGGTGAGTCTGGCCTGTTAACTGTGTAGCTTATTGAGCTTTGGGCTGGAAAAAGGTCGGTCTTGGGAAATTTCATCTTATGAACAAAATTTCTTCGGCTGTAATCCATTGAAATAGGTAGACACTGATTGTGCGATTTCCGAAGCACTACGAATGGATTTTATCGCACATTCCGAGTTCTGACGTGAACTGATAATTAATTAAAAATGCCTTCCCTGAGGGAAACGATGAAGAGATGCAGATGATAAACTCATGATAGAAAGTTTTGAGAGTTCTCCAACGCGAACAGAGGAAACTTGACGCAACTTGCTGAAAAATGAATACAATAAATCATTACTAAAATGGGAAGGCGTATCAAATTTTAATCACGAGCATTGCATCTATCAGTGAATCGAAGTATTTAACGATTTCAGTTGGTCATTGACTTCGGCATCTTCGCCTATTTTTAGAAAAATTCTTAGATCACAAAAATTGTTGTTGTGAAAGGATTTCGCGTGGGCGATGGTGAGGAGTCATGAACTACCTCAATTATCTTATGTTTTCCGTTGAAAATAAAAGATGTGGCATCTGTGAGATATGCCTGAGTTAATGCAGCATTCCTCTAAAAATCTGCTCTTTGAATTTGTATATACTTGTACATAGTGGAAGGGTGCTGTATGACAATTTTTAATTTTTCACTGCAACAATTTATTGCCTTTTTTCCCAACTCAATTTTACCCTTGGTCTAAATGACTTATTATAATGGTTTTTAAATTATTGGATGATTATTATTTTCAACTGAATACCGTTTAGGAGATGAATTTCTGTTTGTGCATAGAGGAGTTTGATAAACTATGATAGCAGATTTGTTATAGGCGTTAGCCAAGAAGGAAGCAATAGAATCTATTCGTGTGACTTCAAAGATCAAAAAGGGAAAAATACTCGGGTCCTGTCTCTAATAAAAATTTCAGCATTTTTATGGACCAGTCAATCATATGCGTAAAATAGAACTCATCACTTTACACCCCTAGGCAAATGGCCAAGACAAGGATTGAGGTATTTACTCTATGGTTTCTTCGCCGAGCCGCTTGGATGAACCCAAAACAAAGACTGCAGCCATTCATATGAAGGCCCCACACCTCTTAAGCCCTAAACCCACCCACGTGCCCAGAGCGGTTCGTCCTGACCGCGCCCATCGTCGTCTTTCGAAGGGGAGGTTTTCAGTTACGACATGCAATGTCGACAGATCGGCACATGAACCATGACTAACTGTTCCCCTATGAGTGAAATGAGGTTATTTTTATCTGAATAATCGTAGCAAGAGCCACCAAGGGACCGGATTTGGGCGCGACCAATGGAAAATATTTTTAAAAGAATGAATGAAAGAAATTTGTATGCATACATATTGTACTCTCTCTCTCTCTCTCTCTATATATATATATATATATATATATATATATATATATATATATATAAATACACACACACACGCACATTGGTTGATTCATTACTTTCTTGAACAATGGGATATGGGGTTTTCGGGATATATGC
Organism: Hetaerina americana; assembly: GCF_022747635.1. Taxonomy (NCBI): domain Eukaryota; kingdom Metazoa; phylum Arthropoda; class Insecta; order Odonata; family Calopterygidae; genus Hetaerina; species Hetaerina americana. The sequence goes on from NW_027286070.1 coordinate 34,993,731, forward strand.
TTTCTCATTCAGGGATAAAAATAATTGATAAATTTGCGATATTTTCCGTCAAAAAATGTTGCCTGATATAATAAGTATTTGATTTTTTTTACCCAAAAAATTCAGAGTTGCCTCAAAGGTTAGTCGACTTGTCAAATTTAATCTGAGTAACCCTTCATTTGATAATTATATTTCAGAGAAATCTTGCAGTTAATCTTGCAATTCCTCGTGGCTAAGTTAAAAATAAGGATTCTGAGTATCCAAGAGCTCTGTTGAAATAATAATAATGAAAACCGCCTTATATTTCCCAAAAAAATAATTAATACTCCACTGAAGCTGCCTCGGAAATCATTATTTAAATCGATTAAGTTTGAAAGTATAAGGGTATTTCAATTTTAAATGCCATTAGCTTGTTGAAGACACTCAGTGTAAATCCAACAATTTCAGAGTGTAAAAATCATTCGCCTTGACTGGGATCCCAGTCAAGGCGAATGATTTTTACACTCTGAAATTGTTGCATTGAAATACACATTAGCGGATGACTCCGTTAAAAGTTACTGTTGCGGCATCTCCCGCGGTTTCTTTGGAATTTCTCAGTGTAAATAATGCTAATTCTTTGAGATTTTATTGGGTTCTCAATGACACTGAACATCACCAAAAAAGATAATGCGATAAGAGAAGGTTAAATGAGGCGCTCAATGTATATTTACAATATACATTGAGGCGATACTCAATTTCGTGGTCTGCAGAAAACTTAACTAACTGACTAAACTGAAGATTTCGATAAATAAGAGAGGACATTAAATAGAATTCCGAAATAAAAAAATATCTGGCTCCAAAACATAATGGAACGGAAATTCGTAGCTGGAACGTAATAACTAAGACTCAAAAAATCAAAGAATGGTTAAACATCACAACTTGATGAAAGATATCATGGTAATTACACTTATTCATACCCCAAAATGGGCACAATATGATAGGGACCTATTTATTTCATTGGTAGGACGTATATCCGCAATTTTATGGCATCATTTGCAATTAAATGTTTAATAACAATATTCGGATATTGGTTGGAAGAGGAAATTGAGACCTGCCATAAATTCCACAAAACGTTTTTCCCTAAGTTAATACTTCTTCAATTTTCCTTCTATTTGAAAAAATCATTAACTTTGATGGATTAAATATTAATATTTTCAAAGATGAGAAATAAATCTAATGCTTTGCGAGGAATCAGATTAGCCGATGATTATCCATACTTACATTCACTTAAGGCTTTCTGCATTACGTTACGTAAGATTTATATTTTCGTGCAGTTGAAAAATAATAGCTACAAAGCCGATATTTTTTAATCCTTGACGCATATAGTTTTCTCTTCACGCCGGCATGCGATCAAACTGGATATATACTTATTATAGGCATTTACACGCTGAACTCAGGGCTCATCCCTTAGAAAACCTGTAAGTAACCTCGACACACGACTTGAAGATAAAACGTCTCATAGATCCTTCAAATTTGATCTCTATTCTAGTTTGACGTCTTAGGTATGATCTTGATTTTTACTTTAGAATCAATAAAGATTTGTTTTATTTTTCTCTCTCTCTCTCGCCGCTAATGATAACATTAAGACCAAAAAAAGGAATATTATTAACAAACTGTGAATAATAAAATGCGAACTTGCATGTTTAGAGCCTTCTTGAACGGCCAACTACCTCCTCTTCATCGCATCTATTTTCAAACGTTCACCAGAAAATATACCACAGTAGAACAGCTCGAAAAGATTGATTGACAAGTACTATTGATAGAGCTTACCTTGTGCTAATTCCTACGGTACGTTAAATTCTCACATCAGTGTATTGAAGCAGTTACCTTCCCCTGCCTTCATAAGTTTACGCACTGAATCATGTATACAATAACCTTTGTATCTTTGCAAAAAGTATATTGTACTAACATAATAGAATATAATTTTTCATTGCTATAAAGTTGGGCCGTAAGGGAGCCGAAAACCTTTTGTTGTTATTTTTGTTTTATTTATTATATCTATCATCATGGTTTAACGGTGCACTGAGGGGAACTTTGAATGCCATATTAATTTTAAATTGCAAAGTACATATTAACATTTTACAGCATTAAAATGTAGAAGCTAGTGTTTTGAGGTAATAAATACCTCTATTTAAGTGAGATGTGATGCCATTCTAGTCATACCGATAGGAATAACTCACGTATCCAACAAGTAAATAGCTGTTTATTTTCAGACTATATATATATATATATATATATATATATATATATATATATATATATATATATATATATATATATATATTCAAACACACATATTAATAATTATTATTACTAGGCAATCGGTAGATCCATCGAAAAACCTACCCTACTATTAGGTAATCGGTAGATTACCTAATAGTAAGGTAGGTTTTTGGATGGACACAACTACCAAATAAATATTTTGTGACTCCTAACAAAACAAAATCCAGTAACCTAGTCTACATCAGGGTCCATCTTCATCTCTGAGTACTTCCTTCCTCCCTTCATCGCGTCCAACATCCCTGTCCTGTTCCTGCCCTTTCCTCTTTTGGCAAGCATTCTCCCCTCTATTACAGTCTTCAACATCCCACTGCCGACCAATACGCCCTTCATCCATTTTTTCTGCCTCCATAGGATTTCTCCCAACAAACCCCTCCCTAGGGACCATTTGGTCTCAATTTCGCCCAAATAAAGACCACTATCTATCTATCTATCTATCCCTTCGCCCACCATACCAAGTACTTTCTCATTTGTTTTCTTCTCGGTCCATTTTACCTTCTCCATTCTTCTCCACACCCACATTTCAAAAGCCTCCAGTCTACGTCTATCCTCCTGCTTCAATGACCACGGTTCCGCGCCGTATATATATATATATATCTATCTATATATATATATATATATATATATATATATATATATATATATATATATATATATATATATATATATATATATATATATATATATATATATATAGATATATATATATATACATCTGTGTTTATATATATATATATATATAAACACAGATGTAGATTTTTAAACCATAGAGACACAAAGAAAGGACACTCACAATATGTTGTTTTGACGTTTCGACGGCTCGGTCGTCGTCTTCAGATTCTGATGGTTTAAAAATCTACATCTGTGACCGTGTTTTTGTGCTGATGTATGACATTTCTTGACCAGATGACGTTTACTTTTTCAAATAAGTTATTATTACTCTTTCCTGTAAAAAGGTGACCGCAATTTGGTAAACAACGCTGTCTATCATCCCAAAAATACGCGGCATTTACCCTATAACATTAGCCACAGTAAAAAATACCATGGTAAATACGAGACCTACGTGAGTCACAACAAGTCTTTCTTTATAGAACTGATTGCAAGACGGTGTTTTTACAAAAAACGTAAAATCTGAGTGATAGTAGTCAATAAATAAATTCATGGCTTATATAGGACCATCCATTCCATCGCATACTCTTGTCATGTTTAATGTACGAGTGGTTTACAGGCATACAAGTATAAATGTATGTAAAAAAAAGGCTGACACATTTTCCGCAACTTTCGCAAATTTTTTAATCTTTAGCAATTATTCTATTTTCACGAAAACATTTACCTGTAAGGTTTCATTTTTTATAAAAAATTATTTAATTTTCTTTGCAAATCAAATGATTTGAAGCAAGATTCAGCGACTTCAATGTATTCCAGAACCGATCCTAACCAAAGATGGATTTCATTAGCTGTGCTTATCCGGCCGAGTTTAAAGTAGCACGCCGACACTACGAGACGAGAAAGCTCAAGCTCGTCGATGGTTATGTTCTCCGCGCCGAGAGGAAGGAGAACAACTATTATATCGTGAGATGGAAAGTTGTGTTTTCGCGGGAAGGCATATGTTCGCTTGCCTCTCCTTCAGTGGAGCAGTCAGTCCAGCGGCTTTTGACCCCATGAGAAGCAAACCCGACGCCTCGGGCGCTTCGTCTTCTTGTCGCCCTTTGTCTTCCCGGCACGCATAATAACGAGAATGTCTTTAGAAATTATGCTCATTCACTTTTTAAGTGTAAATCTCAGCTCGAACCCTATTAATCACTTCATAATTGTCATTTCATCAGCACTCTTTCACTCTGCTCTTCCTACCTCGCCCCGTCACTATCCTTTCCCAGACATTGAAATTTCCAAAGGGTACGTTCTTAAAATTATTCTTTTGGTGAAAGCATAACAGTCGGTGTCCTGAATTCTTTCCATCTGTGCTGCAGATCATTTTAAAATGAATCTTCACGCAAACTCTTGTAAGCCATTGCTATCCAAACCCTTCAGAATCTTTCGGCATGTGAATTGAAAAACCTATATTTAAAAGCTACATCTATATTTGGTATAAATACTCCAATGCAACATATATTAAAGGAAGAAATTTAAAATAACGCTTGCAAGGATTATGCAAGTTCTTTTCGAATGAATCTAGTTGAACATTTCTTCGAACATATCATTACAACTTATGCATACCTGAGAAGTAAATATCAGCGGGATTTCATTGCACATGGAATGTATAACATTGTACTCGTACTTTTAGATTTAGGAGCTTCCGTGGATATTATCAGGCACTTAATTTACCCTTTGACTACAGCAACGTATTCAGCTCCCCAGGGCATATTGGTCAATTACACATATAGTATCTATCTTCAAGACAATCGCCACACCGGAATTAATCATTGAGAAGAGGCAAGAGCGGGAAAATAGGATTAAAAGAGAAAAATTGCTGTTACTTGAGAAGCCATTGCTAATATTTAAATTTATTACTTCAGAATAGAGGTTGCAGGCGATAGTTAAATGATATAATTTAAATGGGCTAGCAAAATGTCTTAATCTCAAGATAAAAGAAATTAATTATGATAGGAGTTGGAAAGCAGAGTCCATAACCCATGTGCCATGAATATGAGGGGGGACCCAAAAATAACAGGAATGTTGTTATAGATTCTTTAGTTCTCAATATATTTACATTAAATTTTGTTCACCTTCAAAGTATTCCCCATTGACCACAATGCTTATCTCCTAACGATGCTTCCGTTGTTGGAAACATTTCTGAAATTCATTTATCGGGATGTCCCATAGGCCTTCTAGCGATTTTTGTTTTACCTCCTCCACAGTGTCAAAACGCTTTCCTTTCATGTCCCTTTTGAGACTGGGGAACAAAAAGAAGTCACAGGGAGCTAAGGGTGAGGACGGGGGAGGTGGACAATCGATGTCATGCCGTTTTTTGCTAAAAACTGCATCACGGAGAGGGAGGTATGAGCCGGCCCGTTGTCATGACTGCAGAACCAGTCGCTTTTGTGCCAAAGATCTGCTCTATCCTTCCGGATACTCTCCCTCAATCTCTTCAAAACCTCCCCTCGTACTTATTCATTCATCCGATGTTTGCCTCTATTATTTCGCAGATTTTTTTAAATTACTGGTAAACATTCAAGTATCATAGATTTCTAAAGTAGCCACTTAATTCAACTGCCAGTGAATTGTATACTTTCTAAATAGAACAATTGTTGATTGGAACACCTTACCTGCAAAAATATTCGAGCCCTTCCTTAACAGAGTGTACACTTTTAAGAATAGATGTAAGTTATATATGTAATAATTTGATTGATGTGTGGTGTATTATATTATATGCAATAGCTTAAATGTTTTTTAATTTATCTTTTTTTCTTGCTGAGTAATGGTTGTAAATGTGATGGGGATTCGCTTGTTTTGTTAAAGAGATTTGTGTTTTGAAGTCTGATTTTATCTATTACCTTTTGCGATTATTTGGGACTTGTGTGCCACCTGACAATGTCTATCAGCACATGTGTATTTTTAATAATAATAATAATACTGCCCTTGCAGGGTTGCCATTAATATCTGATTACAACATTCCCTGAATTTCCAGGGAAAAATTATGTTTTTCATATCATACCCTATAATTTAAATTACAAGAACCATGTATAAACAGACTTAAATAATTTTGGCCTTTAATAATCTACATTTGTTAGCGATATAATTTTCAACCATATTGTGCGAAAATGAAAGGGCTAATTTGATCAAAATTTTGAAATTTCAGCAAATTGCACTCCGACATTACTCCTTTCTTAAATATAGTGCAGTCAAGTGAAGAAAAATGTGATGATGGTTGAAAACCAGCAGTCAAGAATCAAAGTTTTTCTTTATTTCGAGACGAACTAGAAAATCTGACAAACAATTACTAACTTAGCCTACCTATATAAAAAACGCACATATTTGGCGCCATATTGGGCCGAAAGATAAAAGAGAAGAGCCAAAGCATATTTACACTAGTTTCTCTTATATTCCCCGCGTTATACCATGCCCCGAAAATTCCCAATATTTTCCATGTTTTTCCCGATTTTTCGGATGGTAGGTGGCATTCCTAATATGGAAAAGATTGACTCTACTCATATTATAGTATAATCACTATTAAAAACCTAGAATAATCTCAGCTCATAAAATAACTTTTCATTGAAACCATCCGCATAAAGAGAGTACGAATAATGAACGCAAAGCACAGAAACATGCAAAGATTCACATTCATTCGAATTCAATAAACTTTTAAGAGTGCGATGTATCAGTTTAGGCAGAGGATCAAAAGCGAATATCAGCTCCATTTATTTGAGCCTTTTCATGAAAATTACGGTTGGAGCAACATTAATTTCCTGTTAATTATGTCACTTTTAGGTCATAATAAGCTATATAACAACGCAAACCCTTAGCGGAATCGAAAACGCTTTTTCAGTCGACGATTCCGATCAATTATGAACAGAAAACGGATAATCATAACTTAATCATCGATGATTAAATAAGAGTGCTCCAGGAATTTCTTATTTTCAATTTTTAACTATTGAAATAATACCACTAGATGATTAAGCGAAAAATTTGGTTACATAAAGCTACCTTAGTAATGAGTCTACAGAGGAAAAAAAATCACTCCATCAATAAGGGACCAATTCCAGTTTACATTAGTGGAAACAGGAGGTTTTCGTTCTGTGAACCAATGGTGACGACGTCTGGAATATCCTGTTTGCTTAAATTAATCACTAGAGAGCTTGTCTCTGGAGTTTCAAAATATGTTCAACAAATGACGGGACAGGCTTCAAGCGATAACGGCGAAAGCGGATTACTTAGCATTAGGATGTAAAATGCCTGGAGCCTGAACTTTCTGAATGAAGAGGTTATACGAATGCTATACGTACTAAAACTTATGAGCTTCAAACATGAGCACATTACCGGCATCTTAAAAAGACGTGCATTCGCTGCAACCATCGAGGAAGTACCGTATCTCCGAGATTAATCGGCATCTACGGCATTTTCCTGAAAGGTTATTACATTATGGGTCGGTCAAATTATTTTAATTCAACAAACTACGTCTTCCCATACAGATGGAAATCTTCAGCCACAATGGAACGGAAACTTAAACAAAAACAGAAGCCTGCGGCCACTATTAATGCAGTGTCTTATTGTGAATACATCCGACTGCCCAATTTTATGGGATAAGTCAAAATACTGATGTTGATTTACTAGAGCACTTTGGGACTCAAAATTATTTGTTTGAGTACAATCCAGCCATTTTTTTTATTCCACTCAATTTGTCTCATTCTTTGAGTGATTAAGGAAAGACATGATCTACGCGGTTCACAAAACAACTGATAGAGCACAACTGATTTCAATACATAATGAAATCCAGATAAGATATTAAATTAAACTTCGTTCAAATGGAAATGGTGGCTTTTTAAACTAAACGCTGCTGATTAGTGTTGTATAACGCACTGAAAAAAATTACTTAGGATATTTTAATGAAGAAGAAAGAGAGCAGAAGACTGTGCATACAATATGTAAGCCTGAGGTAGGCAATTAATTAGCCTTAATACAAGATACAAAATGAAGCGGATAGGGTAGACGACAAAGGGCGCACAGAGCTTTGAGAGAGGCTCAATGCATAGTTGCAAACCCGGGTATCATTATGAATCGATTTTCAATTCTAATTATCCCTCGAATTGAATAATCAACGAATGGGGAAAGGGGGGTATATGGCCCATCGCAAAAGATACGTGAAACAGTCTTGGGTGCCAACATTTTCTTGCCATTCTCAACCAGCAGAAGCAGAGAATGGCTAGAAAAAACGGCTTCCATTTTAGTGAGTTTTCGGTCGGTTCAATAAAAAACTGTGTATACTAGTATACTAATATTTTAACTGATATACTAAAATAGGGGTCACGAAGTTACGCCTGAAACCTGGCTTAGAAGTAATGGTTTCTGTGGTAGTTGCGAGCAATGGATGTTCATCATTCAAGTGCATTTGTAAGCAAGTCCCACCAGTCAGATGCAGAAAGGCCTGCTCTATTATAAATTTATCATCGGAGCAAAATTGATTGTTTCTACTGTGGATTGAAATCCACAGTAGTTGATTTTTAAACCTTATCTGTATTACGCAATTAAGTCAGAGTGTAGAAAGAAATAATTTCATCAGAGAAAACAAGCAGGTGAGTTTTGAAAATTGAGTGGTAATCGTTTTCTAAGAGCCTAATCATTTTACTCTCTTTTTTGTGCCCAGTAAGATAACCACTTCATTGTTGGCACTGCATATTTAATTATTACCATTTTTACGCCACAGTATGTGGCTTCTCATATCCATTAGAATTTTTATAAAACTAATATTCGTTTCCAACAAATCTTAAGACTGTTAGAGTTCTTGACTTTCCAATGCCACGAAGAGGCCTAACGGACCGGCATTTCATGACTGCACGTCCAGGCTACCCGCAACCTGCGATTACTAAATGGCAACTAGAACAAACATTCACAATAAATGTTCAAAAAAACACTGACATCACGTACCCCTATGGAAATCTTCCATCTAATCGAACTTGAGAAGAATATGCCTTCAACTGATAACCTATCCAGTTTTCAGTCTTGATTGAACACCTCTTTCATACAATAAGATCATCTGCGGCCTTAATAAAAACGAAAGGAATGAGTGAAAATGTTTTTGAGTGGCGCGATTAATTCATCGAAAAACTCCAGGATTCATTAAATAAATTTGCTCAAAACCAATTGACCTATTCCTAGAAGGCATTTTCGATGAATTGGTATTTTATACTTTCACTGGCAAATAGAAATTATAGCTGCTTACTTGAAAACAGACTATAATTGATTTTGACGACAGTAAAGATAAACCAATGAAACTCACATTACGCGTTTGTGCGTTAACTTGGCAAGTGACATTAGCTAAACGATTGATCACAAGGACTCTTCTCAAAATTCCTATTCGCCTATTTTTTCCTACTATTCATCATCGTAGCATAACATTAAACTTTATTGTACACATTGTTCTGATTAAAATAAATGTAATGAATATATTTTACGGATACCACAACAGATGATGGAATTTTTTAAGGTGAATATAATAAAAAATAGCTAAATTGAACGCGACATTAAAATTTTGGCGATTTAAGTAATATTAATGAGGAGTCGTGGATACAAGAATATAACCTAAGTCGAGACATTTTGCCCGCGGTAATATATTTAATAGAAATCCGGAATGTAAAAAGTGCCATAATTTCTCATTCGTCTATCGCCACCATGATAGCTTTATACTATATAATAATCAGAAAAAGTGGAAACATAATCTTAATCCTTCTTATCATCTCACATTGTAGAATCGACATGCGGTGGCTTCACTGGAGCGACCTTCTAACACTCTTGGCCATCCTACTGACCTTTGGCCTCGAAGTGGTCTCTGAAGAAAACTCAGTGCAGATCAGTCCTCAAGTCAACAGTCCAGCAATTGAGTTTCCGGTGCAGTTGATTGGATTTCCTGTTATCATCGTTGCGGTACGACTGTCAAATTTCGTCAAGAAATTGGCTTATTCCTTGAACCCAAGTGAGTATGAAAAGCTGCCACCAACTCCTCGGAACTCATTCCATATTTAGTGATCCTGAAAAAATAAAAAAATATTTCATAAATATTGAATATTCGTAGAGTCAACCAAATAGCGTCAACTGAAAGCTTTAACTGCGCCGCATATATTTCATTGAATTCATTTTATTTCGTAGATAATAATAGGTAAACAATTTCAAAACAATCAAGGTAATGACCTATTTACTATTGGGGAGGTAGCCTAGATGGTTGGGGTGATAGAGCAGTTACCGACTGGAGAGTCAGGAGTTTAAATTGTACTTAATATTAATCTGAACATCCCTAACGAAGCCTGAGGTTTGTGAATTTCTTATTATCACCTCTTTATATTAATAGATTGATCCAGGATAGCGGTAGGAGGATTCACCCTTAGGGTGCTATCAAATAATCAGTAATGTTCTCAGTCATATAAAATAATCCTTTGGACTGTTAAAGACAAAAATTTGTATAACAACAAGAATATGTATATATCTTTGGTATGAATTTGTATCATCAGCGATGATAATGGATACACAATGGACAGGGTTAAGATTTCTGCAAGCCAAGTTTATAAGGTACCTTTCTTAAGGAGAAGTTGGATAAATCCTTTCACGAAAAATTACCAGGAAATTGCATATTAAACTTTATTAAACAAATTCCAAGAAACTGCGGGAGATGCCGCTAAAGTAACTTATAATGGAGTCATCAGCTGTGTATTAAAATGCAAAAATGTCAAAGTGTAAAAATCATTCGCCTTGACCGGGATTCGAACCTGAATCTCATCTTGTTCCTTTAATGCCCCCAAAATCTCGAGATGTAACGGGACGCCTCGGTAGCTTAACTGGCTGAAGCACTCTGCCGGATATCAAGGGGTCCGGGATAGAATCCCAGTCAAGGCGAATGATGTTTACGCTATGAAATTGTTGCATTATTAAATCATATTAATGAAATGAAAAATACTATGTTTTCAAAATGGCATTGCATACATGCATATTGTATGCCGAAGGAAACCATTTACATCAATATAAATGAGACATTTCTAATTTCCATTCAGCACACGAAGTCATCTCACCATTTCTCCCTAAAATAGACTGAGAAAGTATATAAATTAAAGATGTCATGAAAAATTTCCTTTCAGTCCATTATTCTGACAGAAACTGCATCCATCAATTAATTTGTGTGGAAGTTTCTCCTCATCCATAATGCCAGTTTAAGAGAGTATAGTGGAATCAAAACGAAGAAAATATTTACCAGAGGTAATTGTGATAAAAACCGGTAAATAGAGAATGAAATTCACAAGCCACTAACCTTTAAAGAGGCCACGTGGAGTAACTATCTCCACTTTCTAGCCACCGTAGTTAGTAAATTCGCGGTACTACAAACAATCGACGTCATACCTACACCATTAATTCTCCTGCTCGTCTGTAGTAGATAACCCGTACAACACAACGTCCTAATTATCAAATTTAGTCACTTTATTTTGCGTTTTTGCAATTTAATTACGGACCACATAAAATTCGCCTTGTTTTGTAAAGCTACAGCAAATTTGACACAATCGGCTGCGCGGATAATATTCAGGATCAGATAACTCATTAGTAATGCAGATACCAAATTGCTAAGTATGCTAGCCATTGATATTTAGAACTGCAATGAATTCTGAAAGAAATTCTGATTTTCCCAAAATGGAAATTAAAATGTGACTGTCAAACGCCAATAGGTTTTTACGAATCCGATCCAGTAAAAGGTAACACAAGACATATTGACAAAAGATTAAATGAAATACCTAAGTAGCATAGAACAAAGACATGATATATTAAATTCCAATTTTAAATGCCAACATTCGAAATTGCGCTACGGCATCTTTCACTCAACAACTGCAACATTCAAAAGACCTGAAGATCATAGGGCGAGAATCCCTAGAGATAAACCTGTGAATCCGAAAAGAAGTAAAAACAAGAAAGGACTGAAAGGGAGGCCGTGAGCGAAACTTTCCGCTCTAATAATAGGATACAACATCTTTTATCCAAAACAACTTGGCTACAGAAAGTGGGAATTGAAGAACTCTTGGGGAAAACTCTTGAGGTCGGCAGTAAACATGTTTTATTTAGCACAACTGTCCTTCCGTTTAACTTGAAACAAAAAGGAGGGAGCGAATTTTTGCAAAAGATTGTGTTATGCAGGTGATTTCAACATAGGTGAATGGACGGATGATCTAATATCTAGATAAATCATTGCAATGAATGAGAAATTTCACCATAGGTTGGGTTCTCACTGAAAATTTCGTCACCGATTGGATCAAGGCCGAAGTAGGAACCGTGCCAGAAGTTTGCTTCATCTCTAACCACACAATTTATTCTATGCGTTCTTCATCCTAAACTACTGTAATACGTGGACTGAATTGATTGCTTGTGGGGTCTCCTTATACTAAGTCAATTATCTTCCTCATCAAATTTTCATTTGGCTTCATTCCATTTGAATTTTCAATGGCATAAGCAACACCGAAAAGAAATCCAGTTTTCATAATTCTAGCGATGCATAAGAGAGTGTGCAAGGTGGACTTTCCACGTCAAGCTCCACGGACTGACTTCTGAAAGCTACAGTATTTTCAATGGAATTGCTATTCCGAAATTTGTTCTATGTGGCGATACTCCCATGTACAGCCCCCTAGCAGCACTCCCTGGTACATACTCCGGATGATACGTACATGAAAATGAGCTACCCGCGCCTCTCGTTAGGAACAGGCCATTACTGACGCCTAATTGTATTTTCCTTAATAGTTTCTCCAATTCATACCTTGACTCAATTACCAATCTGTCCTAAAATGCTTATTAGACCCCAACATTCGCGACCCCGCATATAATTATTAGAACCATTATTTAGTCACAAGCAGAACTTGGATGTATGTATGTACATTAAAAGGGTTATAAAAATAAACAGCCCCAATCACCTGCATTCCATCTCAAGATTTCCAAGAAACAATGCCGAAGGGATTGATGCAATTGAGGCGAGTGAAAGTTGAATGGCTGCAACATAAGCTTTTTTCGCAAAAAGAGCAGACAAAATTTCAGTATGGTCGCACAGAAAGAATAAATTAGTCCAGCAATGGCCTGCGCTCAGCAAAAAAACCGTAATGGATTCGCTACCTCGTGTGGTGAAAGTCATGAAACGCCCACGCCACACTCTGATAACCAATCGGCACGGATCGCCCGGTCCGTTGCGTGGAAAAACCAGCGACCAAGGCGTGGCACAATCTCTGGGGGAGCCATACAGCACAATCAGAAATTATTAATATGTGAGTTTGAGCTGTTGCGGCCTTGACGAATACAGATCACAATTGTCCATTTTCCGAAAAACTTAAATACGTTTATTGCCATTGGAGTTATCACCCACAGCTGAGCGTTGCGAACTATTAGAAACGCCAAAAACCTTAACCATCAGGAAAGATCTTATTTCTGCGGAAACGCAATTCTGTTGGTGCATTGACGGAAATGATACATGGAATATTATAGGAACCTTAAAAATTACGCACGAATGTAAGTAGCAAGGTAAAAATCCTATTGCGCGCCCTAAAGGTACATATATGTGAATGCTGAAATCACCAAAAACATTATTACGGTTGGCCCATCTTTACAAACGGCTCGCGGCAGTGAGATACGTGACATTCGAGGGTTATCAAAAAAACCTTCATGGCAGCTGAAATGAATGCATATTTAAGGTATTAAAAATATTTAGCTAAATGCTTACACTTAATGTCCAGTTTTACTAGATTAAGTGTCCTGACATTTTCAGCTGCTCACAAATGCTTTGCGTTTTTGTAGATTAGAATTGAGATGAACTTGACCCTTCACAAACTCTTCAACTCAATCGTGACTTTTTTCCGAATGAAACAAATATCATCGATTATTATCGATTACATTAAATGCTCCCTGCGAGTTTTCACCATCGAGAAACCCATTTCCGATAGGGTATTCATTATTGTTCAAATTAAACGTTAAAATCTCCAAAATGAAAGAAAAATATAAATCTATGCCTTCCAAAAACACAGTTGAAGACAGGTCACCATATCACTGATTTATCTAGGTATCATTTAGTTGCCGGAAATATTGCGTACTGGATTTCCACAAGGCCCGATTTTTGGTCCCATTGAGGACAGATTTCTTCTAGAGTACCCGAGAAACAAATGGAAGATATAATAAATATTCCAGTTAAGCCATGTGGAGACGACAGTTATAAAATCAACCCAATATTTACAACAGAGGTAAGTAAATTACCCTCATTGCGGGTAGCGCTGGAATGCTGACATAATTTCCGCCACATAGATTAAGATGATTAGGAAAAGGAAGGTGTATGAATTACTGACGAAAATAGCACCTATGTATCCTCGAGCTGTATCCTCAATATTTATCCTAAATCCACATTTTGCGGAGCCACTGAAATTATGTTTCATGCGTGTCATTCATAATACAATATCAGCCTACACACTTGGAATTCACATTGATTTTCGCGAGATATTTGCGAATTCGCGAAACCCACTGCACACGAACACTTCTCATGTGCAATTTTTCTGTTACCAACGAGTGAGTTAATGATGACACATTCAATATTTTTGATACGTAGTTCCATCAACGTCATTCGACGATAGTCTCTCATAATGGCAGGCAGTTAATGTTTTCTTCGGTAAAAGCAGTCACCAGAGCTCAACACCCACCATCCTATGAAATTGATTGCCTCCCCTCTTTTAATTTATTTAAAACCAACAACTACTAATGTTATAGGGAAGAGCAGACTCCCCATTAGCCTCCTGTAACATTACATGGCTAACGATTTGTTCAGGCGAAAGTAAAATTACAATGCAGCGTTGCTTATTACCTCCATCGCTGCCGCAGGTGAACTGAACGTGTACCAAATTGCAAGGCCTGACATTGACGCAATACCACTGTCGAATCAATGAAGCTTGTACCACATGTTCATTACACATTAAATAAACAAAACAGTAAATTAATTTTTGCACAGTAAATTTTGCGAATTAAAAAAATTTATCACCACTCTTTACTGAACATCATTTTTATTTAGTCGTAAAATGAAAAAATTGTCCACACCCCACATATCACATTTTCCTTTGTTTTGAGCAGAGACGTACGTTAAGAGGTCGAAGCGCGGGGCCCTGGCGGCTCACCATGCAGTCTCGGGTCACGTGATCGAGGACCTGGACCCCACCAAAGTGGAGGAGCAGTTGGTAAAAGAGATGGGCAAAGATGTGTG
This sequence comes from Hetaerina americana, assembly GCF_022747635.1. Taxonomy (NCBI): domain Eukaryota; kingdom Metazoa; phylum Arthropoda; class Insecta; order Odonata; family Calopterygidae; genus Hetaerina; species Hetaerina americana. The sequence goes on from NW_027286070.1 coordinate 35,008,933, forward strand.
CGTGTATGAGAAGGTGTGTGAAGAATACGCCCTGAGTAAAGAGCACGCTGAGCATGACGGCCAGAATTCAGTCATCGACTGGCCTGAAGTCGTAAGGTAAGCTTCCAGAGCAAGTATGAGATAATTTCTTTGAGTATTTACTCTTAAATACAGTAGGTATAAGTAACCCTCGGGGAATTTTACAGAGCTAGATGTAACCAGAAAAAAATTACACGAGAATTAACATAACCTCTGCGAAACTTCACAGAACTTTCGTTTAATTCAGATGTTTCGACTCATCAGCGACCAAATAGAATTATAATTTCAAGAAGTTTATGTTAAAAGATATTTCTAGATCAATTTTCAAAATGAGCTTTTTTTATATGTTGCGACCGTCATTCTCCTCAGACGTTCAAATTTCTAATACTTCTTTGATACATGTTGTAATATTTCATGTGATCAAAAGACAAAATAACATTCATAAAAATTATTTATAAAGCCCTAGAGCATCTTCTCTAGCCCGCCTAATTTTTTTAACTCATACTTTTTCAACTAATCATGAGTTTTTGGTATTTCTAATCATATTTTACCGAACACAACGGCATAAGTTGAAGTGCGTAACGTCTATATCAAAAATCTTGATTTTTTTCCTTAGCGCTTCCCCTCATTCAAATCATTCTTGTTCATCACTAATTCCATCACATAAACTCGTGCATTCCCTGCACATGCAAAAGATGCGGTGGCCTGATATGGGGAGAGGGGGAACACGGCCGAAGCTGTTGAGCACATCCGCTGTATGTAATTATCCCGAATTAAAATATTCATAATACGTTGGAAATTATTTTATTCGGTGACTATGCTAACTCTTGCCCAAGTTACCAGACTATCTTTCGATGAAAAATAAATAATCGTGATGATTCCTTACCATTTAATTTGATTATACGGTTAATTCGGGTTTCCTGACTCCCCTTCCCAAAGTTAAAACCTCGCCAAGCTGCTAAGTAGTACTTATGTAATTTTCTTACGTAGTAATACAATATTTATTGTTAAAAGTAAAAGTCATGGTGCTGCGACGGCAATGGCCATTATTTCTTCACAAAATACGACCAAGGTGCAAAACAAGCATATCGTACAAAAAAGCGTCAATGCCCATGGATGAGCCCGGATCCACGAAATTATTCATGAGAGCCATTAGGGTGGTCTCCAGAACAATTCACGTCGACTTGGAGACCGAGCCTCGTCCGAAGTGCCAATTGAAACCGGCCTCAATTTGGCGAAAAATTGTTACCTAACTGGTATGTCGATACAGGACGATCGACATCAAGAAGGCGAGTGAGCGTTTATTAAAACTACATTACTTAATCATCCTTTTTTTACTATTCCTTCGTGACGATTCGGCCTTGACACCAAAAAGTCCACTTCACCGTTGCCTTCCGAGAAATAGGCTGGATGTCGCCGGACATCTCGGAACATGAGGTTCCGCGAGGTGATGCAATGAGCGTATTCGGTAAGCGGTGAAAATCAAAATGCCTATGACGAAAATAAAAATGCTCAGGGAGGGCACACAATAAGATTTCCGATGGAAGAACATTCGTTGAGAAAGAGATAAACAAAGTGGATCGAGTGAGAGGTTATAAAAACTTGCCTGAGGCTCCCAAGTAATTGGAAAGTCTAAGAAAGTTTTGGAGTGTCGGAGATTTCGGTAGCATCGATTAGCCATGCCACAAAATATGATTTTGCCACATTAAGATGGCCATTACAGTTGGACCCAGAAGAAAAGACGAGAGCACGGCAATGCACATAGCTGGCGAAGGAAATAAAGATAAATTATTAATTAACTTTATGGGGGTAAAAATACACAAAGGACCAGTCAATTTGAAGAACTAAATGGGAAGAGCTAAGCATAGTCAGATGGGTAAAGTGCTCGCTAATACAATGGCCTTGGTTTCGATTCCCGCCTGAACATGAGTGATGTGAACCCTGGTCGTTTGACCCTTGAGGCTGACGACAATGCGAAATTCACTGCAAACTCAAAGGGAAATGTTCTGTCAAATGTATCCCACTAAGAATGTATGTATATGTAATCCCACCAAATGTATCCCGATAAGAAGTGACTGATTAAATCGAGAAATGATCCAGATGTTATGTAGGTACTAATTACCAAGCTTATGTTTGAGTGTTTACTTGTTCCAAAATTAACTAACTCAGCCTAACGCATTGCTATACCAACCACTCCAAAACCTAATCATCCCTTCAATAACAGTGCATGTAATCACAAAGGTATATATATATATAATGAAAATCAACCAAATTAATATAGCCTCAAACAATGAAAAATTACCCCTTGGAGTTAAATAGACCATGACAGGGATCACTGCAACTTCAGAGGGGGAATTAATTTGAAATTTGAGTCTTCAGTTTTAATTCGTTGAGAATTATACATATTCAAGCACTGGGTTAAAATTATGTAAAGGATAGTGGTATAGTGTCTCCTTCTGACTCAGCTATATAGTGTTTATCTAATTTGCAAACATTACATATTGCCTCGCTTTAAAACCAGAAGGAAATGAGTTTGGATCTAGAATTAGAAGCTCCCAAATGAAACTACTGCACTTTCCAAGTCAATGAAAAAGGGAAAATGAGAGCTTGGCTGGAATAAAAAATCAAAGCACATAAAACACTTAGAATGAATTAGGAAAGAGAAAGATCAACATGATGAAATAAACTTTATCTATTCAGTTTAATCAAAATCACTGGAAAATACTTGAAAAATTATTAATCATGGTCAATAACCCAATTGCAAATATGATAAATGCCTATAGAGGTGATGAAATCTGCAATTTTACAATAAATGGCTACGAAACTATTACAAATGAAATAAACCCACTTTATGTTGGTAGGCACTTCACAAAATCATTGCACACACTAATACTCGGTAGTCAATAAATAATGTATAGAAATTTTTTTAGGAAAAAAATACAATTGGGAATATTGGACATTGCTTACATCAATGTTATCAAAAGTTCTATGACAAGTATAGATTGGCAACGTGACTGGCTAGCGTACCTAATTGGTAATTGGTGGTTCAGGGCATAATTCTTAGTCAAATGAATTTTTAATTACCAGAGTAGTATTAGTTGTAGAAGAAGTGCCTGCCAGCTGAGGTCATTTATGTCATTAGGGATGGATGGGAATGGAGTAAGGGTGGAAAGGAAATCCTGTGTTCACGTTAACCTACTCTTAATAAAAGGTATGAAGGGGTCTGCAGTTTAACATCCCACCAATAGACGGCATACTCAGCAGCACATGCAAAAAGCTCTCTACAAAACACCTCAAGTAGGGTTCGGGACACCCCTGAAAAATACCTGCCACCTCCAGGATTCCAAGCCAGGTCCTCTCTGTGGGAAGCCAGTACGTTAGGCATTGTACCATCCTGATCCCTATTAATCACCAGAGTCCTCATGCTAATGCAACGAGGGAAATTATCCAAAAAGGAAGAAGTTTAGAACGTCACTTATCACACAAGACATTGCAGTGTAACATCAATCAGTTGTCACACTGTAATTGCACAACCTAGGTGGTGTAATAAAAATTGTATTGTGGAAAATGTTTCTTTTAATATTATCAGAAATATCTGACCTTATCATATACTTTTATAACATAAATAAGTAAAAATATGGAGCAGACAGTTTATAAGAGAATAATTCCATTTGTGCAGTATTCCCATGAATAAGAATTTGGTTGCATAGGATTTTTCCATCTATATTGTGAAGGAACATAATAGCACTCACTCATCCCATTAAGTTCTTCTAATAGACTTACTTTGAGAATTTTTATCTCTGACAGGTTAAATCATGATTGTAATTGATCGTGACTAACCTTATACAGTTTCAGTTTTAGGCTCAACTTTGTGGAAACTTTTCATATTGGAGAGATTTGATAATCAACAATTGTGATTTCCACTATATTATTTTTATTCACACGACCGAGGTTTTCAAACTTTTTAATACTATATAGTGGGAATTTTAATTGTTAATTATCATTTCTCTCTGATCTTGACTATCCTAACATAACATTTCTTTATTAATTAAGATTATATGATTATAATTCTGATTAGCTAGTCACTTTTTTCAACCAAATAAATCATAAAGAGTTCTATTTTATGTTTTAATTCATATTTCCTGAAATAGGTATAATAATGTCATTGTAACTAAAAAGAGTACTTGTTTACATCCCTTGTTATGAGAAATACTTTGAGTGTTGCATCATATATTCACTAATGCTACATTGTAGTGCTTTTCATGCACGTATGTAGTTATTTCATCGTTGCTTCAATCCTAAAATTGAGGTTTATTCATATGATTTCTTTTCTTTCAGCAAATATGAGCTGACACCAGAAAAATCAAAGAAATTCTATCTTCTAAGTGTTTTCCTGGGAGATATCGTGGCCTCACCAGAACTTTGTCATGAATTAGTAAAAAGAGGAAGAGCCTGTTCTTGATATATTTAATTTTTGAACCAATATAAGTTTGTGTGTGTCTGAGAACTCAGTCTTTGTTTTTGCTGCAAAAAGATGTGTGATGACCAAGCAAAAAAGTTTTTATTTTGATAGAGTGTATTTGAAAGTTTGTATTCTAAACATTTTATTAGTTATAATACATGAATGCTTAACTAGCCATTCCACTATTTTTATTACATGTACATAATTTGTAAATATTTGTTATGATAATAAAACATACAATAATTTGGATCAATGCCAAAAAAGTAGTTATTGCATGAAGTCCATTTAAAATGCCCAATTAACCTAAACCATTTTGCCATAGCTTGAAACCACAGAGTATGAACTTCATTATCAGAGACTTCATTCTTACGGTATAAATTTTACACTATTTGTCAAAATAAAGGGATAATTGGCCAAACTTGAGAAAGATTCTAATAAAGTGATGACTATGAAATAGCAATTATTTTAAAGAGCATCAATTTTAAAACCAAAGATACAGGGAAAGTCATCCTTTTAAACACTTTGAAACAATTATTACATAACATGGTTTTTATAAGCTGATATTTAGATGCAAAATATTTAGAGCAACTTGGCTGCAAAAGTAATTTTAATATTTTATTGAAATGCCTCTCTAATCCAGCAAATGGTTCTTAAATAATCATAATTTAATAGCAAAAAAACCACTTTGAGCATGCTGATATAAAAGTTTATCGTCACAGAAGCAAGTATATACATCATGATTTCCATCATTCTGGGCATCCCGTGGATATTAAGCACTTTTCTATACTCCTATTTTCTGGAATACGTTCATTGATTCCACCTAATTTACTCAATGAAATGCACTTGCAAAACCAACAAACCAGGCAAATTCAACCTGATTGTATTCCATGTTCTTCTCTATTGGCAACCTCATTACTGCTATGGCATCTGGTGTGACTCTCCCCTTCCTGAGCCTAAATGGATCATCCCTTTTGTATTCATTTGCCCAACTCTCCATCCTTTTGTTGATGATCCTGAGAACCACTTAAGTTGTGTGCTAAATCAAACTTATTGTTCTGTGGTCCTCACTTAAAGATCAGCCTTTCCTTTTTTTGGGATAGCAACTTAAACTGTTCTAATTACATCTTTCAGATAGTTTCTTCCTTCATAACTGCTATTCCGTAAAAACTCTTTGTCCCATGTACTGCTAAACCTTTAAGTAGTTCCACAATTATCAAAAAATGTAAGTATAATACCTTGAACATCTTTAGTAAATGAAGAGGATATGGGTTAGAAAAGGCAGCTATGTGCATTCATCAATATTTAATTTGAACGCTAATTTATTGCCATGCAGAGTTTTCCATTAGATTTACAATGAGTTACTAAGTCATAATTGAGAACCTACATAAATATTTTGAAGAAGACTGAAAAAAGTAAACAAGAAAGCATGGGTGTATTCCAAAGAAAAATGAGATGGAAGCCACTGAAGGAGGTTACTTGTGAAATGTGAGAAAGAACAGCTGAGACCAGTAGAAATAAATTAAGTCAAAAACAGCATCGAAGCAACTTGCTAATATTATTACAAATTAATGAAAAGTGAATGAAAATGTGAAAAACCAGCTTAGAAGGCAAAAGTGCACTTTGCGCATCTAAGAGTGGAAATATGTTGAAATGCATTGAAAAAGTGCAAAAGGTGGCCTATTAAGGACATTTCATCTAAAAAAAGAATACATACGAATGTTGAAAATACTGGAACTAATTATAAACAAAATGTGCGCTAGTCACCATAACCTACTGGTTAAACTTTGGTGTCTGTATCTAATATGTGTCAATCATTCCAGTACCTGCCTATCAGATGAAAAGTGAAGAGTCAGGCGTGATGTTGTGGAATCGAGACATAATGAAAACTTCGTTGCAATTTTCCACAGTTAAAACTTTATTGCCGACCATGGTTTCGATACACTGTATCATCATCAGGTGAGGAAAAGTACAAGGAGAAGGGATATATATACCAAGCTACAAGAAGGGGTGGCAGGGGAGGAAAGAGCGGGGGGAAGGGGGGGTTTGTCATGAAGAGAAAGGCAGGAAAAACCAATGGAACCCCCGAAGTGTGGGCAGCTCACTCTTCGGGGGGAGGAGGGGGGGGGAGGTGTCGTCATAAAGGGCACTAAGGGAAGTTAATGGACAAAAGTGGGGAGGGGCAAGAGAGGAACTGAATGTCATTAAGTAGCTCTATCTTCTGGTTTCTCCGTTGGATAATCTCTAAACTCTCGAGAGCGTCCAATTTCTTGCTCTTATGGAATTTGTGCAACGGCTTAAATTCAAAATCCGGGGAATGGTTCTTCTCCAAGAGGTGGGTCGCAAAGATGGATGTGGTGTTGCCTAACGTATAACATTTCCGATGTTCCTTGATGCGTGTGGCGAAATTTCGTCCAGTCTGTCCCACCTAAGTCGCATTACATTGGCACTTTAATTCATAAACACAACCTTCTTGTAGCTTGGTATATATATCCCTTCTCCTTGTACTTTTCCTCACCTGATGATGATACAGTGTATCGAAACCATGGTCGGCAATAAAGTTTTAACTGTGGAAAATTGCAACGAAGTTTTCATTCTGCCTATCAGAGATGCGGAAATACATTTATGGCTTAAAAGCAAATATTGCACCCCATAGTTGCTAGTATGTAGATTTTAGGTTGGTATAACCAATGGATCCCATAGCATAAAGTTACAAACACTGCATTTTGTTGTAATTTGTTCATTTTATGGAATTTTGCTTTGACATTACCTCACCTTAGTAAATAATTATTTAACTTGAGGTTGAATTTTTGAAATAAGGGATCAACTCAGGCATACATTATTCAATGGCAAATAAATTGAAGTCATTTTAGTTTGGTGGTCACACAATTACACATGGATAGATAGATAGATAAACTTCTTTATTTGGGCAAAAGTGAGACCATAGGGATTACATTTAAAACAGCTCAAGATGATGGAGTTGTCTTTAATTGGTATCTTATGCTCATGAAGTTTCCAGAATTTTTAATGGAAGAAGTAAATATTTCCTGAGTAGGTCCAAACATTTTTTCCCACAATGACTCCAAATAGTTGAATGTGGGCTAAAATGTTATGACAGCATGCATAATGATGACAATATTCAACAAATACATAGTAGGTAACCAAATTGCTTCAATTTTATCCTGGCTACAATGGAAGCTCATCATTATTGTAATACGAAGTCAATCTAGACACCTACTTCTAGAAGTAAGCCTAATGGGATGAAAAAGTACTCTAAAATGGAGTAATAAGCATTTCCTTTCTGTGCTGCTTGCAGTTTTCCAGAAATTTGAATAATTGAGCTCACCTACATTGTGGACAAGTGTCATCTAGGTTGTGGCTCAGGACTCATAAACTGCCAAACATTTGACCTGCTATGCCTTCATACCTTTCATGGTGTATTTGTACAATTAAGGAAACAAGCGTGGAAGTACATGAAAACAGTCTTCTGATACCTAAATATTGTGCGGAATTTGCGGAAACAGGTCAGCAAGCATTAAAACAGTCAAACTTCGATTACTGGAATTTTCTTCTCTATTTCAAAATTGGACATGATTTTTAATTAATTTGATGTTATTTACACATTACATACCAGATTGGTTCTGCAACTAAAATTTTTCACATACTTAAAAAAATGGTCTTCTCATTATGGCCAAAAAGAACCACCAAAATAGATTTATATTGTAGTATCACCATTTAAACAAATTTTTGAGATAGTCACCAATGACAGACTATATAAAAGCTAAAAATATCATAAGACTCATGTGCACTATTCTCCATTGATAGTAAATTTTGATCAGATTACGTTCCCTGTTCATCAACTTTCTTTCATTTTACTTTTAGTTACTATTATTATGCAAAAGGCCTTGAAGTTGTTTTCTTTAATTTGTTTGATTTAATGAGCTATCGTTTTGGAAGCATGCTTTATTTCTATGTTATATGGCTATGTTATCCTTAAATTGGAGCATAAGTAATCTTTTTTCGGCGTATTTGTGAGCCACCTCTTTTTTGATTGGGAAATTTCCTTGATTTTATCACTTTAAAATAATATGTGATGTTATTTTTAATGCCCAGATTCCTGATAGCGGAGAATTTGAAACCCTTTTTCTTTACCATTGTTGTCAATGTTTTAGGAAGATAATTATGAGAATCATCACACCTTTCTTAACTTCACACTATCAATGATATTTTTATTTTATCAATATTATTACTATAGGTTATCTACAGGCTAAGGTAGGTTTTGGATGAACACAACCAAATAATTCTCTTGTCTCTCCTAGCAAAGCAAAACCCAACATCCTACTACACAACAAAGTCCCTCTTCATATCTGTATTCTTCTTTCCTCCCTTCATTCCATCCAACATCCCTATCCTATTCCTGCCTCTTCCTTTGTTTCCATAACTTTCTCTCTCTATCACAGCCATCAATATCCCATTGAAAATCAGTATGCCTTGCATCCATTTTTCCTGTCTTCTTATGATTTCTCCCAACAATTCCTTCTCCTCCCCCGATATACTCAGCACTACCCTTTTGTTAATCTTTTAGTCCCCTTCACCATTGCCGCCAATCTCTTTAAGAAAACATTACGCTAAACCTACTTCACAGTTATGCTCTTTACTCCCATGCAGGAAAAGCCCAAAAAGTGGAGTCTTCTATTATTTTAGGTGATCTTTCCAATAAGAATGCCCAAAAATGTAACAAAAGAAAGTTTAATATGTCATTTCATAATCGGCATACTCTAGGAAAAATCCTTTGCCACAACAAAGACAAACTAGAACCCCTCTCACAATCTGGCATTCACACAGTTAAGTGTGATTCCTGCGACATATGCCAGAGCGGTAGAAGTTTCAAAACCAGAATAAAAGAACATGAAAGATGCTGGAGGACTTTTGATGAAACATCACTCCTAGCTAAGCATCTACTACAATTATCCCACTCATGTAAATTTATTCCAGAAATTCTAGACTGCAAAAATAAGGGTGAAAGACTTGATATTTTAGAGCAATGAAATTGTAAAATTAAATATGAATGTTCTTTTAAATGACAATATTTTTAGAAACCCTTCCCCTCTCCTCAGAATCCCGTTTTTATAGTAAATAGTAAAACTCCCTCTCTCCAACTGACTCCACCCTTCATGTATTTTCCCATCCAACCACCCCCTACCCTCCACTCTCAGTATGTGTCAAACGACCCTTCCCTGATAATGCACTTCTTAGAATCACTTATACCTCATTCCTCAATCTGCCTCTATCCCTGCCTTGTCCCCTTACCGCTTAACCCTTCTTTATTATTCCCTCCTTCCTACCGCCAGGATACCAGCAACCTGCAACCATCCTCACAATAACGACCACCAGTGCTTATCTTCCCCCCCCCTCTTTTTACCCCTCCATTTCTTTAATTTCTCTGTTTCTTAGGATTTTCTATTTCAAAACTGAAACAAACAAGGAAATCATCCTAATCCAAATGTTCCCCAAATTTGGCAGATTTTTCAACATCTAAATGATAATTTTTCAAATCTTCTTTCTCCTATGAGGAGCCTATCAATAGATGAAAGATTGATGCTGTATAAAGGTACATCAAGGATACAAAGGGAATTGCTGCATTCAGGCATACGTTAAAAAGATATCTGCAGCGTAATATGTTCTACAAGGTTGACGAATATCTCAACAATATTCCTGACCAGTAAGTTCATACTTTTAGTTTATAGCAATGGTCATGGTCCGATTCATGTTGGTGATCAATGGTTTTTCTGAATTTGATATTTCAACTGCATGTTACAGCCAATGCTCATGGTTTTGTGCCAAACATTATGTAACTGTGAGCATCATTTCTTTTATGTATCTTATTCAGCCTGTCTTTGCTCCTTTTTGATGTGCCTTATATCATGTACATACACCACCCACCTGGTATTTTTGTATAGTGATCTCTGGGCAAATAAAAAGTAATAATAATAATAATAATTGAAATGAAATTGAGGATGTCAAGAGCTTCATGTTACACCTGAATGAATTTCATTCTGGATACAAATGGCCAAACATCATATACTCGCACACTAGAAAATTCCTTAACGAGTATGAGCATCTGCCAGTGTCACCACAAGTGATATTATCCCTGATGAAGCCATTACTGGAGACAGGATATTGTCCGGTAATGGGCAATTATTTCAGTTCTCCACAACTTTAAGTCATTCTTGTAGCTAGCAAAATGGATATATACCACACTGCCCAAATAAACAGAAATGAAATCCCAAGGAAAACTAGAGAAGAGAAAGATGAAAGTGTTGTTGGTTTTCAGAAAGGCAAGATTTGTTTTATGAAGTGAAAAGACAAGAAAGAAGTGTTTAATCCTCTCCAATATACATAATTTAGAGTCTATGGAAATAAAGAAAAAAGGAATTAAAAGTAAGCCAAAGGTTGTACTGCAATATGACATGACAAAATGGAACTGGCCAAATGTATCAGAACCTCGCATAATACCCAATAATTAGAATAGGGAAATGATATTTCACAATTTTTTAGATGAGTCAATATAGGATGCCTCTGTCTTATTCAAAAAGGGTGGAAGTTCGAAGAATTCATCATAATATAGCTTGGAATCGGTTAACCTCTTTCAGAAATACATTAATGAAGAAAATAGAGGAAAATGAGGACAACTGAGATCAGATCCAAACCTACATCATCTGACAGGCTGCCACTTCCCTGAAAATACTCCTAACAGCAGCTAAAACTAATCCTGAGAGAAGGCATACTATGGGTGGCTCAAAGAGAAATGAAAAAGAAAAGAGAAATGAAAAAGAAAAGAGAAATCACAAAGAAACCAGATTTTATTTTAAGGATTGTGACGTAGACTTATGTGCTGTGCCTTGGTGTAAAAATCACCATACCTTACATCAATTTTTACCATAAAATCTCTTCATTGCTCTATTATTATTATTTTTTTATTCACTGATTATACCTGAAAATATATTCGTTAATACATCATACTGTTCTGTCCAATAAATACGGGAACTGATGCCATAAAAACTTTATTTTGCCAAATTTAGGTTACATCGACTTCACCCCTTCTAAGTGCTCTCCATTTGTTGCTATGCACTTATTCTATCTTATTTTCCACTGTTTAAAGCACCCTTGGAAATCCTCAGAAGTTAGGCTTTTAGTTTTCTCGTTGTTTCTTGCTTTATTTTGTCTACATCTTCCCAGTGATGTCCCTCATCACATTCTTGCATTTTGGGAATAGGAAAAAGTTGCAGGGGGGCAAGATCTGGTTAATAATGATGATGATCAAGGATGGTGATTGAATCTTTTGCCAGAAACTGGCAAGCAATCAAATGCTGAATGTGCAGGTCTATAGTCATGGTCCAGGATCCATCCATCATGTTCAGTTAAAATAGTGCGCACTGTGGATTTTCCTAAAGTCAGTTCATCAGCTGTCATTCGGACAGTTTTTCAATGATCGGTAAGGACAAGGGACCACACACAATCAATGTTGATGTCAACACAGGTGTTTGAAGGTTGTCCCAGCCTTGCATCATCCATAGAGACTTGTTGGCCATCTTAACAATGCTTAATCCACTTGAAAACAGATGTTTTCTTCAGAGCGTTATCACCATAAACAGCTTTCAACATTTTGGTAATTTCTTGACAACTTTTACTGCACTTAACCACAAAACTTGATATTGATTCGTTGCTTCAAGATCTTGCCAATTTCCATTTTTGAGAAACAGTAAATACAAGGACAAGAGAAACTAATATAACTGGCACCATACAGACAGCTCGACGATCCGCCAAGCACAGATGGCTCATTGGATCTTAGGCAACTAGCGCCACTGGTGGGCTGGGCTATAGTCTGTGTTATGGCCACCAGATTGCACCAATTTGTGCATTAATTGCACAGACCACATACTCTGGGGTGACAGTGTTTTGATAAATAAAATCTCATCACGTAGTAGAATTTTCCATTAGATGAACAATGAGTAACATAAGGATAATGGAGAACCTACATAAATATCCTGAAGCCAACTGAACAGGAGTAAGCAAGAAAACATGGTTGGAGACCAAAGAAAAATGTGGCATAGGATTGAAGGAAGTTACTCTAAAATTGGGAAAGAAACACCATTATGCAAAGCAAATAAATGCAAAATAAAGCTCAAAACTCTTGAGGCAGCATGCATTTGGCTTTTGAGATCTTGCTAGAACCCAGGTCTGAGACTTGCCCACCCCCTCCTTCTCATCAACCCTACCCCAGCTGATTATCCCCAAAATCCTTCCCTCTGCCCTCCTCCCCAAGACCCATATCCTCCTGCCAAGGCACATGTAAAAACGTACCTATATATAGTTTTCCTCATATATAGGTAAGTTAATCGCACATTAAATAGTCTATGGATGTTAGATGGGAAATAATGAAAATATCACAGATTATTATTACTACATATCAGATAGTGAGAAAAGAAAAATTAAGAAGGGGGCCCAGACTTCTCTTTAGAAATAAATAAAAATGATTTGGCCAATATCCTCACCTAATTTGTGTAAGAATGAACTATTCTAATATTTTCAAGGCCTGCATTCCATCACACAAAGTGTACTGCACAACTCAAAACCTGAATCATATTTTTGCACTATTCTTTGTGAAAAGTAACACAAAATAACCCTCTTTTATATCAAGGGCTATGCACAATTCATCATTCTGTCGATGGTTTCTGGTTCCTCACAGGAACTATCACAGGCGAAGGATTACTTCTAGAAACATCAAAATCCCTTTTTGCTACTTGAATATTGATGAATTAGTGACCTTTATTTATACATTAGTAAAGTATCTCCTCTTGTACGAAGTTATTTTATAACAATACAAATGAAACAAATTATATATTCTCAAAATATTAAATACAAATACTTTATTAAATTTAAAAGCAAACATAGTTTCATCAATTTATATACAATTAATTCAGTCTTATTTGGTAAAACAGTATTACTTGATGTATGAGCAATTTAGCATTCATATGTTTCATAACATTATGCCACCACAGTTGACTGGTTCAATTAATGAGCATGGAAAATATGAAAGACACTGGGTAGTAGAATGCTTAAAATCAGAGCATATACAAATATTCCCGCACATTTATTTAAGATGTAATTCATTTCAAATCTCCTTGTGAGCTCATTAGTACCATAAGATTCCTGGTCAGTCCATTTATCATAGTGATTGCATCATCAGTCAAACTCCAGTGATTCTTATTTTTTTCATCATATTGAGCACTTGGAGACCAGGGAATGGACAAGATGGAAAAAAGTTGTAACATCCAGTTCCTTCCACACCAGAGATTAGCAAACCCATATGAGCAGCAAAATGATATTTGGATGGTGTCTCAGCTCTGGTGCTAATACTTGTTTCTCTAAAAAAAGAAATATAATTTCAAATATAAAAAAATCATACATCAAGAAGACAGAAATGGCAGAGTGAGTACTTCTAAAAAATTAATACAGAAGTAGAAATGAAGCAAGATATTTTGTATCTAACTATAATAAATCATTTTTAGAGCCTTTATCAGAACATAGTCAACGTATTTCATTGAGTATGTACTGATAAATACACTGCTCGATGTATTTCATTATCACAATGTTTCTAGTGATGAAATGAAAGATAAATAAAACAACAAAATGTCATGATTGTTCATTAAGTGAACTTAGTCATAAAAAAATGTAAGTACATCAAAGCCTGTTCATGCAAACTATTCAATTTAACTTAAAAACCTATACTTCACATTGATTGGGCAACATCTGAGCCGCAGGTTTTCAGACAAACCATATTTCCTGGCCTATAAGATGCACTTTTTTTACTCCAAAATATACTCTAAAATCATCCTGCGTCTTGAGGGCCAGGAGTACATGGGTATAACTTCAACCAATATGGGCAAGCCGATTAGCCGGAAAATACTAACTATTAAGTATTTTATCCTTAAGCTTAGAATATGGTTACCTTGATCATAAATTTCGATAATATCACTGTTTTTGAGTCAGTGGTAAGCAATAGTTTTAATATTTCTTGGAAAGTACTTCCTGAACAAATTCTGGAATAAATCATTAATCAGTAATGAGATTAAACGCACTATACAATGTAGTGTGTTTAATCTCACTTGTGGTTCTGCTGCGAAACAATATCCATTGGGTTAAATGGGATGTCACCGCTTAGCTTATGTATACATGCATTATATTTCTTCCAATAAACTTAGAGACTAAAGGCATTGAAACTTAATAAGTATGAGTGTTGTAAAGGCATTAAAATTGGTTACTTTAAATTCAAATTTGATAATATCAAAATAATAACAGAAACTAAGCATCACATAAAAGCTTACAATAATAATTACCTCGGGGATTCTTATGAGAGAAGGTAGACACATAGTATTGCATAAAAACTTGATTTTGCGAATTACGCTTCATAACATGGCAACAGGGCAACTGAAAAGTGTTTTGGCCCAGTGATAATGAACTTCTGGCATTCTACAATGAATAAATGTTGATAAAAGTGCAGCCAATTATTTTTTAAATGCAACGATTCAATTTTCTTCATACTCCAGGACTTACTTCACACTTCCTTTAAGTGTTAACATCAAAATGATTTGATCTTTTCTGCCCAATCCAAGTATTTTTTGGAAATAAAACAAATTGAATAAATAAATACATTCCAACCTGAATTATCATGGAGCATCTTATGGGCCAGGAAATACAGCGACTGGTTATCAGTAATGTATGAAATTTGTCTGTGAGCACTTTATTAAAAGTGCTACCCTTCTTGTAAATGATAACCAAGAAAAAGTTTTCTACAGTTTGATATGATATTTTAATTTTAATATGCTATTTCTAATGGATAAACTGATTGCAAACTCACGAGTTTTATACAGCTAACCAGAGGTTGAGGTTAGTGTATTCTATTTTAGCATATTAGAACATATTCCTTGGCATCATGATAATTTGGCATTTGATAATATTTTTATTAATTTTAAATTAAATATCTAATATAGCTTGTTGATTGTGCAAAATATTTAGCCATGTATATTTCTATATAGTATCCATACTAAGAATGCTATTAGATATTAATGGGTAAATAAGTAGTAGTGGCATTTTTCAAGAGTTGAAGGGCAACAGTGAAGGCATTGGTGTCAGCCTAACTTTAAAAAGACAATTTCCACAATTATGTCCTATCTGGCAGTTAGTGCATAACGCTATAAATATTTCACACAAATCCAAACCAAATTAGAACTTATAAAATAAACTGCTGCCTTGATGTAATATCAGGTTATCAGTTAGGAAAGCCATGGCAAAGGCCACTGAAATAATCAACTACATTACTCAATGATACCTTGCTTCATTCAAAATATCTTAAAATTAGCCTTAAAGGAAATTAATTTGCCAATTTTACAAACCTTATTAGTGAAAGTAGGGCTCTCTCTGACTCAGTCAGCTTGTCTTTGTTAGGTGTAGCATTCAATTCACAGATCAGCTTGGGCAAACAAGAATTCCTCATTGTGTCCAACAGCTTTGCACGTAATGTGGCATCTGAATTATGAGAGAGAGACAAATCAGTGGAGAAAATAAAAGCACATATTGTGTTGAAGGGAATCTTTTCTGATAGGAGATGGCTTAGTAGTATATTTACATAAGTTATTGTTCATTTTATGTAAAATTTTGAAAAGTGTGATTTTTTTAATCATTCTTTTATGGAATCAATAAATACTGAATACATTTTTATGTAAAAAACTTCAAAAAAGTTGCCTTGAAAAGGGTGATTAAGAAATGGGACTTTTCTAACATTGATCTTCATATAAGTTATCATTTTTTCATTCTAAGTTCTAATCTAACCATAAAAATTTTTCATACAAGGCAATGTTTTTATTTGCCAAAAGACAAAAAAACAAACTGTTAGTTTTCTATTTATGAAAGCTTGGGCTGAACAATTTTATGATGATCCCAACTATTTGATGCTCTATGCATGAAAGGAGTTATTTGAAATGGACCATTATATTCAGAATGTTTTGGCGTGGGTGGTAGTTCGCAAGTAGATGCTAGACACAATCATAAAACTTCGGATCGCTTGAATCAGATATCAATAATAAACAACCAGCTATGATTTTACTGCAAATCCCCATGGCCCTAATTATAATGCATCATTTGTAAAATAGAAAAAATGAAATCTGTTTCACTATGACACAGCTTCTGAAAAAAATTTCACAATGACATGTGTTTTAGGCCATTATTCATGCCTTGACGCATAAACGCTGTTATTTTACCGTGGTTTGCAAATGGAAGTCCACATAAACTGTGTCTAAACACTATCTACTTATCTAGATGTTAACAAACACTAATTTCAATTTTATTAACGCAATAAAGAGGATACTTAATAATTGTGGTAACCGCCAAATTTTAGCTTCTATAACTCGGGTAGGAGAGCATTTGAAGTAAGAAACTTTTCTGAACAAATGTAAAAAATAAAGGGATTGTGTACGATAATGGTCCTTAATTACAACACAAAGAGAAAGTAAAAGTGAAAGGCATCGTCAAACGCAATCCAAGCCACCGGCGGTGACATTAAATAATTCGAGGTTGATTCTAGAAAAATATTTTCCCATCGGTTTTCGAATAAATTTACTACATAGGGTTACATATTTCCGAGACTGTTGCACGAGATTTCGTGGTTTCAAGCCCGACCGAATTTCGCCTAAAAATGTACTATATTCACTATTAACGCCCAGCAGATTAAAATAATAGGTACTATTTGACTGATTTCCCCTCAGAATGTTTACAATCGCACCATCCTATTGTCCAGAATTGCGGAAACGCTAAAACATTCTAAGTTTACTTGCGATTATCATATATGTTGTAACTCTTCAAGAATATATTACTAATATTCAAGAAGGAACATGTGTTTGGACGCAGTGAAACATTTTACTTACGCAGTGCATCCATTGCAGCATGAGTTTCTTCGTCATCCTCGTCAACAAGTGCTCTTTTTCGCCTGTCCTCTTGTTCTTTTCGATACTTTCCAACAAGGGTGGCCATACCAACACCTGCAGGTTTATCTCCGTCTTCGGCACTCTGCCCACCAATCGGAGTCTTCACTGTCGAAAACTCAGAAGACGATTCGGTTTTGGCCAACGAATTCTTGCGGAACGTCGGATTATTGGAAGAAATGTCAACGCCGCTAATAGCGCGCACCACGTTAGCAATCAACCAATAATAGTCTCCAGTCATTATTAAAACCAAGGAGAACACGAGCAACGCTCGTAGAGTAGTTCTTTCCATCGCTAATAACGAAACAGCACTGGCATCACAAAGAGTGGAGCATAATAATTTCACAATTGTCAAGTTCTCGGTATGTGTTGAATGCGCGTTATTTTGTTTTTCACCTAGGAAACGCTGTGAGTTGTGAAACAATCACACACGACTATTACGAAAAAGACGCGAGGCTTTCACTTCGAAATTTTCATCGGAAACATATCAATGGGTCATAAGAACTACACGACATCCGTCGAAGTCACAGATAATCACCGAGGACTCACTTCGGTTCACCTATCACGGCTGACAGCGAGCGTACCTATCACAAAGCAAACTCCAATATCGACGTCTGGAGCTAACATGCACCTTCTTGAATACTGGATTCGCCCAACTTGACTGGTTCACCATCGAAAAGCATTGGATTCTGAATGAGCCGACTTGTGTTCTATACGCCCCCACCTTCCTCACTGCCCCACTCTCGCTCCCCCACCTTGCCTCCCCTCATTCCGCTTCCTCGACCTACTTAACCGGAGGCTACACTTGTGTTTTTCTTTGCTATTACCAGCCGCCAAACCAGTCGGCTAGCAACGAAAAGGCTTTCCCTGCTCGGATTCGCACATTTCCTACGATGATTGAATAAGCTTAAAACAAAAGTTTTTCCACCTGATAGGAGTGAAACCAATTACGAGCCATGTTTGCTTCCGTATTAAGGTTACCTAATACAACCATAAACTTATTTCCTGTCTGCATTCTATAACTTTTTATGCTCGTGTCGCACAGCATATCGGTTGCGAGGAGGTTTCTGCATTTTTCAATTCGCATACTATTTGCCGTAAATGCCATTTCAGGCGCCGTGCTAGGAGGGCGAGGATAACGTGCGACCTTGCTCGGGAAGTGAGGACCGGTTTCCAAGATTCCTTTCGTGGAGCAGAACCCACTCTGATTCCAAGGATGCTCTTTCCGATTATTCTTTGGCGTTGAATACGACTATCACAAAATATATTATTAAACAAAGCAAAAAGAAATATGTCAATATTCAATAGGCCGCACTGGAACTAATGGCAGGTATTTGCCATGCGAACGCCAAACTAAAGGTATGGATGAACTCAGTGAGTCTCTCACCTTTGACTGCCTTTGAGTTTACAAGACATACAAACAATTCATTTGAAAAAATAAAAAAACGTCTATACAACTGTTGGGATATCAGATAGAAATCCCTTAGACAATTGTATCAAGAGCAATATTCTGCACTTATGCGCGTGAATAGTTAATCGAAGACAATCGATTATGACATTTCTAGCTCCTACTCTTTGCATGCGATATTTTCCGTAACAGTTTTTCCTCATATTGCGCTTTACGATTAAGAAGCAGCATCGGAGGCCACGAAAAGCGGGTCCTACGGTAGCAATAGTACTTGAAAAATAACACAGACTTGCAAGCATTCACATGCGAGAGCGATGGACTACGTCGACCTCAATTCCCAAATATCTCGATGAAGATTTTCCACACGTCGTTCTACTTTCTTGCACAATTTAAATTCTTTTCTCCTCCTACCTGGCGTCTGAACATTTATATCATATTCCATAGCAGAGACGAGAATTTTCGGTATTCAGAATTGGATAACTTGAGACTTCAAGTAAATCTTGGTGTATTTTCAAATCCAGAGGGTTCCCACTAGTTGTAGTTTTTGTTATCGGGAATGTTTTGCTAATAGTCCGATGTGAAGGCCAAAAAGTGCTATTTTCGGACTAATGCTAAATAAATTAATGTATTTTAAGCGAGTAAGGGGAGGTTGAAGTACACCACAGGGCTAAAAAGCTTAAGTTTTGGTTGGTTACACCCCACTCGAGTTTCACAGTGCACGCCGAGAAAGGTGAGTTGGTGAAAGTCGACAAGGCACGGCACGCTCCACCGACCAGCCGGCTTTCCTAGAGTGACCTCCATTTATGGTCAACCTTTCCTATTCGTTGTCTGAGTGTGAGTTACATTGAGCTCTATAGCAACGCGACCCAATGCACACTATGTCAACTTCCTCATGCCAAGGAGAAATTCCATTCACGTTCAACTACTAGAAATTTATATAATCTCTTCGGAAATTCGATGGCGAAAGTGCACTTCGAGTATTACGTAAAATAGAACAAAATCTTAGTCCCTAATATCCCTATACAAATCATATACTTAATTTTGTCTTCCAATTATAAGGAATCGCAATGCAGGAATATTTTTGTAAGTTCCCAATTCAGTTTTAGAGGCTATTGAAATATCATAAAATCTTAGCGAAATAAACACCACAGAAATTCAAGTACGTCTCACTTTTCATGACTTCTGTTTTGAGAGAGGTCCAACTTTGAACGGTCAACCACTCAATTGATAAGCTGAAAATGATACGCTGATAACGGCTTCGTGAATGACCGTTTTGGCGGTCCCTTGAAGCCATCTGGAAATTCATTCGAAATGCTTCTTCATGAAGTACGACAAACCGGAATTCAATGGCAAAATTTGGTAGGGAAGACACTTTCTCACAAATATGCATTTTTATTCCAGCAAAACTGAAATTTCCGCGCCCTGTTTTAATATAAAAAGGATTTTATAATAATATTTTTACTGAAGGAGAAATACAGGCTTTAGGCGTTTCGACGCGCGAGAATTTCGGGATGACGGGACAAAAGGAGTGAAAAACTTTCACGAGGTTCACACAACGACAATCATAACAACGACGCAATCATAATAATTTGACGTTTTAACAAACTTTTATACATTTCTATTCTTTATAAGAAAACCGGAGGTACGACCAGTGACTTTTTAAACTTCAGAAAACTAGATTAGTGTTCTACGTAGGAGACAAAAATAAGGATTTCTGAGACCTCATCGGATATACACGAATTAAAACAAATTTGTTTCACAGATTTCCGGAATTTATCATGCACCAAAATAAAGCAAGTAATAATGATGCGGAATATTCTTTTGATGGAGTATTAAATAGTTTAAATTGTTAGGATGGAAAAATATTAAAAGTAAGTAAATGTGTATTTACTAGCATAATTTTTCCTACGTTATCAAGTGCTTTTAAATGTTAACAAATTTTAACGCTTTGGATGGAATTTCACTAATGCAAGGTTTCTACAGTCAACTTTATTTTTAGTTTTTATAGTCGCTCATTCATATGTTAATTTCACTTCTAACATTTTTGAATATGTTAGATGAATTTTAAGGAGTAAATATTGCAGACCAGTCGAAATACGATGAAATGGACCACGAAAGTAAAACCTTGGACAAAAAATAAATCAACTTGGTTAAACAGCTTCGCTTCCAGCAGTTAACATCGCTATTAGTCATCGTTGCTTATTCTTAACAGGATTAAATAACCTTCGATTGTAAATAGATTTAAAACCTGCTTTAATGCCTAAGTGCCAAACGCCCTCACTCGGTCTTCACCATTTCATCACCAATTAAATTGATCTACATAAACCTTTCCGGCTTCCTATGGAGTTCTCCCAAAAATCCTCTCTCCACCCTCAGCATTTATTTTTTTTCCTTTATGTCCATTTCACCAACTCCATCATTCCTCACAACCACATCCCAGAAGCCTCCAATCTACGATTTATCTACACTCCTGCTTCAAAGACCAAGTTTCCGAGACGCAGAAAACCACGCTTCATACAGAAGTCTTCACTAACATCTTTATTCAAGGTCCCTGTTTTCAATACCCTCCTTGTGAAAGCTTCTCGGTCGAAGTCAATACTGCCCCTCATATCCTTCCTAATTTGACCTATGTGGTACAAAACACCTACCGAAATATGCAAACTGTTCCATCTGCTCTAGTTTATGAACATCTATTTTAATATTTAGCTTGGCTTTACTCTTTTCAGAAAGCCACATGGCCATTGCTTTGTTTACACTGACTACCAACCCATTACTGAGTTTCTGATGCGCTAATCATTTGGCCGACTGAAGAGTCATGATCATCCGCAAATCTGATTTTATTAATTGCCCATCAACTTTCATTAAACTCTCCAGTTCTTCCCATGCCACCTCTAGTATTTCCTCCACATTTACGCTGAAAACCACAAGTGAAAATGGACAGTCCTTTCCAGCTTCTTTCTTCCTCTTCTTAACACTGCCCATCCCGACTCTCCATCCGCAACACGCCCTTGGAGTCTAGTACACAGGCTTGTGGATACTGTAAATCACTTTTCTTTCCAATCTACTCTTTTTTTCTGCAATACATTGATTAATTCTACACAATTCACTCCATAAAACGCTTCCTCCAAATTAAAAAAAAAACACACATACATCCTAGTGGTATCCTATTTTTTTCCGTTCTATTAGTGACCTCGTTATTCTTATGGATTACACGTAACTACCCTCTTTCTAAATCAAAAATAATCTTCACCTAAGAACTCATTCGCTCTCTTTTCAATCCTTTAGTTGATGGTCTTAAGTAATACCTTAACCGCGCGCGAAATCAAGGTTATTGTTCTATAGCCCTCGCATATCATGATTCACTTTCCCTTATTTTGGATGAGAAACGACACTGATCTGACAAAATCTCGCGAATAAATTCTTTCCTAAAAATGTTACGAATTAGCCTAAAGAACACTTCCATCCGCGTTTTCCTAAACCCTAAAGTACTTCCATGGGATATTATCTATTCCCACAGCCTTATTTAATTGCAATTCGCATAACGCCCTGTAAATCTCGCAATTAAGAAGGTATGAACCTAAGCTATCCCCATCTACATATGTCATCATCTATTTCTATGTCTAAATTTGCTGGCCAAATATCTTGACCATATAAACCCTCACTGTATTCTCTTCACCTCCTCTGAATCTTTCCCGGATCAGTTCATAATTTTCTTGACGTATCATCGATAGCGTGCGCGGCTTTTCCCTTCTTACTTCCTGATAGTACTTTCACATTTCTGTACAGTACACCCATTCCTCGCTTCTTTTGGAAACCCTCCATATCCCTGCACTGCATCCTCCACCACGTTTCTTTCCCCTTATTAGTTTCCAACCTCAGTTTATTATTTACAAACGAATATACTACCTCGATCAAAAAGTTCCCGGAATAACCACCGTGTGGCGCTCCCATCGTTCCGATTTGAGTTCTGTTTTTTTGTTAAATTGGTACATCTGTTGTTGATATTCCCTTTAAATCTTAGTGTCATAACTTGACATTTGCAAAAGTTACGTAGCCAAGAGTACATCTATCTCTGTGTGTGTTGGCGATTTTTTACAATTGCAGAAATGGATTTAAATTTGCAACAACGAACTTGTATTAAATTTTGCGTAAAAAACGGATTTAGTGGCGCACGGACGTTGGAAATGTTGGAAAAGTGTTTCGGCAACGATTCTCTAAAAAAAACGGTCGTTTACCAGTGGCACGAGCGGTTCAGAAGTGGTCGTGAGTCAATCGAAGATGATGAACGCAGTGGCAGACCATCGACATCGAAAGTCGGTGAAAAAATTGATAAAGTAAAAGAAATGTTGGTCAATAACCGCGAATTAACCATCAGAGAAATAGCGGAGGACTTGAACATTGCCTATGGATCCGCCCAAGACATTGTGGTTAATGATTTGGGTTTCCGTCGTGTAGCAGCAAAGTTGGTGCCAAAAGACCTCAATTTCATGCAAAAAAGAGACCGTGTTGACGTCGCAAAAGACATGATTTGCGAGGCTGAATCCGATCCCACATTCATCAAAAGGATCATTACTGGAGACGAGACGTGGGTTTATGAGTACGACACGCAATCCAGACATCAGGCAAGTGAATGGCGTTCACCAAATGAGCCGAGACCAAAAAAACCACGTCGTTTTCAGTCAAAAAAGAAGGCAATGCTGACGGTTTTCATGGATTACAACGGTGTAGTGCATCATGAATTTTTGCCAGAAGGCCAGACAGTAAACAAAGAGTATTATTTGGGCGTTATGAGACGTTTGCGTGAAGCAATTCGCCAAAAGAGACCAGAAATGTGGGCAGAAAACTCGTGGATTTTGCACCATGATAACGCACCGTCGCACAGTGCTATCATTATTCGTAATTTTTTGACGAAAAATGCAACAAATACCATCCAACAGCCACCGAATTCACCTGATTTGGCTCCCTGTGACTTCTTTCTGTTCAATCGAGTTAAAAAACCATTACGGGGAACGCGTTTTAGCAGCCGAGAGGAAGTAATGGAAAAATCGCAGGAAGCACTGATGGACATACCGAAAACCGAATATAAAAAATGTTTCGAGGATTGGATCAAGCGCTGGCATAAGTGTGTTGCAGTCGATGGGGATTACTTTGAAGGGGACAATATAGATTTAGATGAATAAACTTGTATTTTTAATTTTCTGAATAAATTCCGGGAAATTGTTGATCAAGGTAGTATATCAGCAATCTTGTCCCACAATCCCAAGGAAAGAAATGGAAACATTTTTTCACACAGAGTAAATACTTTGAACCAATGTTCTTCGGACATTTAATAAATGTAGTACCATGTTTCCTATCAATACTACCCACGTAATTTGGGATACGATCATATTAGCGTACCGCAACGACGATCGAAGTCTACAGACGAATGAGACCACCGCATCTGAGAAAGCATGCCAATCACCTGCTATGCAGTAAAAATGCGAACAGATTCCACAACTTTCTCATGCACCACCCGAGAAAAGGAAAAGAACTTGCAACGAAACTAATCAATCATCATCAGCTGAGAAAGAAAGGAGTATTTTGAAATTAACTCACGCAAGTAGACATGTATCCCACAATACTAATATTTGTAGTTTATGCCTAAGTTGTCAACTCATTTTCCCCTTCCAGGAAAGCAATTGCAAAGCTGAAAACCGCAGAAATAATAATGAATTAGGAGAGAGCTCATTCAAGAAATAAAAAAAATCACTGATTATCCCGAAGCTGCTAATCAAGTAGCAAACCGCATTGCATTGATTATGAACGGTTTACAGATAATCCTCAGCAGGAAAACTATATTGATTTTATAATTTCTTTGTTCTTGGAAGAATTTATTTTTTTTAAATAATACATTAAAAAATCTTTGTTTTCATAACTAACGTAGTACTATTTTAGTTGCCCATGTGCCTCACGTTGATCTATTCGTATTGTTTAGTTTTTCTTCTTTGCATTAGCCAATTTACGATACTTTGAATGCTCCTATTAAATATGGTGACCAAAAATCATTCGTATTGCGTTCCAAAAATAATATTTTATGTCACAACAACCATAAGACGTTCTCCTAAAGAACTAGGCCGACGGCAGCTTATACTCTGGTCACCCAAGCGTGTGTATGTGTGTGTGTACATATATTAATATACATATATATGTATATATAATTAAGTCTACTGGTTAAGGTAGGTTTTGGATGGACACAACAACCAAATAATTATTTTGTGACTCCTAACAAAACACAATCCAGCAACCTACTCAACATCAAATCCCTCTTCATCTCTGTCCACTTCCTCCCTTCCTCCCATCCAGCCTTCCTATCCTGTTCCTGCCCTTTCCTCGTTTGTCAAACATAATCCATTATCTTTCTCTATTCCTGGGGCAATTCTTCTCCTTACGTCCCTACAACTTGGCACGTTTCCCATCTTCTGGTTATTCGAGCAATAGAAGATCTCGATCTTCGTCTGATAATATTTCCATTTTTATTATTGTGTCAATTAAGATGAGTAATACGTCCATATAGGAAAAGGGGGGGTAGGTGAAGCAGATAAACAAGGTGAAGGTGCGTTCACGTTATAAGGTCTACTCTTTTTTTCTGAAATATTACTGACACCTGAAAGATGGAACTTGTCTTATTCCTCGCAGTCAAAGTCTTATTCCTCAACATAATAACCTTCTTGTAGACTTGCAAATTGTTTACGCCGACGCCAAGATTTCATTGCCGAGGCTTCTTACGTTTGTTGTGACACGATATTCGGCCTTCTTTGAACTGTCTCACTCACGAATGCACAATTTTCACAACCATAACACCATCGCCGCACGTCCCCTTAATTAACGATGAATTTAGATAACTGTTAATACACGCAGGGGGAGAAAATTAATGGGACGTTGTGCTTGTACACGAGAGGACAACATTTTGAGCACTAAAAACGCTTCTTACTATAGCGGCAGTATACCATCCATGTGCAATATCCAGGGTAAACATCTAAGTCTTCTATTCATTAAGAGTACCACACTTTTAGTACAACTATCTTCAATTGTCAACATTTTCGCTGCGAGTAGCAGCGTGTCTGAGAACTGTGAGGGAGGCGGATGGGAAGGATGGATTATAGGATGCACTATGATCTGCAGTAAGTAATCCCTGGAATCCTTCTATCTAATCTCACACCGCCATAAAACATCTATATTTCCTCTCTCCATCTCTCGCTTTATATTTTCTAATTTCCATGTCCTCAGCATCTCATTACCTGGGCGTTTTACCTACGCATTACCCCTACTCACGACCTATCCCGGGTGAAACACATACGGAGAATACACGGACAAGCTAACAAAAAATTAGGAATTATCAGAAGAGTACTGGGTTAATGTGATAAAAAAGTCAAAGAGAAATGTTATCTTTCGATAGCTAGGTCTCATTTAGAATATGGGATCTTCACGAAGTTGGACTAATTGCCGATTGGATCGCGTGCAGCGTAGAGGAGCTAGATTTGCTAAACGCTGTTATGATAAACTTACCCGCGTATCTGAAATATTAGAGTAGCTAGTCTAGGAATCACTCACGGAGCAAAGGTTAAATTACAGATTTAATCTCTGGCCTAAATTGGAAGGACTTATATCTTTAGCATTAATGCTGAAGATGTATTATTACCCCAATCGTACTACGGTAGGAGAGATCATGTCTATAAAATTAGAGATACCAACTGTAGAACAGATAGATTTGAGATATCATGTTTTCTACCAACGACAAGGGATCAGATTGACATTGTCCGACCGCGGAAGGGTCATATTCGGGTCAAAATAAGTCTGGTGTGTATTCACTCCCTGCTAGACACCCTATCGGCAGCTTGCAGGGTACTAAAATAACTACTGAATGACTAACATCATCTTAATACTGCAACTCCCTTTTCAAACTAGTTCGGTCATCTTCCGCACCTTCTATCTATTTCGCTTGGCGAAGGCTTCGTGAGATGACGACCGTAGAAGCCTTGCCTCACCCACCGCCGGGCACGACACACGGTCGAATGAAACGAGTTCTGTATCCGTCAAGACTCACTCGTAGCTTCGGAAATTGCGTCATATCTAGATATCATTTAGTAAGTCGCTGGTAGATCACAAGGTTCCCAGAGATTGGAAAACGGCTAACGTAACACAAATTTTTAAAAATGGAGACGAGGAAGATCCGAGCAATTGCAGACCTATTTCCCGTACATTCATTTCATAAAAGGTCGTGAAACATATAGCCGTTAGTTCAATCGTGAGACACCTCAATAGTCCGGAGTTATTAATGAAAAATCAGCACGGTTTCCGAAAGGTAAGATTTATGCAAAAAAAAAACTAACCTTCCAGCTTGGCCTTGACAATTGAAAATGGATAGCAGAGTGATATAGAAATGCCATTTCTCAAGACACACATCGGCCGACAGAAATGAGAAATTGAGTATAGAAACCTATAACGGAGTCATTTCCGTCTCCACTCCGCCCGCAATCGAAATCCCGAGATACTTTCACCGAATAACTTAAATGGTGTTTTGACACGTAGCTTGTTGTCTGGGTAAGGCGGGGCGGGCTAAACATCGTGCAACAACAGCAGTGCAAGCGCATCAGGCACTTCCACCGTCCCCTACACCAACGGCGATCACATGACATTGGCACGCCACTAAAATTTCACCCTGAAGGAGCAACCTTGATTATAAGTTAGCTTAAGTTTCTGGACCCAGAGCACGCGCTGTCAAGTCTCAATACTGGATGATCTCCGTTCCTGTAGAAAGCACGTTCATTCCCCAGCAGGGAAGGGGCTAAACGACAAACTGAACGAGATATTAGCAATTCAAAATTATACTCGAGTCCAATTATATTAGAAACTCGGGTTTTTAGAAATCACTAGCAACGGCTACTTTTATAAAGAAACGGCCCGGTAACGAGTTAAATTCAATATTCTCCTATGGATACACGTGTTTTATATCCAGTATAAAGAAAACTATCGCTTAAGCGAACAATTGTTTGCTTTTCTTAATATTTTTACAGCGCAAGGAAATACAATTCTCGATTGCCGTTTACAGTCAGTGCTGCTGAGTTAGGCAATGGGCGTTGAAATGAGAAATATATCAGAGGCAAACAAACTTATCGTTGCAGCTGGCGAGTCGGAAGTCTGATACAGACAGGAAGAAGAGATATTAAATTGCCACTAAATAAAGAGGCACCAACCACGTGTGCAATAAAACGGGAAGAAAAGGATATCACATAAAATGCGTTAAATGTATAATGAAGGTGATTTTTTTCTGGTGCGGTTTCCCAAGAGTAGAGTGAGTGTGCAATGATGTTTAGGAGTTATTCATGAACTTTAGGAATTTGTAAATTCGGTATGAAAGACAAATATATTTCAAGAATCTTTAAAATAAAGCTACAAACTATAAATGTATGTGTGTACAACTTTAATATAAATTTATCTACAATTTTTCATCATTAAAGGCATAATTTAACGGACCGATAATGAGACACGACGGCCTGATGAAGACAGTCTTCGACAGAACGAGGGAACAGGAAAAACTACGGAGGCAGACAGCGGGAGAAATTAATTCAAAAAATAATTACGCATTATAAGGGGAGGAAATATGTTAACGCAAAGACTGGGACTATGTTGACCAAATAAAGGACCAACAGACATTTTTACGTTCATTTATTTCGAACCCCGATATTTCGAAGTTCACATTTTCGGGTGTTTTCTGTTTTCTTGAATTTCGAAAGGACGAGGTTGTCCTTGTATTCAACATTTTGTAGATCATACAATATGTCGGTTCTAATTTTTTAGAAATATTTTTAACTAGGCCTTTGAAGGAGTAGTTACGAGATCTGTGCTAATGGTTACCGAACGGTTTGAATAGCTCGCCTCCACTTGGTTCTCCGCTTGGAGGCGTTGTGTCCGAAGAAACTTCCCGAATAACAGCTTTCAACCATTTTTTTCACGTCTCATTTCGTTGATTAGTTACGGCTATTTATGTGAATAGTCCGTGGTATGCAGCGAAAAATTGGACCAGCAGAAATTTGTTCTTGGAAGGAGCAGCGTTGTTCTGTGAAATTCGGCATGAACTTCTACAAATCTTTCACGGAAAATTTGGAGTTGATTGCAAAGGCTTATAGTGGGGATGCTTGGAAAAATACCGCGTGTTACGAGTCGTTTGTTTTGCTCAAATAGGGGTGGCAATCAGCGGTAGACGACGTGCGTTCCGGAAGGCCATCAGGGCCGACCGATTACCCTCACATCGAGAAAGTGAGCGATATAGTTCGCCCAAATCGATTCGCAGAGAACTTGCAGAAGTGTGTGGCCTCTCCATTAGTTCGTGCTCTGGGATCCTCAGTGAAAAATTCGAGGATGCGTCGAGTCGCCGCCAATTTCGCGCCTCGCCTGATGACAGTAGACTAGAAACAACGTCGAGTTCAAGTCTGTCAGGAACTATTTGATCGAGCTGAGAGAATTAACTCTTCTTTTCCAGTTTCATAGCAGGTGATGGGTAATGGGTTAATGAATATGACATCGAAACAAAAATGAAATCTGATTGACGAAACAAAAAGATTACGCAAGTTGGCTCGAATGTCTAAGTGATGTTGACTGTTTTTTCGATGCTTTGGAGGAGCGGCGAGTGGCTTTTTCACCACGACAACACGCCGGGTCATTCCCCTCTAAGAAATCGAGAGTTTTTCGTCATAAACAAGACCACTGTGCTTCCCCACCTACCCTTCTGACCAGACCTGGCCCCATGTGACTTTTACCTGTCCCCCAAACTAAAAACCCCCCTCAAAAGAAAAAGATTTGCCACCATTCCAGAGATATAGAAAAGTTAATGGAGGAGCTTGTGAGCATTCCAGAAGATGCATTCCAGGACTGTTTGAAAAAGTGGAAACACTTAGGATAAGTGCATATGTTAGGGAGGAGACTGCTTGGAAAGGAATCCTGATCAATAATTTGTCAGTGAAGTATTTTTTTGCAATAAAAAAGTTCACGAACCTTTTGAATAGACCTCATACATTATGAACTCCATTAATATAAATCCATTAATAACCATTCACCATTAATCCATTAACTCAATTAATATTAATAAACTTATCTCCTTGCATTCGCATCTACCCAGATTTATACTCTTCAGAGGTTGACAAAAGATCACATGTCATAACACATATCATTTGGATTATAATTAACACAGTCAGTAAAATAATCACACTAACTGTTTCAATTAATACATCTAGATTAACCGAACTGATCTTTTAATGGTAAAAAATTGAGCTGAAAAGGTCTTTAATCACCTCAGACTACAAAAAAACTTCACAACCCATCATACTGACTAAAAACCACAATACAGTGAATTAAACAACCATATTGTAAAATTATTATAAAATCACACTACAGCAATGCACTGCATGACGTAGAGGTCTGATTAATAATTCAGATATTCTATAAGTCTGACAATTAACAAATAATCAGGTTCACACAATTTTGGAGTAACATAAACAATTATGAATTATTCAAGCAAAACAAATTCATAATAAAGATGAGGTAAGAGACAAACAGATTTTCAAGGAGAAAATGTTTAAGAGTTGCAATGCCACTCTTTCATGCTTATCTACACGTACATATACTTCATTTTGACAAAGAGCGCTAAGGTATCAAATATTTCAATTGAAATTAATTAGTCGTGAAAAAAAGGAGAAGATAATGCAAAAGAAAAACTCGTTAAAACCTTTTCAAACGGTGAAGCAAGGAAATGCAATTTCACGGTTGCAACTGAAATCCATTCATGGCATTCTAAACTCATTCATGTATGCAGAGATGCAAATTCACACCATTAATCATGCTAAATGGCATACAAAAACCTTCCACACATTCATACTGATTAGCAAGCCTAAGGGTGAAGCCTATATCCTACTGCCAGCATAACTTTCCTGTCACGCTATCCTTACTACACCATTGGTAAGTGAAGTATTTCATTAGTTCAATAGTTTCAGCCTTAAAAAGAAGTATTTCATTATTTCAATTGCCAGTATAAATGCATTTAAACTATTTTCTTGATTTATGGTGGCGGTAAAACATGAATTAATGACAATATTGATATGTAATAGCATATCAAGTGACCAAAATATAATTTAAAGGGCAATATCTGTTTCAAAAACCTTTAAATTTGAGAGGTCACGGCGGCAATTCATAAATACCAAGCAGTTGAAAGAATAGAGCTGAATTTAGAACAAAGATTTAAAGGGATTAGGCATTAAAGATATTATTGTTGTAAAGAAATCATAGATAGTTAAACACTCACCCATGGCCTCCGATTACTTAGGGTGTATACTGGAAACCACTGCTGGAAGATGGAACTTGTGCATCTAAATAATCCTTCCTGCAGATGGAAAAATGTTAATGGGATGAAATAAAGCACTAATAAAAAATTGTTTTAAGGTTCAAATAAAAATTAATGTAAGGCTCTATTTTAAACGAGTGAAGAGTGGCTTCCTTAAAAAATAGCCAAATAAATCAATGAGTATGCAAAGCAAATTGCCTGCTGTTTAAAGTATTTATATATTTATGTTAAATCATACATTAATGATAATGAACATTCTCCAGAAGCTTCGGTAGTGATAATTCATTCAGTCAACCCTCTTCAAGCATTTTCAATGGTGTTCAGTCTCTTCAGAACAGCCTTGTGGTAACATAGCCAGAATTACATTTAGAATAGGCTGAAGGAAAATCCTTCATTGTATCAAATCATAGCTCATAGAAATGCCAAGTCACTGCAGCAGGAAAACCACTAAGAAGACCTAGACTGTTTGAAGGATAAACATACCAAACTTGCTAAATTTAGTTTTGTAAGGGAACTCTTATGATTAATTCAATACTTAATAATTTCCAGACAAAGCTATGACTTCACCAAAAAGGAAAAGTCAAAATGGAAAGGAGAAAGGTAAGTTAAAAATGCAATTAATGATTGAGTTTTATGCTTACAAGAATAAGAGCCATTAGCAATACAAAATTCTAAAAATTTGTACCATCATAAAATGAAATAATGCTAAGTACATGTACAGAATGAATTTTGTTCAAATATGCTCCTACGACCATTAATCTTTTCCCCATTTAAGTGGTTAAGTATGGATGGTTAAAATCCTCACGTTTGAAGTATTAATACAGTCAAGTTATGAACATATTAAAGGCATACTTTTTAATCTACCACTTTCAAGATAAATAATTATTTTACATATAAATTGCTAATACAGTGGAAACCAGTTAACATTTGATGTAGTGGACTAACCCACATATTTTATGTTGACCAATTTTAGTAGAAAACAAATTTCATGCTAGCATTTTACTTATACTTTCAGCTACTTATGCAGGAATGCAATCTGTACCATCATTATTCATTGAATATTTAATTCATATGGCCAACATTTGAACTCTTTTGACACTAACAGATGTTTATTGTATTAAAAATACCATTAATCAAATGGTGAACTTACCAAATAAACACACTACATTTGTCAAAATTAAGGGTCATTTAAGAAATAATTAATTTTACTTTAGACTCATAGGGGATAAGTAAAACCTCACACTCAAAACCTATATCATAGATTAGACAATTGAGGTAAGATGTGCTACATCACACTGGTGTGCTGTGAAAGGATTGTGATTCCTATGAAAAGTTAAATGGCAAAGTCCTGATTATAGTGCAACAGCACCAAGAGCCTATGCCGCCCAGTAGTTCCTTGTTTGCTTTGTTGTTCTTTCTTAACTATACACATTCAAAGGCATCATTCCTGTTAGGAGTGATTGTTAACTACTTTCTTGGAGACAAATGCTCTTTTCCTATTATCATTGCCCTACGGTTTCCCAGGAAAACCTAAAATCTTCCTCTTTTGCATCTCCTAGGTTACGAAGAAAAGGTTAGGAGAAAGCTCTTCTACCCTGCATTTTACATTGTTTCCTTGTTCCCGGCACCACCCAACTATTATGGCAGATTCTAACTGAGAATGAACAATGTATCTTCCCTTTCCCTAGTAACATTTCTCAGCACTTGCCATGCTTTAGGTTGCATTTTAAGTAGTGGTAGTATTTAGGGGAGGCAGCCGCCAGCTGAGGTCATTTGCGCCATTTGGGATAGACAGGAAAGGACGAAGGGTAGAGAGAAACCCAGCATTGGCATTAGCCTACTTTTAACGAAAGGTGCCAAGGGGTCCACAGCTTAACGTCCCATTCGATGGACGGGATGCTCACTCAAAGTGCCCTCCACAAAGCACCTTAAGTAAGGATCAAGATACCTCTGAAAAATACTCAACACTTGCATTTCAATTACGCACATTTTCTCACCTAAATGTTTTCAACCCCTATTACTCCCTCAAATATTGCATCTAAGACTTGGATAATTATTACTCCTCTTCAATTCTAATATGAAGTAGAGAGAGTATCAATCAAATGTTCCAAGAATGTATCCATTTTGTAAGAACTGCATTCCAATAGATGTTCAGCATTGCCAAGCCATCTGTATAGAACACCTTAGCAAGAATGTATCATTGTGTCTTTTTCTGAATTTACATCTTAACCAATATGAGTGAGGACTTGCGGAACATAACCTGTGTGGAATATAAGTGAAATTGTTATTGCTTGCTGATAAAGATGCTTTTTCCTGTTGCCAGCGTTTTATGATAACCATTGTAGCTAAAGCTTCAACAATCAAGCTAGAAAGAACTACCTTCTCATTGTTAATTAGGTACCAGTGATTTATTTTTTCTTATAGATAATCAGTTTTTCATCATTTATTTTCTTCAGCATTGAAAAGTAGCTCTGACATATTATTTTAACAAGGATGCTAATATTATAAGTTACAAAATGATTGTGTAATTTTCAAAGGTTAATCTTGATAAACATAGGCTTTTTGTCACTACAGGCATTTTATTTACAGTTTCCTGTTCTGATATTTTTGATGGCCCGGCTAAATGCCTATTTGATACCCTTGACTGTAATGTAGTATTTGTATTATCATGTGATTTATATCTTTTAATTCAATTACCTATTTATTTTTGAATTCTTCATATATTTTAACTGTGCCAAATTTAATTTTCAGTTATCCACAATAATGAACCAATAATTTTAAAATTCAGGAAAAAAATCCAATTCATGACCCTAAGATGCTGAACTTGAGAAAAAAATGAATGTGAAACATGTAAATAGGATTATTTTAAAATTGGTTTACTGAGATCCGATAACTTTAATGTGCCTCACTGTCTCATTCTACCCAGCATCCTTTGTACATATATAGGTTTTCAACTATTGTAAAGTCTTCAAACTTTAATTCATATGATAAGTTTTTCCATGAGATCAATCACGATGATATCTGGTCAAGTTCTAGATGGAAGTTACAAAGTTATGAGATTTTTAAATAAAACCAAAAGACATTCAAGATAAATTCAATGTAAAACACAATTGATAATTGCACAATTAAATGTAGAACACAATGTGCTTTTTTTTTCACCGCAATTCCTAAAAATTGTAGTGTTATATTGTGTGCTTCATGTAATGATGATTTAATTAATATAAACTTTCACAAATTTGAGCCAGTAACCTTCAAATACATACCCTTCCCTAGACCACTAATAGGTTGCTGCACCTAAACTCAACTTAACCCCTCTCCTTTACTCCCCCTACCTAACCCCCTCTCCTCTCCCTTTCTCCCCTCTTGGAGCCAGACTATATAAGTTGAAAAAATGTTGATGTATGTCACCTGATGACGATGCGCAGCATTGAAACCATGGTTGTGAAACATTAAATCTTCATTGTGGAAGTGTTAAGTTTCTTTTGCCCTCATAATTCATTTTATTGTTAAATAATTATTATTGGCAGATTCATGCCACAAAAATCAACCTGAAGGTTCATTTGATAGGTGAGATTAGAGCTGGCCTAATACCAAGCCCAACGGCCAGGGAAATTCGCACATCTGGGTAGGGGTGGCACTTGGTTTCCTCCTGCTGCCTATGGTTTCCTAGGAAGATCTGTTTCCCAAAAAATCACCCATCTAGACTGAAGCAGATGGTGCCCAAAGGCATCACATGGAATTCAACCCAGGCACTCCAGTTAGAGGCCAAGGACTCAACCCAATGAATTTTATGCCTCCAAAGTTTTATTTGTGTTCTTAAACTTTAAGCCCAGCTTTACTAGGTAAAATCTAACAATACAGCTCATACATATGACATGAAAACCATGTAACACATCACTCAGAGAGGATGAATGGGTTAGGTATTTCCATTTCATTTGCTTCACTGTTTTAATTGAATAAAAATATATCTTAAAGATTGTCAATTAAATAGCATAAAATATAAGGAGAATTAATCATGTAAATAGAAAAACGTTTCTTCGTAAGCCTGTGAAATTATTTACTATATTCTGGTGAGGTGTGCCATGATGTGAAAAATGCTGGGAGTTACTGCCCTGAAAGATTAGTAGGTTCAATAACACCTGAAAGGTAGTACCCTTGGTACACCAACACCCACTGATGAGGCAACTTGCAGGGTATGATGTTGATGAACTTTATCCTTTATATTCTATGTCAACATATTTAGGATGATAAACTGAAAACACAGATGTCAACATGACAAAATATACAAAAGTAAAAGCATGGATTAATTTACAATTGACTTAGGTTGACCATTTTCATCATGAATCAATGAGGACTGTGAAGAATCATTTCATTCTTCTTTATCAGTATTCTCACAACTAAAGCAATGCGATCTTGTATCATTTACTAACTTAAAATATACTTGTAACCCTGATGGAACTAACTCTTGGGGCACGAAGCAAATATGCATATTCATTATTTTTATGTCACAACTAAGCGTAATTAACAATCAGAAGGTGCAGGGTCAGTGGTTTACAAGAAAAGGCATAATACCCATTACATCCCCTGAGAAGAATTATATGTCATAGATGCTCCTTTCCAGAATTGGGGTCGATGAGACTGAGAATGTCTGTTTGCTACAAAACTTGTAACTTTCTCATTTGGCTTGTTTTTTTCTTCATGCCATCAAAAAAACCTTGTTCTTCTCTTCCTTTCTCCTCCCAGCTTGGCCAGCATTCTTTCTTCTAAAAAGGCCATAAAATCCCACTTTCTCAAAATACCTTATCCACCCTATTTTTCTATTTATTTTGGATTTCACCAACTAAATCTCTCTCTCCTCATAACACCTTTAATTCACTGTTTTTCTTCCACTCCATCAAAATTATTTCCTCTATTTTTCTCCATACCTTTACTATAAAAAGGCTCATCCTCTTGAGGCAAAGACACAAGTATGTATAATGGGTGATTAGATGAGTGAAATATTTAAATACACCTTCAAGGGATTTCTTTAAGCAAAGAGTCTATCAATCAAAACGTTATTTACAGAACTTTGATACCAGTATTTCTTCATGCATACTTCCTTCTAAGTTAACCATTGAAATGTACAGTATCTGTAATAAATGGCCAAAAATAACCATTAATGTTATACTACAATGACCCAATAATTGATATGTATCAGGTACTTTAACTGCTCTGTTAAGCTAAGGATAAAATAAATGAGGGAAAAAAGTAAGTCAGCTATCCATTGTTTGATTAAAAAATTAGCAAAAAAGATGGTAGAATAAGAAAATATTTTTTTAAATGATTTACATGAACTTTGTCACATAAGATAAAGCACAAACTAACCTAACCTATATAGAAGGCATATCTGAAGTAAAATAATTTATCAAGCAAAAGCATGAAATTTGTTTATACTGAGAGATTTTGTTGTGAAATTTCTTTCCTTTCATGCATATGTCATAACATGTTCATATACTTTTCTTGGCAAATGATATTTTGAATACGTACAATTTCTGAAAAAAACTTCCTATACAAGTATATGGTACCATTCAAATTTTCTTACAGGATATCTGACGTATATTGCAATATTTGTACTGCTATGGAAACCTTCAATAAGCATACCAGCTGATCCATGGAAGAACTACTGGTTTGGAAATGGTATTTTAGGAAAGGCTGAAATATTTAATACAACAGTGTGCTTTACCATTCCTTTATTTTCATTTTCATTTCCATCATTAAATGATGAAGAAAATACGTGCATTGTAAAGGATGGAGATGAATCCTGCTTGCCTAATGACCCTTCACCAACAGAATTATTCAAACAGGTAAATATTTATTAAAAGCGTGAAATATGTATGTGAAAACATTTGAATTTTTTTAGGTATTATGAATGGTATGCTGTTAATAGTGTCATTCTTATTCAAGAACGTAATTGACAAATTCATTCCATGAGCCTGTTTTGAAATGGCAATGACAAAAAATTATGTAATGATAAATGGTAACCTAGCAGCATATATGAAAAAATTCCAGTCAAATAGGGAAGAAGTTTTATTTCCGTTGTCGCCTCAACTTGGAGGGAAACCAACCACTAGTGTATCCACAAGATGTAGTTCTATTGAAACCACATGATAAGATATTCACTTGGCATTGCTTAATTTTGATGAGCTAAAAAAATGGAATTCATTCCAAAGGGAAGGTATTATACTGGCACACTACCAGAAATGAACTACCTATATGCTACTCATCCATGTTACCTTCCAACTAGATTTATTCTTTGTGTGTGAGATGATACTATCAGGAGTGTCAGCCACATACACAGCCAAACTCCACAAGCAACATGCATTCAAGAGCTTAACTCCATATGCAATATGAATTCAAAATTTCTGTATTTTTCTCACAAGCCAAATGTCATATGGGTAAAATATCAACATTGTTCAGCCAAAACCTAAGCCAACAGAAAAACCACATTTGGCAATATTTATACTTCTCAGAGAGGGTATGTGAATCAATGAAGTAAGCCAAAAGGAGCTAATATGTACATGAAAATATGGCCTTCTCCCGAAAAGTTTCTTTATGGCACCACAAATGATGTCCTTAAAAAAATCACTTGGAAAACAACTGATACATCACATTCGATAACAAAATGAAACAATAAATTCCATCATGTGAACCAACTTGTAAAATAGCTTTGGTCAATGATAAGAGTTAGATAGCTCAAAGATAAGAGTTTGTGCTCATGTCATAGGTATTTTATCTTGCAAAGGTGACTGAAGAAAGAAATTTGTAGTTGGTCAGTTATTATTCAGAATTATGATTAATATTTGTCATATCATAATTCTCAATAATACTAATACACAATGAAAAAACAACTATGACAAAATGTAAGCTAGGAGAAGTGGTTATCGAGCAATCAATACATACAAGCAACAAATCAATTTCTTATTCTACCACTGGAGCTAGGAACTACAAACTGAGCTAGGAAAATGGCTTTAGACAACACCCTGTATAAACTTTCATGAGTTCACATATTAGACATTACTACAATTAAAGTCCACATAGATACAAATTTTACCTCTTATTTACATATGAAACATTGCCATACTTTGTACAGAAACGGTTATCAATGGGAGCCTAATAAATATAATTAAACAGATAATGTACTATCACCAAACATATCCAACCCATGACTAGAATCACAAAATATTCCAAATAAATCTTGGTCTAAGCATGGCTGACACTTTTATTACAGTTTTAGATTGCCAATGGGCCAAAAGCCATATGAATGTGTGCCAAAATATTTACCTAGATCGTTGCTTGCTTAATGGTTCTGCTGTCACTGATAAAAATATTCAAGAGGCAGAATCAAGCCATCTAACACTTTTTTTGCATACTTGCATTCAACCAAATGACTTTTGATGAATTTTTATGTCGTTGCTACCTTAATTAAAATTTCATTACGTATCACTATCATAGCAATGCCAATGTAAACGCAATGCTTAACCCCAAGAGGAAAAAGCAGTATTCCTATTGTAAAATACTGAACAAAAAATGAAGAAAGAAACCTCTGCATGAAAGTGAAATGTATTTTAATAAGAGCAGTGTTGGTCATTGCATTGCTCTTCATGCATCTTGGCACAATTTATATGGCTGAATCTATCATTTAAAAATCTTTTGGGATTTGATTATAATGCTTTTAAATCAACATGACATTCTTGCATGATTATTAGCAGAAAAAACCCATTTCAAAAGCAGTTTTGTTGAATTGTGATCAGTAACTGGCAGAAATGAAAATGGATAACAAAAAATAATTTCTAATCAAA
Organism: Hetaerina americana; assembly: GCF_022747635.1. Taxonomy (NCBI): domain Eukaryota; kingdom Metazoa; phylum Arthropoda; class Insecta; order Odonata; family Calopterygidae; genus Hetaerina; species Hetaerina americana. Next base: position 35,048,069 of record NW_027286070.1, read on the forward strand.
TGAAAAATTATTTTTCAGAATGTATTGGGTCAAGTTATATTTTTTGGAGTGACAGCGATTTCGGTGGCTGCATCTTTGGCGTTTCCTGCATTTCTGAGTAATCAAGTTGAAGAATTAACAGATGAAAATAATGCTAACAGCGATACTGCTGAATTTCCTTTAGAAGAAAATGAAAAAATGCATTCCGAAGAAATTGCTACAAATTCTATTTAAACATTTATGCATGCAACAACAAAATTCCTTTAAGCTATAAATAGCCTACTTATCACAAATGTGACAAGGTGGCACACATCCAATAAATATTTTCAAATTATTAACAATAACTTTACTTTAACTGCCGTAGTTCAAAAAGTTATTAATTATTGGCGAAAATTCGTCAAGTTATCCCTAGAGAAAATTACAAATATGGAACTACCAAAACAACCACTGGAAAGTATTTTATCGTTGACTTCTTAAGTTAGGGAGTTACCTTTTAATTCCATTACTTCATAAGTACGGAAATTAGTAATTAGTCGTATTCAGGCGGGCTGCGGTGTTTCAGTCATTTTAATGGATATCTAGCCTTAATAAATTGGGCTGTTTCAGCCAAGGTCATCAAAATTAAACGAAAGGGAAGAAATACGGACAGTATTAAAGGTTGAGGAGGGTGAGCACGACGGGAAGGAAATGAGCCGCACGTCAGCCACCAGGTTTCAAAGAGGATGATAGAAAAATTAGGGAAACGCAGTAGTACATGTGAGTTTAAGACCTTTACTTTTGAAAGGGCCATGAAGCCATACTGATATGTATTCACTGTTCATCACCCCGAGGTCTGAAAATACTTAAATCTAGCGATAAAAAATGAGCAAAAAACAAAATAAATTTCATAGGAGAGATCAAAAACAATGATTAACCATACTTCCAAATATAGTCTTCGCGGTTTTCCCAATTTATTGCACTAAAGTAGAAAACCAGATGAATTTCGGTCGTTCAACAAAACACGTAAATTTCACTATGCTTAATGTTATATAAATTAACGCTATCCGTAGCTACACTTATATCGCAACACAACAATAGCGAGTAGTTTCGAAGGATTAGCATGTTTGAACTTTTGTTTACCTGATTCATCAACAGCAAATCCTCATACAGGGCTCACTTAGGTATACTTTTTCCGCCCTAAAATTCCGCCTTTTGCGTGATTCATATTTTCACTCAGAGATGAGAACGTAATCTGTTCTTCGAAGACGGTCGGATTCATCTTGCAATTAAAGTATATTATGTGGTACAGCGCTGAATTCCCGCGTCACGCGTATTTCGTATTTCTTTTATTATCTGCCTTATCCACTGTCATTTGGAATGTGAAAATTCTGCCACCTATTTGTCGTCACAGAAATTTCTCTCTTTAGGGCACGTTGTTTGGGGGGTGTTTTTGGAAAAGAGGTGGAATAGTTATATTTAAAGATGAAGGCTAAAGGCCAGGTAATTAACAATTTTCCTACCATTATTATAACCTGTTTTTGTGTTAATTGTTAGTAAAAATGAAATTAATATGATATATAGGTTGGAATTGTTGTATCCCGGCTTATGCGTTGAAAGTAAATAATCTTTTTATGTAGCACATGTTTGTCTTCGTCGATAAATACTGGAGGTTTTAAATGATATTGTAAGAATTCCAAGCGCAGTTGTATATCTATCTGTTGCTGTTGTGGTATAAATCTTGGTCAACGCACACGTGGAAATTTCAACATGGCGTTCAAAAAATGAAGGCTGAATATGTATTTTGTATGAATGTTGTATTTATGGAGGTGCTTGCAGATCATGTTCCCTTTCTAATTTGTTATTTTCACCCCAAGTTAAACAAAATCGATGCCTTGATTTTTTGAGGGACCTTTCTTGTATTTTTCATTTGGGATTTTGAGTGAGACAAACTTTTTGTTAATATTGTTTAAGCTTATGGAATATGAAGTCATCGGGCGGAAGCTCCCAACGGAAAAGGAGAAGACAACACCGTTGTATAGAATGCGGATTTTTGCCCCTGATCCCATAGTTGCCAAGTCCAGGTTTTGGTACTTCTTGAGGCAGTTGAAAAAGTTCAAGAAAAGCACGGGTGAAATAGTTTCCCTGAGACAGGTGAGTTGTTTGAAATTAATATTTTTTTACGGACAAGCGTGGGGTCTACTATTCAATATCGTATTTGTTTACTTTATTCCCTTATATACAGATACCAGAGAAGTCTCCAGTAAAAGTGAAGAATTATGGAATTTGGTTGAGATATGATTCTCGCTCAGGAACTCATAATATGTATCGAGAATACCGAGACCTCAGCGTATCTGGCGCAGTAACTCAGTGCTATCGAGATATGGGGGCAAGGCATCGTGCTAGAGCTCATTCAATTCAGGTAATTTTTGTCAAAGTGCTGTGCATGAATTCCTCCGCTGTAAACGTTTCAACGTTATTGCGTTTTTTTTGCTTTTAAAGCGCACAAAATTAATAGAAATCTACTGATTACTAAATAAACGTAATGTTAAGCTCGGATTCACCATCCCGAAAATTTAAAATATTATAAGTGCATTAGCATATCATTAAGACTCCACAATGAATGTGGCAAACGTTGAATAATTAAAACCTCCGTCAGTATTGAACCGGCCATTTCTGCCATGCTGGTCGAGATTACTGCTGCACTAAATGTATTCAAATGCAAACTCCATAAAGGAGGAACTTGTTGGTGATTAGGGGAATGCCAAATGTTGTGTAAATCGTTGACATAGACCTTGTCCACCCTTTCCGAAGTAACCTTTGTTAAGCATATGGATCAAAACCCCATGCATTCTGGAAATATATGTTTTAATTCCCAAGATTATACTCCTGGAAATTCCAAGTAGTTGAAGCCCAAGGGTGGATTTTTATGAAAAGAATGATTTTTATGCCGTGAAATATTCTTTCCAATGGATGAAAAATTAAAGATATCCGGACTTTTTTCCGATTAAGCAAACCATTCTCTGAAGTAGTTTTTATTTAACTTCGTTCAAATGACAAGCTCTTCATTTTGTCACAGAATTTACCAGAAATAAAATGTTATTTGTCGAATTTTTGTCTCGCTTATTCCTCTTATTTCTTTTTTAAGATTTTGCCAAAACTCCCCTTACATTTACTTCTGTATTGAAATCATATGTAAAGCCATCCTACTAGTCCCTCCCCTCTATTGACAATGTGCCTTGACCGTTTAATATATTGACCATAAGTAGTGGTAAAGTTGTCATATTGGGTGAAATTGGATGTGGTTAAACTCCTTTTGCCCTGACATTATTATATCCTGTGTTTCCCTACAACTTCTTTTCCATTTCTCAGTCTTTGACGCTATATCGCCATTGGCTTCACCTATGATGACTTTGTTCACTGTATTTGAATTTCTTCCAAAACCCTTCATAATCAAATCTTAGTCTTTAATGCCTATTATTTTCACTTATTTAAATTTCATCTTTCACTTTTTTTAATACTGTAATGTGTTAAGGTCAGTCATATGCTCCCAAATTCTCTGCAATTTTGTTTGACTTTAGCATTTGTAAACATGATCGCCATCAACTTGAAAATGTCCACATCACCTTATCAACTAGCTTCTGAAAAAATCTTTTGTTTCTGATAATTATTCTGTGTTCAGAAGAACCCCAATTGAAATTTAGAAGTTCCTTTTAATTGCAATGACATGTCTGATGAAATTATCCATTATACAGGATGCATAAAATTTAAGATAACTCAGGATACTTATTAATTATGTGATTACCTATTTCAATGCTAGTTGGATTCTGAGAACATGAACAGAGATTTCTCTTTCAGTTATATGAGCCACAGTTAGAAATGTAATTTCCCTTGTTTGGTATGGAAAAAAACGTGACAAGTTACTAGATAATTACATTGATGATTGAAAAGTACAGCCGAGTCTGTTCGTGCCCTGGAAAAATATTTTGGCTACTCTTGTAACTGTCCCAATATCCCGTATAATTTCATTAGCTGGTAAAGACTTGAGGTGATTAGGTTACAAAATATTATGTAAAGTTGCAATTTTTGTTTTGTAATTAAAATAAAATTCATAAATTGGTTTGAAAATACAGCAATGCCATTGGCATTTTTATGAACCCAAAATTTCAAGAGTAGGAAATGTTTTTAAATATGTAGTGAGCACGAAAGAATAATAATGTATAGCATCAAGTAAATCTAGAAATGAAATAATGTTTCATAGGTGGGCATTTAGCAAATGCCAGAAAAAGTTTCATTTTTTCTTTTTGTTTATATCATTTGGCCCTCCCCATGGAATACACCATTGATGTTGTGGAAGGCTGTTGCCTTCTGATGCATTTGTGCTGTCCTAGAGCTTGGCCGGTGGGAACAATCATAATTGCTTGTGGTAGTCGCCCTTGTCAGATAGTTTAAATGAAATTCTCTATGTTCCGTGTAGCCTCTGATACCAGTTTGATAGCCATTTGAGTGATGGTGTCATGTTGACACTACTATTGAGAAAAACAATAGCAAACCACCTCGATGAAATATACAATGCTACTATGTTGAGCCTTGATAAGAGTGAGGCAAGGTTTCTGTGGTCGTCATCACATGAAATCCTTGTAAAACTAAATTGACACCAGCAGCACCTGGCACTGAAGAGGACTCAAATCAGTTACATTATGGATTTGGAAGAATGTTGGAATTGGGTTGAGTAAAGGGGAAAATGAAATTATTTTGAGCAGGAGAGAAGAAATAAAGATTTTTTACAGCTGTGCAAGGTGAGCTGGAAGAATAGCCGAGTTTACTGGAGTGATAGTAAACAAGTAAAATAGTATTGGAAAAGAGCCAGCTAGGGTTTGCAGTAATAATGCACAGAAATGAAGGAAGAATCATCGTAAATCTAGAGCAAGCAATCGGTAGAGTATTATTAGTAGAAGGTGAAGCTGAAGTTTGGTCATTATTCAGATCTACATGCTAACAAGCATAATTAAAAGGAAGAAATTGATGAGGTAAATGATCAGTTGGTTTATGGAAGGAAACATTTGATAGAGGGAGGGATTGGAACAGCTTTAAGCAAGATGGTAGAGATACAGACTGCAGTTTAGAAACAAGGGATGACCCCAGGAGAAAGAAATCAAGTTCTGGAGAAAAGAGGGCTTAATCATAACGCTTGTTTGAAACATCACCAAAGGTATAGGTATACATGGAAAATATCTGGGGATTCAGAAAGATATCAGCTAGATTTTATCATGGTTTGGGACAGAGTTAGAACTAATGGTAATTGATTAGAGATGGGTTGAGATAATGTAGTATTGTTGAAGCTTAACATCAGATTCAAAAGAATAAATTGGGGAAGACTGTGCAGGAAATGTAATGTAGAAGCAATAACCAAAACAATGGGGATTAGTATCATCAAGGTGTAGGGAAAATCATGATGAATTGAGGGAGAGAAGAGAATGATGCACGTGTACTGAAATATTAAAATTGCATTTTGCAATGGCAAAGGACCAGGGAATCAATAACATGGATAGGGAATAAGGATGTTAAGATAATAGGCATAACTTTCATGTGAAGCATGAAATTGTAATAGTATGGTCATTGAAGTAAAGGGATGAAAAGAAAGGGTGGAATGGACTGAGAGGGAAACAGTAAGATGTGAGTCATTGCTCGGGAGGAGAGGAGATTGCAGAGAGAAACTTAGAGGCAGAAAAGATGAATGCATAGCATTTTGATTGGATGCTGAGGACTGTGATAGAGAACGTTATAAGGTACTGTCTCAGGTATTACTTGGTGGAAGTCTTTCGTACTAGGAGTAAATGATGGAAGACTCCCCTAGGATTTTTATTTTTCACAGCAATGGTTTCACCACATCTTCAGGTGACCACAGCCCACACACTTATTCAATGATCTAAACTAAAAATATCTTTATACAGCTTATATTGTCCAATTCAGTGTTATCATACTAATTAATATTTTACTTGATGCTTCAGAAATTATTCAGACTATTTTGGTCTTTCACTAAAGGTAATCTTAGCATAATCCATAGGTGAATACCAATTGCACTCTAGTAGCATATGGTAGCCAGAAAAAGTCAAAATGCACGAGAGATTTTATCGCGAAGGGAAAATTTGATGGTGCGTTTTCTGTTCAGTGGTATATGTTAAATTGATTTCAACAATTTAATCATGACTCTATTGCCAAATGAAGATTATTAAATTACAAAGCGTGGTATCAGCATAGTAACGTCTTTCTTTCTAAATGACAATACCAAATCTCTGCCTGATAGGGCAAGTTATAGGTTCAAAATTCCTCTTTCACTAAGTATTATTTTTGATCTGTGCCTCAGACAAGTGACAAACTTGACCTAGTCTAGCCAAGGAAGGTAAATATAGGTGCATATTCTTTCACACTTTGCACAACACCCTATATATTTTTAATTTTTTTTCTCTTCAGGGTAATAATTCACTACCGTAGGTAAATGTTATAAAATGCTACGATGTAAATCTTTTTAACTTATTCATGGTAGTACATATTATTATTTCCCATTATTTATTTTTTTCATTGAGCTAGGCAAATTCTTTGTAAAAACTATAATGTATTCTTTACAGTCATGTCCTTTGCCAACATGATCTTCCTGTTCGCAATATAATCACTTACAGGATTGTCAGCAATACTTAGAGTAGTCAAAATAAACCAAAATTATTTGTAAATTCCACCTTATCCTCAATTTCCTCCCAAAATCTTGTTTGATTTTCTTTTTTCCTTACATGAAAGTGTAATTGTAATCTTAAATGTGCCAACTGTATAAATGTATGCCTTATTCATAATTAGAATAGTGATGACTTATACAGGTGCAAGTGAGGCAGTGAATATTTTCATTAAATATTGGATTAAAAAATTAAAAATAATTCCACATTGATTATAAATACCAGAAAATTTGTTTGACAATTTGTAAAATTATTCTATAGCTTTACCCTAACTGATTGAAAGGCCACTCTCCTAATGTAGTAAACATTACCAATTTTTAAAGTAAAACATTTCTGTTGTTCGCTAATCTATGAACAAGAGATCTTAGTCATTGTTAATAAGTACTAAATGAGTATTTCATTTTTTCTTAATAGATCATTAAAGTTGAAATTGTGAAGGCCAGTTTGTGCAGAAGACCGCAAGTGAAGCAGTTCCATGATTCACATATTCGCTTTCCACTACCCAAGCGAATTACTCAGAAGACAACTCTACCCAAGTTTTCTGTTAGGAGACCTCAAACATATTTCCTTTAAGGTTTTGAGTCTTCTATTTGTAATTTTTTTGGTGTAACTTGGAATAAAAAATTCCTTGTGAATTTGATTTTTTTATTTGACTTGCATCATGAGCATGTACTTTAGTATAGTTTGATATCAGGTGGTGTAATTGTTGTAGTATTTCTCAAATCTGCAATACTGGTGTTTTTATGAGCCTGGAAAGATAAAAAACGTTAGTTTGAGTTCCTGAAACATGATAGTTAATGAATTTTGAAGGCTTGGGGGGTACATTATTTTCAATAAAGAATGTAAATTTTTAGAATGTTCAAATACATGCATAATATGTAAGTTACTTGGTTACACTATAATTCGATTTCAAATAAGCCTTCGGTGCAGTCCCATGTGAGAAACTGGCATCAAAACATTTTAAAAGACCTTAATGAGATGTTACCTAAGTGAATTATATGATTCTACATCCCTTTGAACTAATAGTAGTAATTTATAATGAGAACTCAAAAAAGGTAAGTTTAACATCAAACATGCCTCAGTGAAGTTCCACTAATACTTCATTTGCGTATATATATTTTGAACTTGCTGCATCTTCCAGTAAAATCAAATTATTATTATGCTCACATGTATGGTAATCAAGCAATGGAGGACGTACAAAAAGGAGAAAGAATTGCTGATAAATTGATGATGAATAATGTCCAATTGACATTGGAATTATTGCTATCTCCAGTCAGCCATTTCTATCTACATTTAAAAATAAAGATGTAGGTGTCAATTTTACATAATTGACATTGGACTAATTGAAAATATTTCCTGCTATTATTTAGTCAATGCGAACAATCTAAATCATGGAATTTGAAGTCAAGTATCATGACATTTGTATCATCTTCATTTGTTTACCAAGAATTCTGAGAAAACGTATCTTAGATTTGGATCTTAAATGTGTCAATGAATATTCTGTAACATTCAAAGTGTACATCTCATTTTGACCAAATGCTTGAATAACAAGACAAAAATTTAAGTACTATTCTAGGAGGCTGTTCACTTGTTAAGCTCACTGAGTGCATGTTAGCTATTTATCTACCAATATAATAAACACTAAAATAAATATATGTACATACACAGGCCTACGCGAAAAGGATATTTCAGAAGTGAAATTGTAAACCTGTGAATGTTTCAGTGAAATTACACAGAGAATGTGTTCACTTTCTTAAAACATTTTGAGATAGACTCCCATAATGTCATGGAATGAATCTGCCATTAGCCCTGTTAAGCCAAAGCATTATTTTAAGCTCATGTAGTTGTGGCCAGCAAGAATAATTACTTTTGGAAAATATACCCAGAATGACTGCCTGGAAAAAAATTTAGGAGCATAATTCTCAAATAGTCCTGTAATAATAGTTAAAAGTATGATTTAATATATTCTTATGGATATCCAATGAAATTTAACTGATTAGTATTGTAATACTGCTATTTTAAGTACATGGCATGGTAAGAACTAGTTACTGAGATTTGTAATTTTGAGACATGAACTTTTTAAATTTGATAATTACTAGTTGAAATTTATCTGTAAATTATAGTCTTATCAATGAAAAATGTGTGCTGGTGTTTTTTTATTTTAAAACAAAATTAAAATACTAAAGTGTGATGAATTAAACATTTTCTAACTATGATCATTGTATGTATATAAAACTGACCAACGGGCCTGGTACAGTCATAGAAAGACATTGAAATTTAGGGATGGTGAGGTTAAAAAGCCCCTCAACAGACTATATATGGTGCAGATTTCAAGTTGCTGGTGAGATATTATTGTATCAAAAGCAGAAGCAGCATGTTTGGCTGTTGCACTGGGGAGAGAGTAGGCTATAATAATAGTATCAGTGATCTTGTTTGGATTGGGTATGAATAACGAATATTAAAGCCCAATCAGCAGCCCTTCCTTACCTTCTATTATGCAGACATTTATATGTATAGCTGAAAAACGGAAATTATTCTCAAACAAGCTGTGCAAATGGATTGAAGTAAACAAGTTGCAAATAGGTATTATTAGAGTTGGTATTTGTCCCAGGTAAATTTTTTAATTTCTTTTTGGAAAATTATGAACCAATCAAGCATTGCAGTAACCCTGATAAAGGTTTCATTAAGCCATAAAATCATAAACATTAATTATTTGTATTATCAAAAGACAATACTATAAAATCTTGCTCCTTTGGTCGAAACTGGAAAAGTCTGTACATTCTTGGAAGTAAATATATTCATTCTTTCACCTCAAGAAAGTTTGGGTAACATCCTTGTTGATTTTGTTACATGATGGCCAAGACCACTGAAATGAAAGGTGTGAAAGTTTATTAAAAATACCAGTGACGAACTTCTATATTTAAAAGATTATTATACTTTTGATTTTAAGATTTGATGTGCATACTGTCCCGTGAACCACATCAGTTTGATACATTGATTAATTGTTCACTACAGTAATTGAGATGGCAGCGGCATCTAAGCACTATTGATTACATGCTGTAATAATTCGATATGATTTCTATTGTTTATTTAATTTATTTTGGAAAGATCGTATATCCTTGTGGAAGATTAGCTTAATTGGAAATATTTTGAGTTTCATGAAATTTGCTTAGGCAAAGAAGTTACGAGTGCTGGTAAATGGGTATGACAGAACTTTAAGTCAGCTTTTTCCAAAATTATAGTTTAAAAAATCACCTGCACCTTATATGTGAATGTTTGAGCTCCATGCGTTTATTCCAAGAAACTGCCAGAGATGCCGCAACAGTAACTTTTAACGGAGTTATCTGCTAATATGCATTTCAATGCAACAATTTCAGAGTGCAAAAATCATTAGCATTCGGTCAAGGTGAATGATTTTTACACTCTGAAATTGTTCCATGGGTTTATGTTCAATACTGAATGTTTTTTTAAATCCAGATGACTGGTGAGTACCACCAATTTTCACTCCATTATGTTTATTTCCAATAATATTAGGGCTGACCAGAATGTAACCTCCGTTTCTGCCTAGAATTCCGGTGGATAGGGCCAGAGCCACCATCTTGGTGGCTAAATGTCCCTACACTCAGTTATATCCTGCTGTGGTTGTGAGCAGACCATGGTTTTTCTACTTTTCTCACTGCGAACTGTTAAATTTTGTTGTGCAATAGCAATTGCCACATTGTGAAGTTTGATCTGTGGTTAGGTTTTTACAGGCAAAAAGCCATGAGCCAATTGAAATTCACAGACAACTTTCTGAAGTGTATGGAGACAGAATAATGAGTGAGGCAGTGGTGTAAATCAGTTAAAACTGGCTGCACCAATGTGAGGTAATGTTCACTGCAAGGACCGCAGTGAACCATGACCGAGCCTTGTGACAGATGAACTGATGGTGAAAATCAGCGTAAAAATTATTGAAAGTTGCCAATTTATGATTACGGATCTCTCGCTCTCTCTTGCAACACAGCGCTTTGACATGAATGCAGAATTGCATGCTGATGTAAGCAAGTTGTGAAAATGTAAGGGGCAGATTTCTTCAGAGACAGAAATGAAAATTTTGTGTATGGTGATGATAAATGCCTCAATTTTATTGGTGACTATGCAGAAAAGTAGTTCAAGAATTTTCCTTTCAAATGTATATAATAAAACTTTTTCTTGCCTCTATGTTCATATTTTATTTCAAAACGTAAGTTACTTCTGGGCAGCCCTTGCTGACAACTCATAGGATTTTCTATTGCAGTACTAATTTTAATGGTTTGCAATGAGCGAAGTAGAAAAACCAGTCTTCACACTACCATGGCAGGATGCACACTGAGTGAAGGGACATTTAAACACCGAGTTGATGGCTCTAGCCTTATCCACCACCATGCTAGGCGGAAACATGAGTAACTTTCTTGACAGCCCTCGTATTAATGATTTAATTCAAGAATGTTGTTCATATTTTTATTTTTAAAATCTTTGCTATATGGCATAAATTCATATTGCTTACTTCTGCAATGCCAAAAGAGGTGCAAGTACAAGAGAGGTGGGGGATATCAAATGAACTTGCAGTAAGTTTCCCAAACCAGTGAAGTGGTTTATAATGTCTTTTTGGTGTATATATATATTTATAATGTACACCAAGTTAGCAATAGCAAACAAAAACGCATGCAAACGAAACACGTAATTCAACTTTTCGGTGGAATACGTGTGAGTTTAATTGTGTGTGTTTGTTCGCAAGTACCATCTTGGTGTACATTAATGCACACATCCATGAGGCTACAAAAACCGCATTTTAATCACCTGGTGTTCCTTAATAACAATTTTTTCTTGCATTCTATTAATTGTGCAGTGAATAGTTGTTTCCTTAAGTTGAATTTCTGTATTAACAGCCAAGAATAAATATACTAAGTATTTAGTCAATTGTTTAAATTATACAAAATCCAATGTACTTGAACTTCAGCCAAAAAAGGTTTCTAATGGCTCAACAACTTGGTCATAACAAATCAATATAATTTGTTAAAAATATAATTTAATTAAATATATAGAGAAATATACACTTAAGTGTATGACTTGAGTAAAACCTAGGATAACTTCTATTTTTGTTTCCGTGTATTAAAAAAAATGCACTGACTGATATGCAATACAAAAGAAATATGTACATAAGTTGCATACCTTGTGTCTACTCGATTGATTCTTTTGTTAATATCTGGAAGAGCACATCTAGGTACAGCATGCCTGGGGTTCATTAGAGCATTAGCCTTGGGGAGTATGATATTTTTGCTGGCATTATGCACCCCAGATGAGCATTTAAATTGGTTTCTTTCTGTGGGGTTCTTTTTAGGCTTGCTCCAACTTCCCAATACTTTATCTGATTTTAATTTCTTGAAATCATGGCTTTTTTCCAGGCAGTCAACTTCAACATTAATTTTAGGTAGGGTGAATTTTTTAGCCTGATTTTCTGCTCTTCCTTGTTGATTCTTGGTCATAATTTTCTTTTGTAATAAGAACTAATAATTAGAAACACTTGAAGGTGTAATCCAAAATAAAAGGGTAATGGCACACGCATAAACTATTCCACATCAGAAAACTGCATCAAATTATAATACTCCTCAAACAATAATACTATCTGTAGAAAGAACTCCATCCCTTTTATCATAAAACAGAGGAAAGGATTTAAAAATATTTATTAATTTGAAAAAATTGTATTACATGAGCTTTTTTTCCTGAATAGGAATAAATATGGAATGAGTGAACTCTAGCCACTTGGTATTAGGTGGCAAGAAAGTTTTGGTATATATAATTGAGTATCTATCTATTGATTTTGCAGCAGGTTGTCATTATTGCACTAATTAGTATTTTATAAGTTTAAAACTCAAAAACAATCAGTCAAATGTACTTTTACGGTATTAATTGGATTCAAAATTAAGTTTTTCATTTTCCTAACAAAATTTCTAAACTAAAACTTTCCTAACTAAGCCTTTCGTATAAAAAAATCAAAGCAAATGATTTTGCCATGAGTACACACCCTTGTCTCAGATCAACTTTTTAAAACAGCCTTTTCCATTAATTAAAATTTTCTTCACTTGTTTAATTTGAACCTGACGGCTACCTGTCATGATGCCAAAAATGTTTAATTACATTATCTTTCATTGAAGTTTATATTTGACAATGATTAAAATCAAGTAGTTGTTACAAAGAATATGCTTATTAGAAAATTTCCAAATTCTCCTGACAAATATATTTTTCATTTTAGTTACTTATAAGCCTCTGTATTTTAAAATTCATTTTATTTCAAACTAAGGCAACACTATCAGTATTACATGTAGTACCCATGTATTTAAATATCATTGCAGATAGCAATTCTGGGATGCCATGATCATTTTATTGCCACAAGTGGCTCAAAAGTAGGCAAGAACAGAGGCGAAGTCATCTCCATGGGTAAAATGTGGATGAACATTTTACATTTATAACAACGGTGTACTAGCAGCTCTAGAGCCAAATGTTTTTAATTTTTGAACACTTTAACATCTTTAGCAGAGTCTTTTGGCAACCTACAAATTAACTGCAAATGATTTTGACATTTGCCAAACTGTAACTTTTAACATTATGATTGTTCTTATCTGAGAAAAGTTTTTCAATCTATGTTATTGTAAATGTTATCAAAATGCAAATTGAGCATCTGTTTGCCCTTTTTTTTACATATTGAATGGGGAAATGTTTGAAAATTTCAATTTAGATAAGGCGTTGATGCTGTTTGAATAATATCTTATCTTATTGATTCAAGAATCTTAAATACCATCTCATTAGAATTCTGGTCACCACCAAAATTATATTTTCCAATTCCTTTACAGTTGCTGGTATCAGTATTATGTTGTTCTCTGTATTTTGCCGGTAACATTGGCAGGTAGAATGAATTATTATGATTGTGCATGTGATGCACCTCTTCCTTTTTGTTTGCTTTATTTAATTGTTTTCCAACTGCTTTTGTATCAGCTATTGCAGCAGGTTTCAAGTAATATTTTCTTGGTAAAGATTCCTGTAAAAATCCAATGGAATAATTGATGCATAATAATACATTGTTATAATTTGGGAAATAATAAGAGTTCTGATAACTGACAACATTACATTCTCCTAACATTTACGTTTTCCTTTGCATGGAAAAATTATGGAAAATTAATGACTGATTGTGACATATAGTATCATTCGGGTTTGTTTTTTTACCAAGACTTCTCATAATAGAGAATTCCATTGATAAGCCTTAAAATTTGTATTATAATATGTATTTGTATCATAATTGAAAGTAAATTATTTTTTCTAACTCTTTGCTCAAACCTATATCATGGGCAAAGAGATGGTTCAAAGTACTTGATTACCAAAACATACTTAATTTAATAAATTATCAGAAGTTCATACTATGCTTTAGAAAATGTGTATTTAGGCAAATATTTAGCCCATAGAGTCTTTTGAATACTTACTGTACTTCCATTTTTGGAATTGCTTCCACTTTGACTTTTTTTGGTACGTGATACTTCAGAGCAGCAATGGTAATTCCTAGGTGTTGTTTCATGCACCCTTGAAATAAAGAAAACCAATCCAAATAGAAAAAAATTAAAATTCAAGCAATGGTAGATAATAGATATTATACATACAAGCATTCAAAATATGTTCATTATGAAAATCCATCCTCATTCCTTTTTCCATATGGTGTAAGAGTTCCGGGTTGAAATCACTCCCATGATTTTCTTCCCATAGATACTTGGTGAAGTGATTGCTTGAGGTCACAGTTTCAGAAGCAGCATTTGTGTTCCTCCACCCCTGTTTTTAATGATCTCCCCGTTTCACCTATATATATAGCACTACAGTCCTTGCAAGTTAACTTATAAATGCCACTTTTATTTTGTGTACATATTTTGTCTTTTGTAGTATTCAAGAATGATTTCAAGTTATTTGTATTGTAAAAAGCTATTCGAAATTTCTCCCTAGGAAGAGGCATTAATAAGTTAACTTGCAAGGACTATAGTGCTATATATATAGGTCAAATGGGGAGATCATTAAAAACACGGGCGGAGGAACACAAACGCTGTTTCAGAAACTGTGACCTCAAGCAATCACACTTTGCCAAGCATCAATGGGAAGAAAATCATGGGAGTGATTTCAACCCGGACCTCTTACACCAGATGGAAAAAGGAATGAGGATGGACAAGTGGGAAGAGCTGGAAATCAGGAAGAATTTAAAAACGGGTCATTTGGTTAACAATTTATTGTTTGAATACCTCTCCCCAATCCTGGAAGTACCCCTTTCCTTCACAGAACGACTCAATAAACCCCCCACCCTACTGTGAACCAACCAATCACCTCTCCTGACACTTAACACCCCTCTCCCCCATCAATGCCGATCGCAACCCCACTTTCTTTCCTCTCCTTCTCCACCCTCTCTCACCCACCCCTCCTCTCCCTCATGAATGGTATATAAATGGACTAAGACTTGATTAATTTGTACCAGATGATGACGCTTGAGCGTTGAAACTAGTTGTGCGTGAGTACAAACCTATATTCATTGGTTATAAATTTTTCGATTCACCAAATTATTCAATGCTGTATACACTCTGATATTTTATTTTCATATGAAATCCAAACCCAAAGTTAGAGTTAAAATAACAAAGCAATTGGAAGTACTAGCTTAATAGTAGAGCCAGACCTGGCTGTTGGCTAGGAATGTCTGAACTATCTATGTCTTGTGCTCTCTCTTTGTGCATATGATCTAAATATTTAATTCATGATTACATTTGAAAGCTCTTCATTCTTAGTAGTCAGTTCACAGATCCTCTCTAAAATTACATCTGACAAGTGAATCTCAGTACTTTTTTCCATGAAGTGAATAAATCAATCCTGAACTACTGATCCCTTTGGTCTCCACCGGCACTGTTTTCTCCCATTTTTCTTTTGATTCTTCATTTAAATTCATTATGATTAAAATGAATGAAATCATGATATTAGATAGTTTATTTTTCTTAATATTAATCTATGCAATTCAGGGCTAAAATTTCATAGTGATGACCTGTAAATATATCCGAACAATTTGTGATCAATTATATTGGCAATAAGAGTTTTCTATTATCTGAAAAATAATGGGGAATTGTGAAAGCGTAAAATCATCTCACAATCAATACATCATATATTCTTTCACAGACTGCAATTCTCCTGTATAACTTTCTATAATTATTAATGGCAGAACTCAACTATGAATATTAGAACAGTAATAGTAGGTACATATTTATGTTAAAAGAAATAACATATAAATGGAAAACTAATAAAACAGAGAGGATTAAGGAAAATGAGTAATTTAAATAAAAGTTTACCTGTGCACATTGAAGTATCGATGCTCAAGAGCACGGTGAGCACTTGATCGTAAATCAGGGTCATATAGCAGCATTTGTTTTAGCACATCTCTTCCGTCCTCACTTATTCTAGTTAGCATTGTAAATAATTTTAAATGGCCAAATGATCCTTGAAGATGTTGGTGGAAAGAAGGTAGAGATGTGGAGGTAATATTTTCTCGAGGTCTGTTAACATAAAAACCACAACCCCAGTGGTCACTCCTATTCTTTACTTCACTTTTCATCTTCCCCAATGATAGAGCCCATTCATAGTTGTAAGATTTACTGTGTGGAGAATTGAAGAGGAAATAATTTATACAGTTAAGATTATTTAACTTTGTTTTTTGAACCTTACTATAATGCTTTACATTTATTGTTTATAAACAACTTATTTCCTATAGCATTAAGATGCACTAACACTTAATCATTAGGGTGTCAGATCCCTTCCAAACACCATCGGTTTGCTTTTACTGTATGTCCACATTTTTGTAGGTCATTTTAAACCTTGCCTGGATGCTGAATTTCTCACAAATTAGTCCGCATATTATTGAAAAATTAAACATCTCAAAAATGCTTGCAATTCTAATTTCAGGGTTGCTAAATTACATAAATTCATGTTATGATTCTTGAATCTTATTTCTTAGGCGAAGATTTAGGAGAAAAATATTTTTATGGCAATGCAGAAAAAAATTCAAAATCCAGAGAGTGGAGCAGGATGTACGGCGTACGTCAATCCGCAAATGATATGGCCTACTGCGACGTACCATGTACTGAGAACCGCACAGAGGGGTTAAAATAGCTTGACTTGTTAATTTACTTTTTCCTGAAGTAAATTATGGAGTGGTTGTTTCTGAATTATTATCAATAAGGGAGAGATAAGGTGCTTAAATCATCACCACACCTTAAACCAAATGTAGGTGACTATATTTAATGAATTCCAATTTAATTTTTGTGACTCATAATCTACTTTTTCAGGCTTCACTTCGTGGAAATATGCAAAATCCATTCTAAAAAGACTTTGGACTTTTCCACAAAAAACTGTAGTATGGAAAAGTACAAAGTCCTTTTACTATAGGTTTTGTGACTCAGTTTGTGGTATAGCATAAATGATACTTACTATTTTCGAAATTTTTCCATTGTCCTTGTACTTGGAATGCCAATAAGGGAATGAATTCGAGATATTTGATCCATTTCATTGGCACCTGGAAATAATGGCTTTAACCTACAAATTAAAACAAAAATTTAAATGTCTTATGTTTGCCAAATTATTGTGAAAAACATGATTTGATTAATGCAGGGCATGTAGAATAATACATTTAAAAATACCAATTATAAGGACTAAATAATAAAATGACAGTAATACAAAATTGAATGAATAGAAAATAAATATAAATATTACAGATCTATATAATATTTGCTGTAATGCCTACATATTTCTATGCAAAAAGGCATTGGTAGTGTCTTTTAGAAACATCACTACAGAATTATTTGAAGAAACTAAAGCTGATGGTTGCATAAAGGAAAGTCCATCATCATAAATCCAAGTAGTTTTATCCTGACGCATGTAGTGAGGGATCTAAGCTCAGGAACTAAAGCTTCAAGTAACAAAAACTGGAACTAATATGATCAAAGTTGGTTTTTCATTAAATACTGGCATAGGAATCTATTATATAGAAGTTATGATATGTATATGTCTGTGAAAAATAATCTTCATTCATACCTGAATGCCAAGGTTCTGGCATCAGGTAGAGCTATATAATGATCTACCCGATGATATGCATGCTTCAGTACATCAATTTTTATCCTAATTGATGTCAAATGATGCTTCATGAAAATGACTCTGTTAGTCTGGCTATTATTGAATAGGACTGGCGAAATTCATTGCCTGAACGTGAAACATTTTATTATATCCCTAAATGACGGTATTTTGAATTAAATAAACCAACTATAACCATTTAAGATCTTGTTTCTTAGGCGCTACCAAGGCTTGCAGGTCTGAATTAAGCTAATGTAAGATGTACATTGTATTAGTAATATTAAGGGATCTCGACAATTAAAAATGAAACAATTTCAAAATTAAAAATAAATTATTTACTTGGATTGTAAAATGATTAAAATTTTCATTCATCATGAAACCAGATAATATGACAAATATGGCCTAAATTTCAGTAATAATGTTATTTATGCATTGGTGTAAACACCTTTCAACAGTCAATAATATGCTACCTGGGCTTGCATTCTTTAGCTCATGTTTTCAATCCTAGGATTGTTTGCCAATATATTTTTTTGTTCTCCAGGCTTTGTGATTATTTTGGAAGCCTTGTGAGTGAATGTTACTTGGAGTGCCTGTGTCTTTCATGATCTGGTTGATATATTTCCATCCAGGGCTGCCCCTACACGTTTGCCTCCAAGAGTACATTAATTTCTTTATCCTTCATAACATGCTGGGTCTATATATATGTGCCTTTCTCCTCCTTGATGTCCGACAGATATGGTTTCAATTCAACTCTTCCTCATTGGTCACTCTTCACACCCAGGAATATTCAATATTTTTGGTGGCATCACATCTCAAAAGTCTAAATCCTCTTTCTCTCCATCACCCTGTATCCATATCTCACTTTCATGCACAAACATACTCCACATGAATATTTTCATGATATGCTTCTTGATATGTATAATGATAGCATTGCAGGAGAAGAGTCTCTGCTTGTTGTTAAAAACTAGTTTTGCTTGATTAGTATGACTTACCAGTTTTCTTCTTGATCAGCCATTTAATATTATTCTACCACCAAGAAGTACAAAAGATTCCAGATTCTACAGCTACTCATCTTCTAACGTTCAAGTAGCCTGGTTGTCTTGTTTACTCACCACAAGGGCTTTTATATTCACTGTATTTATACTTGCACTGTACCTCGTAACAAGAGAGGCTTGAATCTTGTTTAGAGTGATCATCATATTTCCTTAATATTCATCCAATGCCTCGATAATATCTGCAAGGCATAGCATATCCCATTTTTCCATGAATTATCACTTTCTATTCTTTCAATTTTTTTTCTTACTTCCCCTAATCCTTTCTAGATATTCCACTAAACCAAAAGGGTTAAATTGAGCAGAGTTGACAATCCCTCTTGATGTTCACCAAATCTCACCAATGCTATTTCCTCGTTGTCCAGGCTCATCATGATTCTTCTACCTTTGTACTTCACATCTACTCTTCTTTGATTTATTATAGACTGAGTTTTCTTGGTGAGTTGACTTACATATGCACCTCCACTATGGTTTGCTTTATCTCTCTATACAACACCAAATTTAACTACCTAAGTTTGGCTCACTTGCTGGCAATCCCTATTGTGGTTATCTTTGAAGTATTCATCCAAGTCCTGTTTGTAACCACCCCCATTGCAGGCACTGAGTTGATGGACCTCACCCTTTCTTTTCTATATGGCTGTATTGGGAGTGCAGTCATCCCCTGATTTGTAATCATTAAAGTCTATAGACCTCACAAAATGTGATGTATTTGTTTATAATCTATCGGTGGAATATAAATCTATCTATCCATATGTGCTATTGTGTGCTCCTGAAAGAGAGTCCATATTAGGACAAACTTCAATTAAATATTGAGTTCCATGTACCCCAAAGTAAAAGAGAAGTTCCACACTGTCAGATAAGTCTAGATAGTTCTTACTTAATTTGGCCCTTAGTCAAAGAGATAACTTGACACAATCACTCTTAAATCAGTCACCTGGGTCCTTGTTTTTTGCAGTTATCAGATTCTCTTCTGCACTGCTCTAAACTGCAGAATTTCCAATTACTACAAGCCATGTTAAAATATTTAATAGAAAGTCTTCAGTGAAATTTTATATGTCATTCAAACTGTTGTCTCCTTTTGATAAGAAATGAAGATAGAAAAGTAAACTAGAGCATTATTACAATCATTGCCTAGTGTTTTGAGAATCTGACAACAGTCTTTTTGAGTATCTAGAAGATATCTAACTAATGGTTGCAATAATTTTGCAGATGGCCTCAGCTGTCAGTCATCTCCCCTAATTACTATTACTACTATAATAATCTACTGTCAACATCAAATTGGTATTATAAAATAATTGATCAAAACCAGGTAAGTATGTATCAAATTTGGCATGATTTATCCTTTTCATGAAAAACTTACGTTAAGAGTTCATAAAAGACACAGCCAACTGCCCAAACATCCATCTTTGGTCCATAGTATCCTGTTGTAAGAAGACATTCTGGAGAACGATACCATCTTGTTGATATGTACTCTGTGTATGGAGGATTGCTGTGAATACCACGGACTGAGCCCAAGTCTGCAATCTTCACTATATTTCCCTTTAATGGCAACATTTATTTAAAATGTAGCAATCTTGATCATTATGTGCTTTGCTGACATTAAACCCTAAAAACCAGTGTATTTGCTGACTCATACAAAACTATAAAGCATATCATGTTTTATGAGTTGTATCCAAGTTGCTCAGCCAAATTTACAGGTATGTTCATTTAAAAGGAAAGTCATTTTCTACCTCTAAATGAAAAATATGTATGCATAAATACATATTTACAAAATTACATATTGGTTACGATGAAGAAAAAAAATCATCAAGCAATATGTGTTACAATTGTTTGTCTCAATTTTTTCATGCTGGATGAGTTCAGAAGGAAATAAGTCATTCATAAATATCCAAACATTCAAGGTACAAATACACAGTCATTGCCAGCTATCAAACTGTTAAGGACTTAGTTATGAATCCATAGCCACTAAAATAGAAAGTTACAATATTTCACCTTAATTCACCTTTAGGAGAATATTTTCTGGTTTAATGTCTCGATGAAAAATTCCACTATTGTGAATAAATTCTATTCCACGTAGTATTTGGTATGTAAAATCACGGGCTTGATTTTCTGGTACACCTCTGTTGTGACAAAAAATATGTTTTATTTATAAAATTGTCCACTGTTTTGTTCAGATTAATAGTACAGGATATCATTTTTATAACTTCTTAAGGGGTGAATTTGCAATACACCCTCAAATGCCTATGTATATTATGCCACTTTGAAGGCAATATCGTCCATGTAAGCTAATGACTCCTTAGTGTAACCTCAGTGGTCCACATATTGTGAGAATATTGTGTCAGGTAATTTCCAATATAATAAAATTCCACATTCTAAAACAGATTCATTCAAGTGAAAAAAACTGACACTGTAAAGAAAATATAGTTAGGTAATTATTTTTCTGCCTGAACACACCAATGGCCTATCCCGATAATGGAATCCTGATAAGCCACTTGGTTAACATGGTGCCTACTCCATAGGTGGGACTCGTGAAACAAATAAATCATGTAAAAGAAGTAGTTGCATAGTGTAAGAAATCAACAATGATAAAAAAGCTCTTAAATTCACATTTATTGATGCAGTATGAGTATGTAACACACATAATTAGTTATTTACCTTTATAAACAGATTTCATGTTATTCTGAAGGCTTATATTCTTCCTACAGGGACAATTGTTTCTTAAAGAGTTTGATTTTAATGTGGTTGTCATGTTAGAACACTGGCTATCCAATGGTGAAATATGGACTTTCAATGTTTAAAGATTCAACCTAATTCCCTCTCTTAGTCAAAATCATATCAAATGCGTTGTTTTTGTAATATACTCTTGTGCTAGCGTGAAAGTGAGTACTCTCATCTTAAACTATTCTACTGAATAAGTTTTTCAGTGTTTTGGTGCTATTGTAAATGCAAATGGTATTTCTGTTGCCATTTTGTGAATATATCATCCATCAAATGGAGGTTTTATGGAATATTTTACACATTCTGTATAACACTTTTTGACAAAACGTCAAATAAAAATTACATTGACTGGTGGTGAAAGATCTTTGCAACAATTTTCTCTAAGAGACTCCCAATAAGATTTTGTTTACTCCCTAATTTTCATTCATCAACCTATCTTTAATCAACAATTAAGCAACTTTGATTACATTCCACAATGAAATCCTTATTGACTGTGTCATCTCCAAGCTTCCAACTTCCAAAATCAACAGCAATATTTGTTACTCAGGCCTTTCTTATCATTATTGCATCATTTTAATGTGATCTATCAGACAAAATTTGAAGTTTAGTCTCTTTGAACTAGCTTCAGAATCTTGTCAGTTGAGAATTTAAATAATTTTTCCCCAGGTATATTGGATAGCATTGCGTTTTGCATTGATTTAATGCAGCTTAATTTGCAGGGAAGCATAAAATTACTCCTAACTGCAAAAAGAAAATTTTCTCTGAATCCATCATTACTCAATCTAGGCATACGGAAAACCCTTACCAATGCATTAATGGCATCAGAACAGTCATCAATACTACTTGCCTACAACCTTGTTTTGATATTAAATCATAAACACAGTAATCAACCCTAAGGTCTGTTTAGTAGGTGATGAGTCACCCAGTACAAAGCTCGACAGCTTGAGAAATTCACACAGGGTAGGGGGGCTAGTTCCTTTCCCTGTTTCAGCTATGCTTTCCCAGGAAGATCTGGTACCTAAAAAATCACATAGCTTGAGTGGAGCTGCAGGTGCCCAGATAGGCTTTCCTGGGAATCAACCCTCTCCCCCCCCCACTGCCCCCCCCAGTCAGAAGTCCAGCTCTCTACCTCTGGACTACTACGACCCACAAATATACAATATTTACTTTAATTGAGTCATCTGCTGAAGTTCACCAAGATAAAGGAATTTTTCATGCAAAAATTATTGCTTCTTAACATTGTAAATATAGTACTGTATCACACCTTGTTCCTTCAACACTCTTAGAAATTCCCAGAGTCAGAGGACACTGGCTAAAGCATTCGGTCAGGCATCGAGGGATCGAGGTTCACACTCCATTCAAGGCAAGTGATTTTTACTCCGTGAAATTCCTTCATCTATATTTGATAAAATTGTAACTGTGTTACTTCCTGTATATTTGCTTCTGGTGTTTACATAACAAATTTAATGTATTCTCCTGACAATTGATATGTTCCATGTCCTATAGCTAATGAATTCTTAAAATATATTATATTACTATCATGGCAAACTTGAACTTTTGGTTCTTGGTAATTGTGATTTTTAATCGCAAGGTTGGCAAATAAGAGTATTTCTAAATCTGTAATTACATGAATCATGTGATTATATTTGGTGCTATATCACACAACCTGTAGAAAGGCAAATTATGAGTTAACTACTTTTCAGACTAAATATGGTGCATCAAAAGGAATAAAAATTTAAAATTTTATCTATTTCATCAAAATGAGCACAGAAGGAATTAGAAATATGTAGTTGGGTCCGCAGGTGCATTAACATTTTCATTCACATTGCAATAATATTCATAAATCATAATAATTTGACACTAGAAATGATCAGATCCAGGGTTACAACCTCTTTCATTTCTAATGAATTTGAGATTATTAAATCATAATGATGTCAAGAAAAGATGGTTGTGAATGAAAAAAGTGACGTAGAGGGTAATTTTATTTAGATTATGCTAATACAATATATGCAAAATTAGGCAGTGATCCCAAATATATACATCAATGATGAGTCTCACTTACCTTTTTCTAGTCTTCATAAGATCATATAAGCTCATATCACAAAGCTCAAATACCATCATGATATATCCTGGATTAGGCTCACTGAAAGGGTAAAAAGTAAAGGACATCATGAGGTACATTGCGGCTAAGAAGAACTAACTCTGAACAAAGAGATTAGCCAATTGAATAGGCTCTATGCATTAAAACTCTTTTAGTGCTAATTTAAAAGAAATGTTGACAAAGTTTAACAGTGGTTTCAGTATGCCATTATTGCAATCTAATTTTATGAAAATGTTTTATTAGTAAACATTTACAGTACATGTTGGTATTTTATCCCAATATGAATAGGGTTTGAAGCAAGATATTCTGGTGCTATGTTGCTCAAGAATGAAATTGATGCAAGCAAAAATGGTCGGGGAAAGAAAAAGTCAGTGAAAACTGAAGCTGGCTTTTCAATTTTGTGTTTTAGTGTTAGAAAGCAAGTCTGAGTACTATGGACTAAGTACTTTGGGAAAATAATATGAGCATCAACAAGAAGAAAACAAAAATTCTTAGGTGTGGAAGAAAGAAGCTGAGGGCAATGCCACAATTCAAGGATGGAAACTAGAGCAAATAGTATCCTTTATTTACCTGGGCAGCAGTATAACTTGGTTTGGCTTCCCAATAATTAATTTTCTACGCATTGTCTATGATTCCAGAATCTTAGATAATTCCCAAGAAACAATGGTTATGACTTACCAAATTACTTCAATAATATTTACCCTCCTATCACCTTTACTGTCTAAGTAGAATCCAATAATTATTCCCTAATTTCTTTGATATTTTACAATTATAATTTTAAAAATCCCAATAAGGCAGGCTTTATCTTCATGTTACATGAGGTTAAAAATTTTTTACAAAACCTGGTGCTTGCATAGGTATTAATATTTTTGCAACCCCATAAAGGCCTCTTCCGACAACTAAACCACCTCTTCTTAACCTCTGAACCAGAGTTCTGCCAAATCCTGTCTGTTTCTCTCGCAACAGGTATGCATGGCATAATTTATAATCAGCGAGTGATCTAAAATTATAATTTAATCAAAATTTAAATAAAAAATTATAATAATGTAACTTCTAAGGTAAAAGTAGTACATTTTCTGAAACAAAGTATTGTAACCTTTTTTTGACTTCACCTACTTCAAACAATGAAAATATCAAGTTTATATATTAAAGAAATTATAGCAATAATTACAACATGCACAAAATATGAGTGCCTATATTAATAAGAGAGAAATATAAGTTAATGTAGCCGTAGTTGCTGGCTGAGGACAGTAATTACTGAGGTCAATTACACTATTGGATATTGATGTTTACCTTGGTAGAGCTAGGAATTTTGGGGAATTGAAAAAGGGACTAGAAATCTGGTATTGAAATTAGCCTCCTCTTAATGAAAGCTGTCCAAGGGCCTAGAGTTTAATGTCCCATCTGACTGACAGTGTACTCTATTTGAACTGCTCTCCTCATGTGTATTTCGACCCCTATAGTAGTTGGGACACTAATGAAATATTCTGCCACTAGTTGGATTTTAACCTAGGCCCTAAGAGTAGGAAACCTAACAACTTTACCAACCCAATTCCTATCACAGGAGTTTATATAGGTAAAATTCACTCAGGATTATGCCTCCAGTATGACAATAAAAAGAAAAAAGTGAAACTTTAACTTAATAGATAATTTTTTAGTTAAATTTTTGCTTACTAAGCTGTCTCGATCAGATGAAGTAGATTCATGTGGTAACCCATTTTTTGCAATGCTACGATCTCTGGAATGTCCAGCATCTGCTTAGAGCTGAAAAAATAAGGAGTATTTATTTTGAAGTGAACATTTGTACAAACAACATTAGAAGGAGAATAGATTTTCCCGTTGGAAGGGATACCATCCTCAGGAGATGGGATACAAATTGAAGTAACAGAAATAAAAACTAGATCCATATAAATACTTTTCATGAAATTAATTTACTCATATACCCTTGACATATTTTCAGTAAACCATGAAAAATATGCCAAGTAAGTGTTGTAAAATAATCCATACAGGATTTGAATATTTCAAAAGAAAGAAACAATTACAGGAAGCAACTTCAGGGCAAACATAATACATTTAAGGAGAAAGTTTTGTGATATAAGTCATACATTTATAATGAGATAGGAAGGATATGGGTATCAAAAGTATCATTTATAGAAAAACATAAAACTTGGTAACTGAATTTAAACCTCGAGCTACTCAGTTAATTTGCGCAAATGCTGAATTCCTGAAAATCCATGTCAATGCAATTCATGATACATGCTTAAAAATTAAATAGTATAAAAATCGTTAGCCTAGCATTGATTAAATGTGACTTAATGCAAAATACTATTCCATTTTGATATTTTCCCTTATACCCACTTAAATATAACCTGCCATGCTACACATGGAGAAATTAAAGGTTTGTGCTAATTTTGTATAACAATTACAACTTTATTTTTATTTATTTAATAGTTTACATCCATTGCAGAACTTGTTATTGTCACTGTTTCACTTATGTAGCAAAATACTCACTTGTTTCATGCTAAATTCATTTCTGAACATGATTTCATTAAAAATGTTCACACAAATTGCCTCCATGAGGCAATAAGTATGAACATAGAGGATCCCTTTTCTAGAAAGGATTTCATTCACACCAGCTTTCCTTTCATTCATGATAAGAACTATAATAGTATCCTTTCAAAAAAATTAGGCACAGCATTACAAGATTTGGTTTAATATGTTTACATGGTAAGAAGGAAGTAAGTTTCGCGAGCAATTAACTGGTGTGTAAGAACGAAAAGTTTCATAAATTACCTTAGATATATTTTCTTAAGTCTCTTGCAAGCATAAAATGTTCCTGTTTTTGACTCCTGGCATTTCAAAACATCAGCAAAAGATCCTTCGCCAATTTTTGAGATTAACTTATACCCTACAAAAATAAAATAAAAACGTTGTGTGCCATGTATACATTATATCCTAGGATAGTTAGCATTTACAGTTGCTCAGTACAATCTACAAATATCATACAAGATAAGCTCAAAATTGTCATAAAAATGGTATAACTGATTGAAATTGGAGAGCTCAGAAAAAAATAGCGTATATAATGTTTACTATTGACATACGTTCGAGACCATATGTGTATTTTATTTGAGCATATTAGTCCCTTTTACGCGATGTAATGATGATATTACAGTTAGTGAAGTTTGCGATTAAAATAAAAACTCCATTAGAAAAGTGCGACTTTATTTCGTTAAGCAATAGAACGGTACGCAGGGCTGTTCGTAATTATAAGCATACTGGCAACGCTCCGTGACCAAGTGCAAGTGTCAATATAAAGTGAAATCATATGAAAAAGCAGGGTCATCAACTAAACGGAAAAATAGAAATTGTACTAACGGCATTTAAAACTCAGTTGCATGATAAAGGTGGAAAATTAATTAGTTCTTCTCCTCGAGAAATACACATCATTGTTAATTTATTTAATCTCCGAAACAGTGACTGCAGTCGCGTCAACTGCCATGGTTACGGCCGCTGGTGTGGCAGTCAACTTCGTGTCATTATTTTAAAATATCATTTTGGTCAGGTAAAAAATAACTAGAGAAACAATTAGTTAAAATGATTACATGCAACCATATTGTTAAAAACTGTGAATTGTTATGGCAATCTCGAAATATTTTCATGAACTTAGCCAGGGTGGATACACGAAGGAAACCAAAAAGCGCGCGTTATATAGTCCTAAAAACTGCTATGGAGATTTCCCCGGAAATGTGTTGAACTGTACCAAAATTTTTTAAATTTGGATTTTATACTTCAATTAAAACACTAAGAGTCTTTTAAACAAATCTGGGGTCACCACTGTAGCAAAAAAGTGTGATAAAGTATCGGGAAAAACAAGTGAAATGGGAAATAGAAATGGATTTTCCTTTACTTTCAATTTATAGAAAATTATGAATTGTCATTAAAAATATTATTTGAAATTAAAAGGCTAAGAAATGAGCTAGACAAACTAAATTTGTTCAACACAAACTACTTCCTTAATTTCATTTCTCCCAGGTCAATGCGCTAAACTTTACGCAATTGTCTCCCGGAGTGTGTTTACCACACCCAACTGATCGTTTTAATTAATGTTGGTTTGATGTCCTATTTCCTTATTTTGCGAAGAGTTGATCTATAAGTTATAGAACAATGAAAGATACGAACATTGTGAAGATTGCTGTGGAGAGAAAACCGCACGATGCTCAGCTCATTGAATTCAACCAGAAGCAACCTTTGGCAGCTATCATCCAAGACATTTGCAACAACTGGGGATTATCAGACCCCGATAATTACGCTTTGCAGTTTTCTGGAAACAATAACGACAACTACATCACAGAGAAGAATAGAAATGAGATTAAAAACGGCGCCGTGTTGAGCCTTACTCACTCGCCCTCCAAGACAGCTCATGACATACTGCAGAAGTTGAATGTTGGAACTCCTGACGAGAAAACTCAAGCCTTACAGAAGTTGTCTAAGTTAAGTACTGATATGACGTTTGCCTTAGAGTTCATAAACAAGCAAGGGCTGGCTTTGATAATAAGCCTAGTTGAAGGTGGAAACTGCAAGGGGACAATGCTTGCATATTGCCTCCTATCGTTCGTGGAACTAATGGATCATGGAATTGTTTCATGGGACATACTAGAAGTTTTATTTATTAATAAGGTTGCAAGTTATGTGAATAACCAGGCCTCAGCTCAAGATGAAAAGGTTGTTCAGGCATCTCTGTCAATTCTGGAAAATATCGTATTAAATAGCTCTGGGAAGTACGCCCAAGTTGAAAAAGAGGTAACCTTTCCAAATTTAGTAATGCATTTGCAGAGTCATAATCCTGTTATTCAACAGAATGCAATTGCATTAATTAATGCCCTGTTTTTGAAAGCAGATTACTCTAAAAGGAAAGCAATAGCTGGTACGTTGGGTTCTAAACATGTTCGTAATGTTATATTCAGTAACATAATTCAGTCACCATCAGGTAAAGTGGGTACCGAGATGGCTCATCAACTCTATGTCTTACAGACATTGCTCTTTAACCTTTTGGAACAGAGGATGAACACAAAAATGGACCCGCAAGATCAGGACGCGCACGATAAAATTAAAGAGCTGAGAAAAATTGCTTTTGACACCGATGGAGATATTTCTAATCGAGATGTCAACGCCCGACGACAAGGAATATTTGCCAAGGATTACAAAAAACTCGGGTTCAAACATGATATAAATCCTGCCCAAGACTTTGCAGAAACTCCTCCAGGAATGCTGGCGTTGGATTGCATGGTGTATTTCGCCCGTAATCACATGGAAAGTTACACAAAGGTTGTCCTAGAAAATTCCTGCCGTGCGGATGAGCATGAATGCCCGTTTGGTCGTACAAGTGTGGAACTAACCAAACTTCTGTGTGAAATACTAAAAATTGGCGAGTCACCCAGTGAGCAGGGGCAAACTTACCACCCAATGTTCTTTGCTCACGATCGACCTTTCGAAGAATTTTTCTGCATATGTATTGTGCTGCTTAACAAAACATGGAAAGAAATGAGAGCGACGACGGAAGATTTCGTTAAGGTCTTCAGTGTTGTGAGGGAGCAAATTACAAGAGCATTAGTTTTGCAACCCCAAGGACTTGAAAAATTTCGCACGAGCCTGCAACTTCTTACATACACAGAGATAACAAACTTATGGCAACAGGAACGTACTACAAGAGAAGAATGGGAGTCACATGCCACACCAATATTAGAATTAAGAGAACAAATAACACCGGAGATTCTTGAACTGGTGCAGCAGCAAAGATTGGGATTCTTAGTTGAAGGGACCCGCTTTACTAAGTACTCAATGAGAGGGCAGGTAATGTAGACATTTTGAAATATCATATTTTGGTCTGGGGTTTTGTTGGTATTTTTTAAAGAACTGTCTTTTGCTATGAAACTAGAACTGAGATAAAATTTTACATTTTTCATATTTTAACTTTATTTTTTAGAGAATCAAAGACAAATTTTGGTATGTAAGATTGTCACCAAATCATAAGGTGTTTCACTATGGTGATTGTGATGAAAAAAGTGTCCCTGCGTTAGAAGAATTGCCAAATAAATTGGCAGTAGTTGATATAAAAGCCCTAGTCACTGGAAAAGAGTGCCCACACATGAAAGAACTGAGGTTAGTGAAAATTATAATATTTTGATGTATATCAGTACGTTCAATAAAATGGCACAAAATTTGATTTTTGTAAAATGAAAAAGTTGTTTTATTATTGATGGCTGATCTCCAATTTTCAATATTTTTTCCTGTATTTATTAATCAGAGGGAGGAAGACAAACCATCAACTTGCCTTTTCTCTCACATTGGATTCGGTGGATGTAACATCTTTGGACTTCGTGGCTCCGGATGAACAAGTTTTTGACTACTGGGTGGATGGTGTCAATGCCTTGTTAGGTATGCTTTAAGTTATTCATAGTACTAAGTCTTATGACCAAAAAAATGTAATAATAAGTGTTCAATGAAACTGTTGGAAATTCCATAAGAATAACTTAGCTGTTGATATGCACACAAATATGAGCATTTCCACGGTAAGGAAATCATTCACCTGGATGGGTTCAAAACTGTATTCTTCAATTTTCAACAGAGCCAGTTAAGATACCAAAGTATCCTCTATGACTGTAAATTTTCAATGGCCTTTTCAAAGGAACAAGATGTTGAATTAATTTTGATGCAAAATGTCGTGAAGTATTTGTAGTGATGTGCAGTACTCCAACAGCCACTAGCAATATGATCAAATTCCATTAAACAAATTATGACCTAAAACAAATTCAAAGAAACTGCTGCAAAAAATATTAGTTTTAATTTAGGGGTGACATAGAGTGTAATGTGCTGACAATTTCAAGATATTTACTGCTATCATAAAATCCTGTTCCTTGAAAAAACCCTTGTTCACTGGCTAAAGAACTTGGATGGATGCTGTGGCTAATAATAATGAAGGTTTTGCTGTTGTGAAATTTCTAAATTTGGGTACTTATTCTTGTAAATACGTGGGTAGTTTGAAAGCCTCACAGAATCACCACCAGATGTCAGCGCTATCACAATGAGATTCCCACGTAGTAATAGGTAAACCTTTGAGTAAATAAGTAATGCATCAGCGCTCTCGAAAGAGGTCTGTGGTGTAGGTGCCTCTCTTTTGTTGTTCCCATCTGGTGATTTGGAAAGATGGAAAAAATTGAGACTTGAGCAGTGATTAAATACTTGTACAGAAAGGCATGAAAGCAAAGGTAAGTCATGCCGACTTTCATAACACACTGTTGGACTCTGCTCCTTCATATTGAACTGTTACCTAGTGGACACATGAATTAAGTTTGGTCAGGACAGCTAAGATGATGATCTGCGTTGTAGTTGGCCAAAGTGTTCCACTACACCAGAAATTATTGCAAAAGGGCAAAAAGTAGTAATGGAGGATCACCACTTGAAAAGTGTAAGAAATTGCTTAAGCTGTAGGTATGTCATCTGAGCGGACATATTGCATTTTAACGGTGGAATTGGATATGAGAAAATTATCTGTTAAATGGATGCCGGGACTCTTGATGCAGGCTCACGAATGTATCAGAAGGGAAATTTCGGAACAGTTTTACCCATAATAAGAGCAACCAACAAGATTTCCTGCACCAGTTTATGGCCATAGATGAAACTTGGGTCCACTGCTATACTCCAGAGACAAAACAGCAGTCAAAACTGTGGAAGCATGTTGATTCGACCAATAAAAGCAAAGGCAATATGGGCAGCTGTAAAGATGATGGCATTAGTTTCTGGGATATGAAAGGAATTCTGCTGATTGAATATCTTCCCAGTGGTCAAACAATTACTGAACAATACTATGCCAACCTGGACCAACTACAGCAAATGATATGCGAAAAAAGGCCAGGTTTGGCAAGGAAGAAAGTGTGATCTTTTATCAAGACAATACACACCTACACCAAATAAGATACAAATAGTGGCCACACCCACCTTATTTGCTGGATTTAGCTCCATCAGTTCATACATTTAATATAAACCAGCCATTCCATAGCTCCTGCAAACTCATGTGTCTTAAAAAAGTCCTTCTGGCCATCTCCTTGAACCAAGCAAATGCACTTTCATTTGCAAATTGGACAATATTTTAATTCAGGCCTGGGCTTCATTGTCCATCTCCTCTTCCAATTAACTTTATGATTTATCTCATCCCTTACTCCCTCTGCCCACTCCCCTCTTTTCCTCATTTTTTTCCTCCTTTACCTTACTTACCTGTAATATATGTTTCAATTATTTGTTGTAATTTTTTGTCTGATGAAGATGGCCGTGCCTTGAAGAAACTATGCAACTCCCCATTCTCTCTCCTTTCCCTTTTACTTTGGTTCTTTCTTGAGTAAATTTTGACCCTTACTGCTTAACCTCATCTACATTACACATATTGCTACCTCAGTGGCCACCTGTTAATGTGCCGTTTGGATATAGTTAATTTGTCACAAAATATTTTGGTGGTCCTGCCAATCCCAATCTTCAAGGGATTCTCCAGTGACCTTAATAACCCTGTGTTATCATTTCCTTGTTTAATCCTCATCTCTCCTCATTTACAATCATTGGCTGTTGACAACCTGTCTAAGAAATCATTAACATATTGGGCAATATAGCTGATCTGTCTATAAATATATGTGAAAATGTTGATTTCGAATGTCTAAAAGAATACATACGTGGTGTGTGCAATAAATGCACGGCTGATCTGTCCATTAATATATGTGAAGATGTTGAATTCGAATATCTAAAAGAATACATACGTGGTTTGTGCAATAAATGCATGAACTGGTGCAATCTTGCAGCCATGGTGCGGACTATAGCCCCACCCAATAGCGGCGCTAGTTGCCTAAGACCCAATGAGCGGTCTATGCTGGGAGGATCATCGAGCTGTGCATATGGTGCCAGTTATATTAGTTTCCTTGTTTTTACTGTTTGTCCAAAATGGAAATTCACGAAATCATGGAGCAGCGAATCAATATCAATTTTTTTGGTGTAGTGCCATAAAAGTTATCAAGAAATTACTGAAATGTTGATAGCTGTAGACAGTGATAATGCTCTAAAGAAAACATCCGTTTTCAAGTGGATTAAGAATTTTAAAGATGACCGACAAGGCGTCACGGATGATGCAAGGCTGGGGATGATACCTTCAACCACTTGTGTTGATGACAACAATGATTGTGTGTGGTCCCTTGTCCTTACCGATCGTCAAAAAACTGTCCAAATGATAGCTGATGAACTGAATTTAGGAAAATCAACAGTGTACACTATTTTAACCGAATATGATGGATGGATCCTTCACCATGACAATACCCCTGCAGATTCAGCATTGATTGTTCACCAGTTCTTGGCAAAAAATTTAATCACCATCCTTGAACATCCTTATTTGCCAGATCTCACCCCTTGTGACTTTTTCCTTTCACAAAACTGTGATAAGGGGACATCTATGGGAAAATATAGACACAATAAAGTAAGAAATGAGAAGACAACTAAAAAGCCTAATTGCCGAGGATTTCCAAGGGTGCTTTAAACAGTAGTAAAGAAGATGGAATAAGTGCATAGCAACGAATGGATAGTACTTTGAATGGGAAAAAATGGCGGACTAAATGTTGCAAAATTAAGTTTTTATAGCAGTACAGTTTGTGTATTTATTGGACAGACCTCGTATATCTCTATTTTACTATCTAAATATTTTCTTCTGTTTACATTTTTTGATAATCCTATGTCATTACTCTCTCGTTACATGTAAATAATATTCATTCTGATTATAAATGGCCAATATTAGCCATTTTTCAATAACCTGTGTTAATCCTGCATCTTACAATGCCAGGGGAATGTAATAATAAATTTTACCCCAGTTAGAGTACTTCTCCTGGGACTTTGTGTTGGTGATCATGATTTTATATTGCAGGTTGCAAAATGACGAGTAAGGAAACTGTTAGTGATTTGGAGACACTGCTAAGCATGGATATAAAATTAAGATTACTTGATGCTGAAGGTCTTGCAATTCCACAAGATCCTCCTCCTATACCAAAAGATCCACCAAATTATGACTTTTGTTACAAGTTAAAGTAGTATCTCATCTCTTATGATATAAAATGAAGAAGTGCACCTATATATACCAAGCCTAGATAAAGGATTTGCATAAGACATATGCACATTAAAATAATCGCTTTACCAGTAAATGTAGTGGTATTTAATTTTGGTATTGTTAATAGTGAGTTGACTGACATACAGGTTTGTGGTCATTGATGGAATGAAACTCTGCACTATTTTAGAAGTGACCCTTCTTCTATAGTTGACCATTGAATTGTCATCACTTGAAAACTATCTATGTATGTGTATACAACATTCCCCTCTCTCTATCTCTGAAACTATTGATCACTGCCATTGTATTCTGTAGGGTGAAATGAATATAGTTTGTATGGGTTACACATGAGGTACTCAATGGTAATGATTTATATTTTCGAAAGTGGTGGTTATATGCACACACAATTATTGTGCAGTTATAGTTTGATTTTATATTTCAGAGAAAATTTTATTTTCTTTCCCCTATTACTTAGGAATAGTGAGGTAATTCATTCATGACACTAAGCCAGGGAATTTAAAATGTTTATTTATAAAATTATGTTATTTTACTGTTACATATATATTCTACTGTTGTATTACATTTTTCGTATAGTACAAAAACAATTTTTTATTTAAGTGCCCATTTGGCCGGTTTCATTTGATTGAAGCATGACTGTGGTATGGAAGTGTTGAATTGGAAAGAATTTTTACTTTTAAAATGTTTTTTTTTCATAAAGAAACAATTTCCCTTAACTTGTATTTTACTTGGTATGTTTACGTTATCAAAAATTATTTTATATTAAATGATTTGTCTGTTATCTAGTCAGTTGTTCCTTCCTTCAAAATTTGTGCAGATGTATGTATGCATGGTCACGTATGTACACAGTCATGCATAAACAATAGCTTTAAAAATTTCAGTCCATGTTTTCTGAGTTCTTATAATTATTTCCAATTAATATGTTATCTTAAAGGCAATAAGTGTATGCTATTGAAGTTATGCATTATGATATTGTAAAGCATAATGAACTTTTCAATTGCTACTTGGGAGTATTAAAAGTAATGAATAGAACTTCTGCATGTACAAATGAATACTACACAACGATGTAGACAAATGAAACTATTACTCTTGGTGTCTTCAGTGGGCCCCACAATGCTGTATTTGTTTAATTGTAAACATTTACTTGTATATGTAAACAATGATTGCATTCATCCTTGTGTATTAAGTTTTAGTCTTTTTGTACCACATAACCAGTGATGCATTTGCCAAACTTGTTGGAGTTGCTATTCTTTTAATAAATTAGGTTCATTGCCAATGTCGTTGGCATTTTGGTGTCAGTGGCATCTCAACTAAGAATATAGCTTTTTAAGTTTTTACCAGATGTGAAAAAATTTGCTATCCAAAATATTTTTCTAGGATCTTCATATTTGTACATCATTTGGATGAAGGAAAATGCTGTTTACAGCTAGTATTATATTGACAATTGTAATATCATTTTGTAAGACAAAAAAATAAATGCTGTCATATTTACTCATTCTATGTGCATATTAGTTGTTTATAATAATCAAGAATTGATAGTTTTTAGCATTTCCTCAAGAGTTGAAGAAGACTTTTGAAAGAGCAAATTAAAGATTACCAGCCATTGTTGTAGATTAACTTCAGAATTGGTCACCTGTAAGATTCATGCATTTCTTGCTGCATTCAAAACTACATGAGAATCGCTGCAGGACATTTGTGTTATGATATAGCAGTAGGATTTATTTGATTAGAAAGCATGATTATCCATTCCATTAACCTGTCAATGACATCTGACATGATATTACATCCATCAGAATCATCACATGCTGTCATCCAATGTCTACTATTACATCCAGTTATTGTTCTTCCATTCTATTTTTTGTCATCAGTCTTGCTTCTTTCAGAATCCTATTATTTATGTATGAAGCAAGTGGTAACTACAGCCGTATGAATATTATGGGATGAATCAACCCCTGCCATACTTTTACAAATGGGCGAAGGATATGGTGAGGTTAATTAGAGGGAAGAAAAAAAATAAATGAATAATTCAAATTAAATAAAAATAAAATGGTAGTAGGGTTACAACGGAAAACGATTTAACAAAAAATGCTCTGGCTAAGGTGTATTAGGTAGCATTGACCCTTGCCCTAATGGCACTCCCAAGACAGGGCTTGCGAGAGAATTATATCTGTGCCAGTGGCCCGCCAATCACACGTAATAAAATAAATGCAAATAAATCAGGCACACACTAGCTTGGATATACTCTATAGCGTTGATCCTTGCTAATCTCATGCACTCAAAACTTCAACAAAAACACTCAGGCTATGAAATACTAGAAAGCATTGATCCTTGTTAGTGGGGGATCGAGATGGCATCGATCATACTGGCTTCCCACCCAGAGGCAGTTAAAAGTGCAAAGAATCCTCCCAAAAGTAAAGCTGAGACCAGCATTCTACACTAAAACCAAATTAAGCAATCTGTTATGCCACACAAAGGACCAAGTTGAACCTCTACACAAGAATGGGGTGTACAAACTCCTCTGCGAAGACTGCGACCAGATCTACATAGACCAGATGGGAAGGAGATTTGAGACGAGAGTAAAGGAGCACCAAGAATACTTTAGAAACAACATCCCCACGTCACTCTTCACCTAAAACCCGAGAGATTGTGGCCACAGCGGTGATTTCATCCCAAAATCCTGCTCTTTGAGAAGAAAGGCCATTGCCTCATTGTGCGATTAGAAATCCTTCAGCACAGGAATTACATTGAAGATGTTTTGACCAATGATTTTCTTTACCCTTACGTTCCCCATTATTGTATTTCCCCTCACCCCTCTGCCAACTAGCCAGACACCAAGCAAACCTTTTCAACAATGTAGTAACCCCTTCCAGCCTGCTACTTAATCACCAGACTAATTACCCAGTGCCAATCTACCCATTCCCTCACTCCTCAGCCAACTAACCCGATGCTAACTAAACCTTTTTCAACATAATATTAATCCCTCCTTCCAGCCTGCTAATTTATCAATAATACCAATCCTCTGCCTCCAAACATAAACTGTTAGCCCCCCTCTTCATACCTCAGCCAATCCTTTCCTTCCTCCCTCCTCTTCCCCTCTGTCCAGAGATATATATACTGTTTGACCTGTATTTTTACCTGAAGATGTTTTACCATAACGAAACAGGTCGTAAATAAAAAAAAAATTATGTGGGAAAGCCAAGTTGTTTATTTTTCATTTTCAATTTCTCTTGTGTAACTTCATCTTAAACTTGATACCTATGCAGGATTGTCAGATTGGGTGGTTTACATATTATTGTTTTACACTTAGTAACTAGAGAATGCAAAATGCAGTGTAATACTATTATTATATAAACATCTCAGTTTAGGCTTGTCTATAACCTATCATATGACTTTTAGGCAACAATGTGGATGAATGAAAATATGTAATAAATTGAGATAATTCATAGATGTAGGAATTAGCATGTTCATCCAGTCCCTGCTGAAGTTATATAGCTGGTGTGGGTGAGAAAAATATGATGAAAATGTAATAAACTACTTGGGAATGTTAATGTATGCCACTGATGGGGGAATGTGTGGAGGAGGGAAGGAATTGCTGGGGAAGTTGCCTAGTGCCTTTTTTAGGCATCAGCAGCCCATTTTGTTGCCCTATCAATAGAGCTGCTACTGTACATATAAGATTCTTTCATTTACTATGTTTAAGGAGTGCCTTTGAGAAGGATTAAGGTCCAAGAAGTTATTTAGATCCTGAGGGGGGGACAAAGGTGAGGAGTGTGCCAAGGGTTAGTGAGCAAGCATGACAAGATAAAGTCATGTCATATGAAAACTTACAATAAAAGAAGCATATTGTGCCACTTTCAATAATGTGCTATAAGCAATAATATCTTTGCTATTAATAATGGACAAGAAATTCATGAAGTGCAACTAGGTAGATGTTTTTATAATTAGGAGTTACCCTTGAGATATTTGAGCCTCTTAAAAGGCCAAATATTCTGATGTACAATTGCATGTCTAGAGTGTTATAAATGCACTACTGCATTCTTTTTTAAAGCAAGGAATGCAAACCCTCGGGATATATCCATAGCTGGATGCTTGACTCAGGCCAACATGATTTCTTTTGTTCTCAATTTCTGGATGTGGGTAAGTTTGCTGCTTAAAGATTTGGAAACTGGTGAAAGCTGTTGTAAAGAAGCAATGTCGGCGAGGTGTGGCGAATACTGATATCAATAGAAGAAGGAATATTGATGTCCAGGTGGAGGTCTAACTAAGTTGCTTTTAGTCAAATTGAAATAATCATTTTAAATAGGACGTTAGAGGAAGCTTGTACAACGGGGCCATTCTTGTTCCCATCCCTATAGCAGACTCCAACATCACTTACCTTGATATTGACATCCATCTTGAAAACAATAACCACACTTCACCAGTTGCTACCATTTACACACAAAACGCTCCATTCCTTTTTCTCTCCATCAGCCATCATTGCAGTTTTAATAATGCCCCTTCCCTCCAGAAATACATTCACAACCTACACCATTCCCTCATAAAATAAAAGTACCCAGAAAAAATACTCTATAATAAAATCCTCCTCCCCATGACCCAATATAATCCTTATCTCAAGTCACCTGATTCTGGAATTTTCAGCATCATCGCAATCTTTTATCCTGGCACCCACTAAATTAGAAAAGTAATGAGAGAACTCCACCCCATCATAAAAAATGATAAATTAATATTAGGCCTTCTGCTTAAGTTCCCATAGGTGTCTTTCAGATCATTCTTGGACCTAAGAAACAATCTTAAATCATCTAAGCCCTTATATTTCTCATTCCCTTTCTTCTGCTTATCAGCATTAATCCACCTACCATTCAAATTCTTCCACACCAAATCATCGTATTAACCTTATTTACACCACATGCAGTCAAAAAGATATCATTAACCACCTTTGCTACCTACCTTAAGTACCTATATAGATATATATGCGTGCATATGTATATAATGGAACATTGTAGTCCAAGGGTAGAGCATTGGACTACTGACTGAAGGTCTCAGGTTTGATTCCTTGCACATTTAGCTCCACCCAAGCTGGGCGATTTTTTGGGCACTAGAACTTCCTGGGAAACCATAGGTGGCACAGGGAAAGAAATACCTCCCTACCATGATGTGTGAATTTCACACCTAGTTAGGCTTTGTATTGTGAGAGCTATCAAACCGACCTTTAGGTTGATTTATGTGTTTATGTGGTAAATATATATATACACACAGAGCCTTCAAGCACGTTAACATACCTATATTACATAATCCCATACTTTTTCTAAGGTGTGCAGTACTGCTAAATTACCCATTATCACATTGATCTTTAAGTAGCTCCAAATGAATTCAGCATAGTGAAATGCTGATATGGATTTACTTTCAAAATCATAATCACTACCCAAACCAATTCTGTTACATAGTAAATAACTTCACATTCAGGATGGAATGGAGCATTTGGAATATATTTCAATACATATAAAACACCAAGTCACTAGATAAAATGTTTACTTACAAAAACAATACATGATCCATCATGGTGAATTTTTATCACGAAGCCAAGGTTAACAGATATGGCTACATAGCCTCAGGAGAAATGTTATGACTGGCCAAATCATTCAGAGAGTCGATGATTCAAGAACTGTACAAAATGCACTGGGATAGCCGAGATGTCTTCATCACGCGGAGGATTCAATTTTGTGTAAGATAAAAATTGTCTTCTTAGTCGAGCTAATTGTGGAGCAGAAAGGGTGCCACCAGGACATGAAAAATATATAGGGCAACCCTGGATCTTAACATCATTCTCAGCTCCTATTTTGTAAGCAGAAAGAATCTCCTGCAAATAAAATTAAACAATAGTCTCAACTGCAAGGTAATATACATATAATATAATAACATATGAGCCTAGAGGGAATGTAATTCAATTTTATTAGCAAGACCTCATTGCATGTCCACTTAACTGTAGTCCCAAGAGTTGGCATATTGTCTGGCTAATATGGTTACCCAACTACACAAAAGGTTCATCATTATTCTATTGTTACATTTACCCTTACTCCTTGCACTTTTGTTCCCCATGAAAGGCTAAAAAATTACCTACCTATATCATGATTCACTTTTAACCACAACTCAATGAACATTTTAACCAATTTTTAGGGCAATGTGTACTCACATAGTACATATTTGTATTTTGATAAATTTTATGATTTTTAGGATCTTTCTAATATGAGATATTCTACATTTTCTTTCATCAGCCTGTTCCTATTTTCTTCTGATAATGAGGAAGTTCAAGCCTAAGCACATATGCTTGTGGACACTAGAAAAACAGATCACTGTAGTGGGTAAATTTAGTTACCCAAGTAACAAATCTGGAATAATTTAATGACTTAAATGGCAGGATCTTAGAAAAAGATATACTCACAGAAACAACATTTTGTGTCACTTTATCCATTTCGTATAAGAAGTTTGTAGACGAAATAGGTTGCTGCAAAAGAGTAATGCACTGTAAAATACTATTGAAAAATAATATAATACAATTCCTTGACAATATCTTACACATTGCGTGGACTTATTAGGTGGCGGGGCCTTCCTTTCAAAAAGGCTTTCCAATATTTCAGAGGTAGGAAGTCTGTCAGCCGGGAAAACGGTGAATAGGGGAGAATCCCATCGATTTCTGCTGTCCGGAGCTTCATATCTCATTACTAATGCATCGTGTACTTCTTTATTGAATTTTTCAAATTCATTTTTCCTCCTTTCATTCCAAGACCAAGCTTCTCCACTCGAAATTTGGCAATGAACCGTAACTTGCGTTGTTTTGCACTCTTTTGACATACAGTAAAGCTCGTACCTATAACCTGTCAACTTAGTATTAGTAGACTTATATTGCAAACTGGAAATGATATGAATAAAATTAGACCGATCAAACCTTTGATGTAGTTTCCTCCATCCAATATCACTACATTACCCCCATCAAGAAGTCTGAAAAATAAAAAAAGTGACACTAAATTGGAATAAAAATACTAATGTATAGCATTTAAATTTGATTTGTCTTCAGAAATATTACCTCTGGGCTCGTGATTTCAGAATAGCTCTCACTTCTTTTTCTTTCGACGGATCTGAAAGCATATGTTCACATATTATTCAATCATTGTAAACTTCTTCACTGCATCAACCATTAGCGATTTAACTAACTCATATATACAGAATTTTTCTCGATTCCCTCGAATGCATCGTCTTCACTGATGACATGCACGACTTTCATTTCACTTTCGAAGAAAGACTTAAGTTCAGTTGCGCGTGATGTCTTCCCACTGCATGGGAAACCAGTTAAAATAACCAAAGGCATTCTCAGACGAAGTGTCGGACAGAGTTACAGTACAAATCTTTTTCAGACGTCTTTACGGGTAAACAATATCCATCTTGAATACTCGCATTAGCGCGTTTCAACTATCATTATCATGAGAACTGCAGCGGTGCGCAATAGTGTATATTCGGTAGTTTTTTAATCGAGAATTACGCCACACTGAACATTATTTACTCATGTTCTCATTTACATTAAATGAGCAAATAATAATTTTTAGGAGGGGGTATCATAGATTTATCTGGAACCTCATTATTGAATGAATGAATTTTGGAATCGATATGATCGTTCGAATCAAATTATGGGCACCGAGTCAAAAGATGTGCGAACGGTACATTCGTACAGCGCGATTACGAACTCTGATCCCCCCTTAACTCTTATACCAGCAAGAGTTCGTTACAAACAAAAGACACCCTTTTCAGGAAATATTGTTTAATATAATCCTACTAAAAAGAGGCCGTAAGAAGCTCAGTTTATTCTTTCCAATACCCTTCCTAGTCACTGAGAATATTTATCTAACCCGAGCCCACGCCTACCCACTTCACCCCAAACGAACCGATCCCACCGGACTCGGAAATGAAAACGGGAAACCGGGATACTGAAACCATATTAAAAACCATCCCTACCACTCCCCGTTCTTCCAACCGGGCTTAACCCGGAACGAAAACGCCTTGGGAAACGGAAACAAAACTATAATTGAATAAAGGCACGGTAACTATGGCCGGCTACGGTTATTATGGAAAGAATCAATCCCAGCCGTACTATTAATTTCAGGACTAATGTCGGAAGAGGTTCCACAGTAGACCTGTTTGAGTGAGTGAGCTTTGCAAGGGTTAAGGCGTTTACGCATACCTAACCAAGTGAGTGATTGGCGGGCCACTGGCGCAGGGAGTTATTCTTTAGTAAATCAGCATTTACAGTTATTTGCTAATTACAAAACCCACATATTTGAATGTCTAAAGGGTAAATTTATTGCCCCAGAATCTTTGGAGTTTAATCATGTTATTTGTAAAATATTTTTTTGGAAGTTTACTTTTTTTGGGATGAAATTATTTGTTTTAGGCATAGTCTTATGGTACATATTCACATTAGTTTTTAGTTGATGCACTCCGTCATGCCATTATATTTTTATTCACCCGAAATACAGGTGGTATACATATTTAGCGGAATAATAAGTGTTAGCATTATAGTTTATTTTGAAAAGGAAGCACAGACCCCGCAAAGCAGTAAGGGAAACAATTGAACAGCGAAAACCACGACACGAAAGGGGAGGGAAGTTGTTTGTCATCAGTGGTTCACAACATAGGAAGATTCTGTTCACTAAGCATATGTACTTCAACCCTATAATTTAAGCATAGTGACCGGGGGTGAGACTTCGGCCCCCTCACTCGTAAAAACAGCAGACGGAGATATAAAGTGTGGTATCAGTAAACTCCACCTGACGGAGTGACTATGTGCACTCTTCAATTCTCAATAGCCCCCATGCGAAGGTGACGAGTGTTTTGAGTGCGTAATGTATAACTGAGTAAATGCTGGAGAGTATAGTCCGAATTAACAAACATTAGAAATGGCTGGCGTTGATAAGAATTTTATTACAAATAGTAATATAAGTAGCGTCAACCTCAGTGAGTACCTAGTTGAAGAGGTAAGTATACTTCGTGGTAGAAATCAGAATCTAGCGGTTAATATTAAGACATAATTGCATCGTTATTCTAAAATATCTCTTTACAGACGCCTGCAACTGTGTATTACATCCCAAATTTCGTATCCATAAAGGAGGAAGAGCAAATACTTGAAATGGTTTATAGAGTCCCGAAGCCAAAATGGACGCAATTGTCTAACCGACGATTGCAGAATTGGGGGGGAATTCCTCATCCAAATGGAATGCTGGTCGAAATCATACCCGAGGTAGTACAATGTGGCAATT
The DNA here is from genome assembly GCF_022747635.1 of Hetaerina americana. Classification (NCBI taxonomy): domain Eukaryota; kingdom Metazoa; phylum Arthropoda; class Insecta; order Odonata; family Calopterygidae; genus Hetaerina; species Hetaerina americana. Next base: position 35,091,223 of record NW_027286070.1, read on the forward strand.
GAGAACGCCTTTGATGAATGTGATGGTGTGTGATTAAGTCGATACTGTGAAAAATATTAACGTTTTCCCGTTTATTTGCCTTTCTATTGGCAACCTTTTAGTACCACAGGCATGCGAGCGATATTTCGCCTTTAACAACAGTGATGGGTTGAATAGTAGTTAGAAAAAAGTCTTACATTACAGTGATTCTTGTAACATTTTGACATATTTGATTTATATGCTTAGTTCCTTGTCGAATACGATTGCTAGAAGCCGTACCGCAAAACCTATCACATATAAAAATATGTTTTCCATTGAATGTTTATCTCACCTTTGCAGTCTTTAGTGAAGTTCTTAGTCAAATAGTCATTATCCATGCTAATGTTTAGTGAACTTTAAATATTTGAAATGGTTGATTTAAAATGTTAATGTGGTGTTCTATGTCGATTGAGTATTTCACATATTAGCAAAATACTGGCTGTCATATACGGTTGAAATTACGTGATATATGTATGCAAAAGGCTATTCGGGAAAAATTTAATGAAATGACCCCGGAAACTCTGTATTATCAGTATGTGTTAGTCATGTGGAATGATTTGTTGGGGAAAACTTCCCACGTAGGTTTGGTTAAGGTCAGAACTTTTAAACAAAATAAACAATGTACCATGTGTATGGTTACGGGGAATAATATATTGCTCTTCGGTAGTATTAGAAAAAAATCCTGGTGATTGAAGTATTATTTTCATTTTAACTACAGTGGCTGTCTTTTTACCTGGATAAAGTGTGGACTTTGGGAGTGTTTGAGGAAATGTGCAGGCCCAATCATGTGTTGATCAATGAATATTTGCCTGGGCAAGGAATAATGGTAAGGTAGTATTGAGGTAATGTATTAAGGTTCAGCTTTCTATTTACGACCTTTGATTACCACAGGATCCAGCAAGCATCTATTTTATTTAATAGTATTTAAAAATTTAAATGTTGTAAAGTTTTTATCAATTTTCACGGAGCCTAACCACTCATGCTCCATTGAGGGTACATAATTATTTTCTGCCTTTTCCCATCCTCTCCCAGTCATTGGAAGATTGATGGTGGCATCCAATAACCAAGTCATAGCACCATCATTGGTTACTATATTCATATTTATGTTTATTAGTTCATAAAAGACATGAGTGGAACATATCACATTGATTGCAAATTTTCAAGATAGATACAATACAAAAGCAATTGGAGCTTGAAAACAAGTGATACAATCACAAATAAATAAAGTAAAAAAAGAAAAAAAACATTAAGCAGGAGCAGTAACTACATACATAGGAATACAAGTATTTATCAATGGAGTGGGACATGAATTCATCCACAGTATAGAATGGATGTTCACTAAGGATCTGATGAAGTTCAGATTTAAATGACAAAGAATTATTTATTCCCCTTAGTTTTCTAGGTATTAATTTCAGGAATTTCACACCAGCATATCAAGGGTTCTTAGCCAAAATATGTGAGTTATGAGCAGTTATCCTCAAGTCATTACAACCTCTTGTGTGTATTATCTTATCAGATTGAACATGGCTTTGTATTGCTGCTTAATAATAAAAGCATGGAAAATATAAATACTGGAAATAGTTAAAATTTAAGATTTTTAAGGTAAGGTCCACAACTACATGCCCTTGGAACCTTATCTAGGAATTGATCACAGCTCATTTTTGCAGTCTAAAGAGGCACATGGAATGATCAATAGTTCCCCCACATGGCTATTCCATATTTCCGGTGACCATGAATAACTGAGAGCACCGTATCACCACCAACCATGGTCACAATTTTTCTGAGAAGATAACAGCCTATGGCCACTTTAGAGCCTATTATGAGTATGAGTTTCCCAGGACTGAATCCCCAAGAATTTTGTCGCTCTAGAAGACTTTAGAGAGGACCCATTAATCCTCTAAGGCTATAATTTTTCTTTGATGTGACGAAATTGGATTAATGTAGTTTTCTCATTTTTCATCTATACCAAATTTTATTTACACCATTTATTCATACAGTCAGTGTTACCTTGAACTACTTCATTGTTTAGGTGAGTTGTATCATCTACTAGCTGAATACCTGGCTTTGCACGGGTTAGGGGGAAGCAATAATATAAATATACTACATAAATAAAAACAACAAATTATAAAGTACAATAATACACTACTTCATACAAATTTAAGAATCTTTTTTATTTAACACCTGTCTATAAACTACATTTTTTGTTTCATATCCAGGAGAAAGAATATATAAATTTTTAGGCGAACCTACTCCGGAGCAAGCAACATAAAGTTGCCCGTGGCTAAAACATGGCGATCTTAGATCAACACCACAAAACTTTAAAGACTGTCCCTGTGATTTATTAATGGTAATTGAAAAAGCTAGCCGGACTGGAAACTGTAATCTTTTAAAGTTGAAGGGAAGATCAGTTGGGATTAGAGGTATCCGTGGAATAAAAATTATTTCACCTTTTCCTTTTCCAGTTAAAATGATGATGCCTGGATTATATTTTTCATTAATTATGTCACACACAATCGTGTCCCATTGCAGAGTTTTGGTGGATCTAAATTTTGCAATAAAATGATTGGAGATCCTACTCTAAGTATAAGGCGATGTTGTGGCAATCCAGCTGGATCAAGTGAATTTAGGAATTCCGTTGGATAATTGACGGCTTCGTCAGCATCCACTACGGTATCAACCGATTTATATTCAATCACGTCTCCTGGCTGCATGGCTAGTATCTCCTTGTTAATTTCATTAACATCATCGTTCTTAGGAGCTAGAATGGCTCTTTCTCGCAACCATTCTAAATTTTTATAATTTTGATTAACATTAGGATAGACTGCTTGTATCATATCGCGGACAGTTTTCACCGATACACATCTGATGACAATTTTATCATACCAGATGCTTCAATAACTAATCTTCTCCAATCTCCAAAAGTTTATTTACAAAATTTTGAGCATTCCCATCTCTTAAGAGGATTCGCATGTTTTGTTTAAGGCTAATTTCTTGGACATGATTCCATAGAACAGAATGTTTTAAACAGGCATAAATTTCATCGGCTGGAGTCAATTTTGGAATGACAGGCAGAGTTTGACGGAAGTCTCCACACAGGAGTACCAGAGCTCCTCCCATTAAACTGGTGTTTCCTCTGAGATCTTGAAGTGTTGCGTTGAGGGCCTCAAGAGATTTCTTATGAGCCATCGTACACTCATCCCATACTATCAATTTACATTCTATAAGAACTTGTGCCTGGCCGCTTGTTTTATTTATATGACATGTGGGATTTTCTTGTCGGGAAATATTAAGTGGCAACTTAGGGCAGAGTGGGCTGTTCTTCCTCCTTCCATTAATGTTGCTGCAATACCTGAAGATGCAACGGCTAGAGCGATTTCTCCATGAACCCTGATTTCAGCGAGAACTAAATTAATTAAAAATGTTTTTCCCGTGCCACCAGCAGCATCAAGAAAAATGATACCTCCTTCTTGTTTATCTACTTGATCCATTATTGTTTCGTACGCGAATTTCTGATCTTCATTAAGAAGTGGCTTTTTATCCGCGATGTATGCTTCTAAGTCTAAGACATTGTAGCTAGTTTCACGTATATAATCTGGATAAAATACACCCTGTTGATCTTGTACAGGTGCAAAAAGACCGAGTTCCACTAAAGTCTTGTTAACCATGGTGATACACTTTTCCTCCAAAATAATCAAAGTTTTATTAAAAATGTCGGAGTTAAACGTAATATCCAATGTAGGATTTTCACTTCGAACTTTAGCCAGTATATCCTCACTCATTGATTCTTTATATTTTTCCCGTAATGTTTTTGGGTTAGATGGATTACAGGAGGTTATTATGATGGCAAACAAAATTCGGATTTGTCCTGGAAGAGAAATCAAACTGGTCTCTCGCAATGAGTCATCCCAGTGTTGATCTCCTTCTAGCAACCCTAAATTCTGGCAAGCTTCTCTGAATGTCTCACATATTTCTCCGTTTACCGTTCTTAATTCTGCAAATGAGCGAGGTCCTCTAATGGTATGTAGAAGCATTCTTAAAAAATAACATTCGGCGTTGTTAGGATGGACTGTGTAGACTCGGCCCGATGCGTCACATGAATAAATATTATTCTCAGGATCAAAGTTGCCCATTTTTCTTCTACAAAAGACTTTCCTTGATGTATTCTACGTATAACATCTCGGCAATTCTGAATACAATAGTGTTCTTGCAAAAGTATCCTGCTGGCATAGTTGGAAAAATTCTGTTTCTATGACAGCAAAAAAGTAAACAAATTACATACATACAAACAAACACACTCCTTTATATATATAGATGTACATATTCTTGACCCATGAATATATTAATTTTGAGATATTGTTTAGGAATAGAATGAAAAGTAGGGAACCCAGATTAGATCCTTGAGGGACACCTCTCTCAGTCATCAAGGGATTAGAGATAGCAAATGATTTTGATTCAATTGAGTATAATTTATCTGTTTGTGATCTTCCGGTTCAAAAAGATTTTATCCATTGGTTGACTATCCCAAGGATTCCATTTTCCTCAAGTTTCATCGGTGGCACTGCTTGAGCAACTGAGTCGAAAGCCATTTTTAAGTCATTCGAAACACCAATTACATTATTCCTTTTGTCAGAAGGGAGGAAGATGGAAAAAATTGAGATTCGAGCAGTGATTAAATACCTCTTAAAGAAAGGTATGAAAGCATAGGAAATTCATCCAGACTCACAAAGCACTCTGGGGGACTTTCCTCCTTCATTGAAGTAAAACAGATGTATCTTTCTGCAAAATTTTTATTAAGCACCACAAGTTTCAAAGTAGCGGCGTCGCTCTCAGGTACAAAGTTATGGAATTGTCAAGGTGGCGGAATTGGCAAAGGTTGGTGGAGGGGATAGGGGAGGTGGGGAGGGAGAGTGTTAGCAGGGGGGAGGGGATGGAGGTGGCCAGGAAGGTTCACAGTTCGGGGGTCACAAGTTTTGTTCTTGAATGAGAGTGAGGTTTCCATCAGTGGTGAATATCTTTCTAAAACAATGTCATTAAGGAAATAGCCTTTATACACTTTTCTTCTTATTTTCAGCTCTTCTATTATGTCCATTTTGCACCATTTCCCAATGAGATGCAAGATTTCATGGGTTTAGTAACTTGCGTGTCCCTCCTCCAGCAGATGACTTGCAAAGTGGTAGTGGGATGGTTTCCTATAAAGGAAGCTTCTCCTATGCTCCTCCGATCTTATTCTTAAGGCTATCCCAGGCTGCCCCACATATGTGGTATCACATTCATTACATCTCAACTTGTACAATCTACTTTTGTCCAAACGATCAGTCTTGTCTTTTGTTTTGTTGAATCAACATCTTAAATTGTTCCTATTGTAATTACACTTACTTATGTACCCTTATTTTTCTATTAACATCAATTTCATGAGGTCAGCCCGACTTTTATGACCTTGTGGTCTCACTCACTAATTATGTTTCTTTAATTTGAATATATTGATTGCACTTGATCAAAATCCCCGGGATATAATATTAGGGAAGAAGAGTAAATAAAATGTGATATAAACTTTAATATAAAGTCAGGAGGATGTAACTGTCAACTGTCTCATAGCAAATAATAATGCACTATTCCTCTGTTGATTGAGATTTATTTTTATGTAAGTTTTGGCATTGCTTCTGTATCTTCAGGTGCCTAATATGCACAAGCCTAAATAGTTTCCTCAAGACAGCAAGGGGGAAGGTTAGGAGTTGTTTGGAGGGGAAAGAGTGAGGGTAAGGGGCAAGGGAAGGATAAAAGTGAAGTTTTACAGAAATTGCTAATTATATATGTGTAGAAAGTCAGTCTTTGGTATGAGCCCCACTGCATGTGATCATCTAGATGCCAGGGTGGGGGTAGGCTGGGGATCCCCGCCAGTGGGCAAACTTGTCATCAGCAGAGGAGGGATGGACTTCCCTGAATGGCTACCCCGAGACATCATCCTTGGTGGTGGAGTCTGATGAGTGTTGCCTGGCCTCAGCATTCTATTGGGAGTTAGGAGGGGCTGATGAACTTTACAGGCAATTAAGTGGAGACCTCCGGAAGATGAAGAAGTAATGTCGAAACCAAGGTCACATATTTATCATCAGATATATCGTCAATTTATCGTCATATAAATATTTATCAACAGTGGAGCAGTGCATTATTATTTGCTACGAATATATTATGTTTACCTTCCACAACTTAATGCTCGATTTGACTAAATTGGATGTCTCTCTAAGCCAATGCAAAAGTAGTATTAGTTGTTGTAGCAAGAGAGGTGACCAAGATTTGTCTGTATCATTAGGGATAGGTGGGTTATTTGATCAAGGTAGGATTATCAGAGAATGGGAGGAGGGGTGGAGAGAAAACTTGTGTCAGTGTTAGCCTACTCTTTACAAAAGTCAGCGAGGGGCTCACTGCTTAATATGCAGTGAATGAGGTACTCAATTGAAGTGCTCTCTACATAGCTCTCAAATAGGGATCAGGATACTGATGAAAAATTCTGCCAACTCAGGGATGTGATGAAAATCCAGTACACAAGCCACAGCACCAACTTGATCCATGGTGACCTTAATGTGCTCATGAGGGCATCATATTTTAAGTCACATCTAAGAGTAGCTTTCAAATAAATACCTAGGAGTTTAGTGAGTCAATATTAATAGGTTTTTTTGTATGGTGATTGTTGTACTTATGTGTGGCCTCAGCTTTCAGTAGATTTACTTTTAAGACAGAATTGTATCATGTGAATTTTCCTGAGATTTAAATTTATTTCATTTTTGTGGCACCATTTTGAAAGATGTCCAATTGCTGTTGTGGAATCTTCAATAATAATGCTTTATGATAGTGCATAATATATAAGTTTGTGCAAAATTATATTTCTGTGTATATTCTGCTAAATTTTTTATGTACAATATTTGTTGGCATTTAGGACATACAGGCATATAATATATGGGTGATCTGGCAACCCTCCCACCTCCACATGAAGATGACAGCCCTCTTCAACAAAAGTTAGGAATGTGTTTGCACATGTGTTATAATGTACTCACCAAAATGTCATTCATTATGGACTCTCAATTATTGTTAGACAGTCGTTTGAGTTAGCCTTATTGAGGGTTTTTGTGAAAATAGAAAAAAATGGATTGTTGAAAGTCTTTAAATATTTGTTTTTGAAAGGTAATATGCTTGTGCAGATAAAAGATGAGTTGGCTGCTATGTGCAGTGACTCTGCAGCATCATTTATAACTTATTAAATTTTAGGCAGCTGAATTTAAATGTAACCATGCCAACTTGGCTAGTGATGAATGTTCGGGAGAGAAAAAAGCTGCAAAAACTACTATTAGCATGGAGAAAGTTTGCCAAATGGTACTGAATGACCACTGAATTAAGGTTATGTAAGCTATCCGCACGTTGGGTGCCATGTTTGCTCACTTTGGACCAAAAATGCATTCAAATGAACATTTCTAAGGCCCTGTTGGAGCAGTTTAAGCCAAGTGAAATGAGTCACATTTTTTGTGTTGATTCATAACTGTAAATGAAATTAGGATATACCACTACAATCCTAAGAATAAAGAACAGTCAAAACAGGAGACTAAGCTAATGCTAAGGTTGAACGTGCTCTGAAAAAGGCAAAGACGGTTCCATTGGCTGGGAAAGTAAAGGCTGATTTGTTTTGACTGTTTTTTTGGGATAGTCACAGAATTGTGCTCATTTATTTTCTTTAAAAGGTAAAACGATATTGGGATAGTTTTACATACCATTACTTGAGAAGCTGAAGGCAGAAACTGCAAAAAAACTACCATCTTTGAAGAAGAAGAACGTGCATTTCCATTAGGGCAATGTTCCTGCTGACCCTTCTGCGGTCACCACGACAAAAAATCTTGAATTGCACTTCTTATCGATGTTGACATAAATACCCTGTGATCCACTAAAATGGTGTGTGACAAGGGGTGCATGCACCAGGTGGGAAGGGTGAGTGATAATAGAGGAATAGATAGATAGAAGAATATGGGAGAGGAAGGGAACAGGGAAAAATATTCTTTAAGAAACTATCAAATTATTTGCAAACTTGTAAACTTGCAGGAGAAAGATGCAATTCAGAACAAGGGTTACTTCACAGGACAAACTAGTTCCTTGTTTTGCAAAGTAGGGAATTAAAATGAACCGAAACCATTTATACGACAGGCCTCCACCAAAACAAGACATGCCATGCAGAGCTGAAAAATAGGAAGGGGGAACTCCACCATCACATGGACATGCAACTCATGGTCTCTGCTTCTCAGGCAGTGGAGGCATCCCCAATACCCTTAGTCCTCTGTCACACTAATCTCTCTGGTTGACCATATTGATTGACCACTCACCATATTCACCAGATTTGGTTCCATCCGACATTTTCCTGTTTCCTAACCATAAAGTTTGGCTCGTAGGACTAGAGATTTTCATTGGATGAGGTTAACGGACATGTAAATGGTTATTTAATGGAGAAAGACAAAAATCATGTGGAAGGGTTAAAAAAGCTCAAGCATGGCTGGAAAAAGTGTATCAACTTAAGGAGGCTATGTTGAAAAATAAATTTGAAAACAATTGTCATTTTTGTGGAAACTGAGGGTACTGATCTTCTCTGGTCTAATAGCCAAGTTTTCAATGTTTCTTTACGTTCTGGCCATTTTATAATTCTATTTAGCTGGTAATATTTACTATTCATAGCTTTTTGTTGTTTTGTCTTCCTGTCTTCACCAATTTCTTATCTTTTCAGTTGGTAGTGATTTGAAATTTCTTTCTCCTGTTATTTCCATGTTCTTTGCCGTGTAATCACTCGTAGTGGAGCCAATGTTTTTGAGCCATGTTCTGACATGAAATCTTAACATTATTATAACTGTGATAACTTGTTTAAATGTATTTAATTTGAAAATGCATTTTAATACTTTAAAACGAATAAACACTGCTGTTTCTATGTTTTTGTTGATGTGTGAATGTGATGATTGCATTTAGCCACAATTGTGCATGGATAATAGGCATATAGCTGGCAATGGCCATTCTGGCTAATTTCACAACCTACCCACCTCCCGAAATTGTGAATGATAAACTTGACAATAATGTTCTGAAATGAAATGGCAAATAGTGCTTTACTGAAACTCATAAATTATCAAAGAATGCAGATTTACTGCGAGCATATACCCCTAGGGAGCTTACTTGGGAGTTCCACTGTTCACATCCAAATGGAATACATGATTTCATCTGCTTTTGCCTAATGGAATAACACAGACACATATACATTGGATGACACACAAATTTCGATGCCAATGCATCTAAACTCATGTTACTTGAATTCTCTCTTTCAGATTGATGCAAAAAATGTATCACTAAACTAATTATTTTTAAAGAACAGAAAAATATTATGGAAAGATTTTAATCCATCTCACTCTTTTGTAAAAATACAAAAGAACACTTGAAAAATGTATGTTAATATAAATCACAAGATTTAGACTCAAATTTGAACTCATAATTTTGATTACTTGGGTATGCAAACCACCTCGCATTTTAGCCATATTTTGAGGAAAAATTGCATCCTTTGCGCTGGCAAATACAGTATATTCCTGAAGTACACCAAATTATATGGTTCTGTTAACAGACGAATGTTGTCCACCATCATTTTTATTTAGAGATGCACCTTGATAATGGTTACCAAGGTGTGAAATAAGCCAATGTTTTGGTATGCCTCTAATTCTTATGATTGGGATGATTGCTGGAGGCCATATTTTAGAGAAATCATCCCATCTTTGATTTCATGGTCGTATTAACTGTGTATATTATCTATCTCTAGTTCTTAATCTGTCCATTTTACTTTTAGACAAATGTATGAAATTGAATGCCTTATTTTGTATAACATTATTCGATGTAATTTATTATTAGAGTAATTGATATTTTAAAATAGTTTATTTTAATTGGAATATTTCTTACCATTGTGTCATTTATTCTCATACTTTTAAACTGGTTATTTCAGCCTCATTTTGATGGCCCACTCTTTTATCCAACAATCACTACTTTGAGCTTGGGTTCACATACTGTGTTGGACTTCTATATTCCCAGGTTAGAAGATAGTGGGGAACCTCAAGATTCAGTGAGTTGACTATGATTCAATCTTATATTTGCTTTTTTTATGGATGCTTATGTCAATAAGTTTTAAACTAGAACTGTGCATGCTAAAAAAAACAAAGGATTAAATCAATAAACTATTTTTTCATCATGATACATGCATTCCTAGTTGCGAATCATTCCAGGTTTCCCTACACAGTGCCATATTTAATTTTCCACATTTACTATGTCAATTACCTTGTGTATTTTATGTTTGAAGTCTGTGGAGGTTTACTGATTTTCTGATGGGTTCTTTCCACTTCAACAACACTATGTATCATCGTTTCTTTGCAAGCATTTGATATATTATTGAAAATCAATATTTTCTCTTTAATTAGGGTTATTGTGTCTTAAATAGATTTAAAGGTTAAAGACATGGTAATTTGGTTGCTGAATGAGATTTTTGAACATTTTTAATGATAAATTACTGAAATCTAGGGTAAATATTAACCAGTGGATTCCCAACAAATTCCATTAAGATTATTAACTATAAATTCCAGTGTAGAAATTTTTCCAAAATACCTCCGTGAATGATGAAATCAATGAAAAATCACATGTCATAGAAAAGTATTTAGAATACTTCAATCCTAATATAATTGTTGATAAATAGTGGTAGCAGTGGCTATGATAGTAAAAAACATGGTTATAGCCTTCTAAGCTTGTAACATAAGTCCAGGACCAGGAAATATAAAATTCTGGTGAACAAAAATAATAACTATTGACATAATACCAAAAAGTTATATTTAAGAACTCATAACATAGAATAGTGGTAAAAAGTAGAAAAATAGTGGAAAATTGTTGTAAAGATTCATTAAAAAATAGTGCTATGGTGATTTATTTCATTTAAGTCACAATTTAAAAAGATGGAATGTGTCATAAATTCTTTCGTTAGTGTCTCTGTAATTGCTAACAAAGATAAAAAACTATCATAAGTGGCTAAACTTCAGTATTATGTTAGTGATGACTTCAAATTGGATGATAGGAAAAAGCCAAAGGTTTTTTATACACGGGCTGTTCAATAAAGAATGATCAGAAATTTTTTAATTTGTATAATTATTAAAGTTTCAATTTTGTTATATTGTTAGCATAATGTGAATGTGGTAGAAGGTTCATTCATATGACTTCGATATTGCATCAGCAGCAGCCATTTCAAGTTGAAAACTATGTAATTAATCTACTGCATCGATGGAGTTAAAACAGGACAAGCAATACACTGCTTTAAAAGTTTGCTTTCATATGAACAACTCTCCCATTGATGCTGATGAAATGCTACACAAGGCTTATATAGTTGGTAGATATATTAAAATATTTCAGTAGGGCATACAGTGTCAAAAGCAGGTGGACCTGGACCTCCAGTCATTGCTCTTAAAGAAGTAAACATCAACACTGCTTCTGCCATTGTGAGAGAGAATCTTCCATTAATGTAAAGAGTACTATCAGGTGTATTGAAAATTTCTTTTGGTGCCATTCGCATTTTGGTAACAGAAATATTGTACGTGCGACATGTCTGTGCTCTATTGATTCTGGGACTGCTAACACCCAAGTAACAGAACATTCTTGTGCAGGTTTGCTCCAGTTCAAGGCACAGGAAGATGTGCAGTATCTTTTGAATGCACAAACATACTACAGTAAATGGACAGTAGTGTGAGAATGTACCAAAAATTCTCCTTGGATATATCAATTGTAAAAGGCCACATTCCAAAGCAGTAGACTGGATGCTGTGCCATGATGATCCCTGGCCACGCACAGAAAATATTGTTGCTAAATATTTAATTAAAATCGATGTGAAGTGCATTCCTCAGTCTCCGTATAGTCCAGACCTAGTCCATTTGACTTTTTCCTGTGTCTCAATGTGAGGAAATATCTAGGTGGAAAGTAATTATCCTCATCAGAAGCAGTGGTGAAAGCTTCTGAGGAGATAGAATAGACTCATCACAAAATGGCATGTCTTTGAAGATTGAAATAAAAATAAAATGGCATTAGTACATTTCATCCAATCGGTACTTCTTACAAAAATAACATCAAAATTTGGAGGACAAATGAAGGTATGTTGTTAAAAAACATATAATCATTGTTTATTGAACAACTGTCATGTATGTTGCCATACAATCATTTTGGATATTGCTAAAAAGACCTTAACTTTTTATTCAAATTAAGCACATGTACCTTTAATCTCATCAGCAGCAATATTTATATAATAATTTATGCATCATTTTTACTTCTCAAATAAAAGCAGAAATTAAACCCCATTAGTATAAGTAATGACATTGATAGTACATCTTATGCCGCCCTTTAACATTGGCGGGCCAGTGGAATTATTTGGGCTTCCATGTGACTACATCAGTAATCCTCCAAAATCTATGTGGCATCTTTATGTGACACACAGCTCTTGTACAGTATTTTTCTTTTTTAAAGACTTCTTTTACAAATTTGTTGATTAAATGGCTACATACTACCTTGATCAAAAATTTCCCGGAATTTATTCAGAAAATTAAAAATACAAGTTTATTCATCTAAATCTATATTGTCCCCTTCAAAGTAATCCCCATCGACTGCAACACACTTATGCCAGCGCTTGATCCAATCCTCGAAACATTTTTTATATTCGGTTTTCGGTATGTCCATCAGTGCTTCCTGCGATTTTTCCATTACTTCCTCTCGGCTGCTAAAACGCGTTCCCCGTAATGGTTTTTTAACTCGATTGAACAGAAAGAAGTCACAGGGAGCCAAATCAGGTGAATTCGGTGGCTGTTGGATGGTATTTGTTGCATTTTTCGTCAAAAAATTACGAATAATGATAGCACTGTGCGACGGTGCGTTATCATGGTGCAAAATCCACGAGTTTTCTGCCCACATTTCTGGTCTCTTTTGGCGAATTGCTTCACGCAAACGTCTCATAACGCCCAAATAATACTCTTTGTTTACTGTCTGGCCTTCTGGCAAAAATTCATGATGCACTACACCGTTGTAATCCATGAAAACCGTCAGCATTGCCTTCTTTTTTGACTGAAAACGACGTGGTTTTTTTGGTCTCGGCTCATTTGGTGAACGCCATTCACTTGCCTGATGTCTGGATTGCGTGTCGTACTCATAAACCCACGTCTCGTCTCCAGTAATGATCCTTTTGATGAATGTGGGATCGGATTCAGCCTCGCAAATCATGTCTTTTGCGACGTCAACACGGTCTCTTTTTTGCATGAAATTGAGGTCTTTTGGCACCAACTTTGCTGCTACACGACGGAAACCCAAATCATTAACCACAATGTCTTGGGCGGATCCATAGGCAATGTTCAAGTCCTCCGCTATTTCTCTGATGGTTAATTTGCGGTTATTGACCAACATTTCTTTTACTTTATCAATTTTTTCACCGACTTTCGATGTCGATGGTCTGCCACTGCGTTCATCATCTTCGATTGACTCACGACCACTTCTGAACCGCTCGTGCCACTGGTAAACGACCGTTTTTTTTAGAGAATCGTTGCCGAAACACTTTTCCAACATTTCCAACGTCCGTGCGCCACTAAATCCGTTTTTTACGCAAAATTTAATACAAGTTCGTTGTTGGAAATTTAAATCCATTTCTGCAATTGTAAAAAATCGCCAACACACACAGAGATAGATGTACTCTTGGCTACGTAACTTTTGCAAATGTCAAGTTATGACACTAAGATTTAAAGGGAATATCAATAACAGATGTACCAATTTAACAAAAAAAAACAGAACTCAAATCGGAACGATGGGAGCGCCACACGGTGGTTATTCCGGGAACTTTTTGATCAAGGTAGTATATCTTTTTTACTGTTTAATGTTAGCCCCAAAATATCATTAGATGATATTTATTCTCCTTGACATATCTTTCTCTTTGATTACATTTATGAATTTCGTGTCACTTATTAGTATTTTTATAGACACCTGTTTACTTATATCAATAATTCACACTCTTCATTTTCACATTGTTCTTACAGGTAATTTTCAAGACTTTTCAGTTGTTGCTAAATCCCATTTATGTTATTGATTGTTGTCATTAGAATAACATGATAATGGAAACATCTTCATTTAAAATCATAGAAGAACATGTAGCAGAATGTCATGTTTGGCTTAATAGATTTGTATTTGATCTTGCAGAAAATGTCCAAGCTGCTTTCACTTCTTGTGGAGCCCCGAAGCCTTTTGATTTTGAAGGATGATATGTACTCCAAATATCTTCATGGAATAGAAGAAACTGATGTAGACATGTTAATACCCTCTACTATTACTAACTGGAAAACATGTGAACAGTTTAAAAATGAATACCAAGATAAAACTACTGATGTAGGGGTTAAAAGTAGCCATTCTTCTGCCAATCCTAATCAAGTTTTGGGAAATAAAGAACACTCGGATCACTTTGAAGATCAAGAATTTAACTTGCCCCAAAGTGAGAATTATGGAACTGAAGGAAATAGTGTAAAAAAAGTGAAAATTTATGATTCTGGAATTATGAATGTTAAAGACACTCTTGGCATCAAGCTAGATGATAAAAAAGCAATGCAAACTGTCCAAAGAAAGACAAGGGTTTCATTGACCATGAGACATGTACCTAAAACATCTAAATTGAAGATAAAACTTGGAAGGTGAGAAACATGTTTTCATTTATTTTTCATCCCATGCTAACCCATTCATGAAGAATAAGACACATCAAAAAAATTAAATGCACATAGACATAGAAAATGGTCACTGCAATTAAGTTTCTCACTGTTAAGAGTAATGCAATTTTTCTAGGACTGTATTGAAATGAAATTTCAAGATTTTGATACTGCTGGCACCTTTTACAAGCTGTGGAAGTTTAAAAAGAGACGTTTCAGGCGTGATATGGTGGAATATCATGATTAATTAAAAATAGCAATTTTCCACAAAAATAAAGTTTAATGCGACCGGTTTCAATGTTAGTACATCATCATCAGGTGACAGTTAAACCTCAGAGTCCAGTATATGTTAGATTAAAGGCAAGTAAGGGGAGGGTGGAGGAAAAGAGGGGGGGGAGGCGGAAGGCAGCATGGGTGACTATGTGAGTGGGGGAGGGGAAAGGGTTGGGGAAGACAAGGTGCAAAGACCCTAGGAGTCCGGAGAGTGCATCATGGCCGAATGGAGGGGGGTGTCTCGTTGAGGGTGTCCCACGGTGCAGTACCATGCTCTTCGGGCCGCGGAGGAAGGGGATGAGATCGGGGGTTTTTTCCCCATGGTCTTGGTCTAGGAGCAAGGTATCAATACGCAAAGAAGCACTGAGTTAAAGGGTAAAGATTGGGATCACTTTATAGTTTTAAGGGGGCGCCCTAGCGAGGTTTTAGGGAAAGGGTGTAGGAGGGAATGTTATCACTTGCACATGTCGAATAGGGGGGGGCGGTGTGGTTTGTCCCGCAGCGGTGAACCTTCCTTCATCTTCCGTAGGAAAGATGGTGGGGACTCAGAGGGTTTCCCACCTTGTTCGGGAAAGCATGGTCTCCATGTGCACTGGGGGTGAAAGGAAGGAAATATCCAATTAGTAGGGGACAAGGGATCACTGGTCACATGTACGTCGTGGGAAGGTGATGGAGAGGAGGGGGGAGGGTGATGATAAAAATTGGACTTTGTTGATCAGCCCCAAGTCCTTGCGATGTAAGATTTCAAGCTGTTCCATGGCATCCAGCTTCCTTCCTTTTTCCAAGTTGTGAAGCACTTTGAATTCGAAATTGCAGAAATGGTTAGAATCCAATAGATGTTTGGCAAATAAAGAGTTGGTGTGACCTGTAATGTAGCCTTTCCTATGTTCCCCGATACGTTTCAAAAAACTCCTGCCTGTCTGAACAATGTAAATGGCCCCACACTCACACCGAATTTCATATACACCACTTTTGGTGTTGCAGTCTATAGGATCTTTGTTTGAGCATAGGGCTTTGTATAGAGTATTGGGGGTATAAAATGAAATGCTGAATTTATCTTTGGGAAACCTGTTAGCGATTTTGTATGACACAGAGTTATGGAACAGAAGTTTGCACCATTTGCACTCTGAGACAATAGCGACAGCAAGGGAGATGTTTAATTTCAGGGCCTGTTTCATTAGTTTTTTCTTCAGGAGATTATTTATTAAGCGGGCATGGTAACCGTTCTTAAAGGCTATGTACTTGATCGTATTGAACTCTCGTTCGAAGTTGGATTTGGACAAGGGGATACTGATTAATCTGTGGATCATGGAATTGAAGCTGGCTAGTTTGTGGATAAAGGGATGGCAGGAGTCTGAGGGTATCACTTAATCTGTATACGTGGGTTTCCAAAATATTGAAAAATGATCGTGTTTCTTTTTATTTCAATTGTGAGATCCAGGATATTGATTTTATGGTCCACTGCCGATTCCATGGTGAAAGTTATAGATGGGTGGATGGAGTTTATGAATTGTAAGAAAATGTCTTGCTGTCTATCACTGTCTGTCCAGCAGCATAAGATATCATCCACATATCTAAACCAGTATAAAATGTTATTATTGAATTTTTGTTGGACCTCAGAGTGGTCACATTCTTCAAACCAAAACAAGAGCACTCAGGACCAGTGAAACCAGTCATCTTGACAATTGTTGTCAACACTTGCTGTGGTGTAATTCTGTACTAAACCTCTAATAGGTTCAAGATTTGATCTTTTGCTAATAAAAGACACCAGAGTGAGCTCTTTAAATCACCGCAATACATTTATACAAAATGAAAAACTTTTAAGTTCTTATATATGCACCCTGCACAATAGGCAAGTTATCAGTGATGGGGATTGAGAAAAACTTGAATAACTATGTGTATGCACCTCCATCATCAACTTCACTTACCGATTTCAGTGAAGTCTTTGGAAACATACTTTATACAAACATTTTTTACATTTATCCTCCATAAAAGGACCAAGTGTCTTTTGTCTTTAATGGTTTGAGTTCTCAATTATGCATATAAATGAATACTCCTTTTAGCTGGTTTGCAATTATTTTATTGAAATAAAAAAACATCATGAAGGTATCTGACACACTGTCAACAAGAAAAGTTTTTCTTTGTTTCAACAGTGAAAATATAAAATACTTCTGGATTTTGAATGGTAACCTATTACAATGATTTAACAAGAAAGAACCCTTTATCAAATTTAAACACTGGCAAAACTGGGTTGAAAGCTCTGCCCACTAAAAATATGACTGTGTTCACAATTTCACTTGAGGTTATGTATGGGACACTGTTAAACTGATATTTCACTGTCACACAATTCTTCATTCTGGATGCCTGGTCTTTCATTTAGGGAAAGCTGTTATTTGCATGTTGCTCAGCGAAGTCACAGACATGGAAATCAAACATCCGAACTATGGCTTTCAACACAAAAATTCTAGTACTTGGCTCATCATAACAATGAATATTGAGTCATACGTACAGTTCCAAATGAAAATGTGATTGTCTCTTAGAACCTACCGGTGGAATCCTGAGAACACCCTCCTTGGGATTCTGTTACTTTTAACCATGTGTCTGGGACTTAGGAGGTAAATTATTGAAAACACATTTCCATGTTATAAAATGATTCAAGTTCTCAGAAAGTAGTTTGAAATTTGTGTACATAGTGGAATCAAGATGTTGAGAAAAAAATTTGCTTATGATACCAACATGTCTTCCTTTTTAATATCCACTTCAACCTGTGAGTTTCCTGGGGTAATACCTTTAGTGGTATCTGTCATTGCATTACTTGCTTCATCTTCCTCATCCTCAAATGCATCGAGTGATATGTCCATCATGGCACTCACATCCTCTGGCTCATCTTCCTCCTCCTCATCTTCTTCTTCTTCCTCTTCTTCCTCCTCTTCTGGTGTCGTCCCCTCCTCACCCCCACCACCCCCTCCCCCTCTCCTGCTGCTCCCACTACCACTACCCACCCCCTCTCCTCTGTGGCTCCTCTTCCCGCTCTCATCCCTTCTTTGCTTTTTACTCCCACCTCTCCTTCCACTCCGCCTCTTTGTGCCCCTCTTCTCAGACAGCGAGTCCAGTGCATCTCCTTCTAACTTGGGTGTTGCAGAGCTGGATCGGCCATTTCCTTGGTTGGGGCCACTTCCTGATGTGCCCTCGTCCAGCATACTTTGGAGCTGGTGAATGGTGGCTACTAGCACATGGAACTGCTTCCGCCTTACATCAAGCTTGCAGTCAAGCATCTCCCTTGTTTCCTGAAAGCAGTCATAGGCACTTTTGGTCATTTACATCTATTACCCACTATAGTTAAAGTACAGTACATGGGAAATGTGTTCATGATTTTACTCAACATGCAT
This sequence comes from Hetaerina americana, assembly GCF_022747635.1. Taxonomy (NCBI): domain Eukaryota; kingdom Metazoa; phylum Arthropoda; class Insecta; order Odonata; family Calopterygidae; genus Hetaerina; species Hetaerina americana. The sequence continues at coordinate 35,109,659 of NW_027286070.1, forward strand.
ACATGAATTCTTATTTAAAAATATCAAAGATGCTACCACATTCACTGGAATCTAATATGACAAGTTTGTCACAGAAAATTACAAGTCTTCTTCAAGTTTAAATTGAAGCGTAATTGGTGTTTCTCCAATGTGTTGTAAAGTAAATGTACATATGTATGATGAACACATTCATAGCATTGCATTCTATATGAGTATACTCCATCAAATAATGATACAAACAGCAAAATTCTGGCACAAAATGTTCTGGTTCTACATTTATATAAAAAAAAGGTTAACTTATATTTAGTGACTATGGTATTAGTTAAATAACCACTAGATAATTTGGTCATAAATATTTTATCAATTACAAAATTTAGCCAAATATCCAGAAGACACTGCAAATGCACTATTTTATTCTTTTTTTAAAGGAAAGTTCTAGATTGTCTTGATTCATAATTTTAGTCTCTCTTATTCAATACCATCTTTTAAGCACCAAATGTAAGCAAATATCCTATCTTTGAATATATTAATTCCTCTTTTTCTAGATTTTGCCACATGCAAGATGGGTGGGTCCCTGATATTTCACATCTCAATTAAATTAATGAAAAGCTCAATTCTCCAGAAATGCAGGATATATGTATATTCTCCGTCCCATGGACTAAAACTTTGATGCGTTAGAAGGGCTTCTGCATTCCAATGATCCCTAGATCTGAGCAAGTGGGAGTAATGGTAGTTATTCCAGGTAGCCCATACCGGATAGGTCAAGGGATAGGAGTCAGACAAAAGGTAGTCTGTGCAACGTCTGTTCCTCAATGAGGCTGCTGTAAAGGCATCTGACCTCAGTTGGGCGGGCGGCTATTTATAGTGTCATGTCAAACACACTGTTGAGGAAGGCAAAGGGAAGCCACCTCAATTATTCATGCCAAGACTTTTATGGTGGACAATGTACAGAAAATGAGTCTCGGCAATAATGAGACTCAGCCCAATAGACTGTCATGTCCAGCAGCAGGGCAGGCAAGGGTTCCGCGGTAATCTCCCAAAATCCTTGCAAAGAATAAGTATTACTGACAACAGCAGCACAGAATATGGAGAAAAGGTCGGAATTTGATAGAATAGGAATTTAGAACGTAAAGAGTTGAGTACAGAAAAATTGGAGAATATAAGGCGAGAGATGGAAAGAGAAAATATAGTTGTTTTAGGTCTATGCCAGGTGAAATGGAAGGATAGCATGGACTACTGGAATCATGGTTTAAGAGTAATATAGAGCAGAGGTTATGAGAGGCAGCAAGGGATCGCAATAATATTGAATAAAAAGGTAGGAAGAATTATGTTGAACTTAGAGAAAGTAACGGCTAGTATATTACTTACAGAAGTAAAAGCAGAACCGATGAACTTGGTCATAGTTCAGGTATACATCCTCCCAAGCAATCATAGGGAGGAAGAAATTGATAGGGTATGTGATCAATTAAAGGATGATTACAGATGTTCCAAGAGGGAAATATTTGACAGTGGTGGGGGGATTGAAATGCAATGGAAGGGGAAGAAAGAGATGGTAGTGAGGTGGGGGGACGACAGCTTAGGAACTAGGAATGACTCCGTGGAGAAAGCAATAGTGTTCTGCTGGAAACAGGTATTAATCCAAATAAAAATAAGGTTTAAACATCACAATTGGTGCATATATACATGGAAAATTCCTAATGATTCAGAAATATATCAGCTAGACTATATTATGTTCAGGCTTAGGGTTAGGAACAGCATGATCGATTCACAGTTTCCCAGGAGCGGATATGGACTTTCAAAATAATTTAGTAATTATGAAGTGCAGCATCGGATTCAAAAAGATAAAGAAGGTAAGAAGGCAGTTTAGGAAATGGAATATAGAAGCATTCACTGGACTGCCTAGGAAGAAGCATCATCAGGTTGTGGAAAAAATTATGAGTGAGGAAACAGAGCAGGGTACCATTGAGAAAGAATGTGAATATATCAAAAGAGGAATATCAGAGGCTGCAAAAGAAAATACTGTTACTAGGAATAGGGAACCATGGATTACGGATGAGATAATTAGGAAGATAAATGAGAGAAGGAAATGGAAGATTATACGTGCAGAGTTAGGTAGAAGTAAGTATGGAGTTAATTGAGAAGGGTAACAAATAAAGCAAGCATGATGAAAGACACTGTGAGGATATGGAAAGTTTGCAGAGGAAGGCTGAAATTAGGGCACAACACAAAAAGTTTAAAATACTATCAGGAAGTAAGAAGGGAAAACTGCGTTAACAGTTAAATATAAGTCGGGTAAAATAATATTTAAAATGGAAAAGATTCCACAGAGATGGAAGGAATACATAGAAAGAGAATATCATGTAGATAAAGATAGCTTAGCTCCAGGCATACTTTATAATGCCCTTCAGTTCTCATTTACAGAAATGAAATGAAAGAAGGCTGTGGGGGTAGACAGCATTCCTGTGGAACTACTTAAAGATTTAGGAAAATGTGAGAGGAAGAGTCAATATGAACTAAGTTGTAGCATCTATGAGGAAGGAACCTGGTTGGAAGACTTAGTGACATTAGTGTCAGTCACTATTCCAAAAAAGGTAAAGGCTACATTATGTAAGGACTCCTGAACAATAAGTTTGATTTCACATGCATCTAAAGTGGGTCTCAGGATTATCCACTAAAGAATAGAGAGTAGGACCAATGATAACTTAGGGGATGCTCAGTTTGGGTTTAGGAAGGGGAGAGGTGCATGTTATGCCATTGCAGTAATGAGATCGCTAATCGAGAGGAATATAGAATACAATCAGGATATATTTACCAGTTTTGTTGATTTTGATAGAGTGAATTGGAAAAACTAACAAATATATTCCAGAAAACAGGAACACATTGAAGAGATAAAAACTAATCTGCAGCCAGTACATGTCTCCGACAGCTCATGAGCAAGTAGGGGATGGAAAGTCAGGCTAACTTAGGTAGAGGAGTAAGACATGGTTGTCCATTATCATCTGCGCTTTTAAATGTACATGTGGAGGCAACAATTAATAGGCAAGGGAAGAACTGAAGAAAGGAATGAAAGTCAGGGTGGAATTCCTAAATTCGGTAAAATTTGTTGATGACCAAGCCAGCCAAGGGGTTGCAAGCATTGCTGAGGGAATTGAAAATTTAGTGGGATAGATATGGGATGAGAATAAATATAAATAACGAACAAGTTATGCAGTTTTCCAGAGAGAGAAGGGCTAAGTTAAACATAAAAATAGGCGGGTAAAAAGTATTGCAGGTGGAACAGTTTACTTATCTTGGAAGTATTTTGGACCAAAATGGTCAAAGTATTGGGGACATAGAAGAATTGTATTAGGCAAAGAAAATTTCACCAGGACTAGAAAATTGATGAAAGGGATGCTAAGTAAGGATGTCAATAAAAAGCTTTAAAAACTTTGATATGGAGCATAGTTATGTACAATGCAGAAAAATGGCCACTGAAAAGGATGATGAGTGTAGATTTGAGACTTTTGAAATATGGGTGTAGACAATCATGGAGTAGTCGAAGTGGACAGAAAGTAAAACAAAGGATGAAGTGCTAGATATGGTGGGGGAGGAGCGAAGTTTGTTGGGAGAAATCATAAGGCAACAAGACAGATGGATGCAGAGCATAATGATTGGCAACTGGACGTTGAAGATTGTGATGGTGGGGAGAATGTTATGCAAGAGAGGAAGGGACAAAAATAAGAGAGGCATGTTGGGTCGTGTTTTGTTAGGAGAGATAACAGAATTGTTGTAGCTTGTGCCCATCTAAAACCTACCTTAACCAGTAGATTACCTATAACAACAATGTACATTCTATAATGAAATATTTTGATGCGTGTAATATTTAGAAAAAATTATGTGAAGCAACCCTTGTTAATTTATCCTCTGACAATAATCAAATGAACTTCAACAAAGAAAAGTTAGGAGCAGATCACATACTTTTTCAATTTCACAATTAAAATGTTATCATCTCATCAACAATGTTATGACTCCAACTTCATATTAATGATATTTGTCAACATAAGAATTTAAAGGATCGTAGCCTGGAAATGTGCTTATGTAGGGTGTGGGATCCAGCCCAAATAATCCCCTGATAGAGACAGAAAATCTGACGCAATGGAAACCAGAAAGTTCATACATTTTAATTTGATAGAGTCAATATATTGACAACATAATTCATGATCACAACTAACGGAATGGGTGGCATGAACTCTTTAAATGGGTGTTATCTTGGTTTGGGAATGAAATCACTGATTAACTAGAAAAACCTCATCATACCATATGTATGTATGTATGTGTGTGTGTATATATATATATATATATATATATATATATATATATATATACACACACATACATATATACATACATATACATACATATACATAAATACATATATATACAATATATATATATATATATATATATATATATATATATATATATATATATATATTTAATTCTATGCTTCTGATCAAATCGCGATACATAAGGAAATTTCTACCAACCTCTAAAGCACGTAATTCTGCTTTGAGACCAGCCAGACGTTTTGCTGTCTCCCTTCGATCAGGCTGGGCTGAAATAACACTGGCCAGAGCATCATAACGTACTCTTTGTCTTCGTACAACTTTGGCTCGAGCAAACTCATCCAATGTTGCGGTGATACCCTCTCTGGCATCAGCTAAACCACGCTCAACACTTGCAGACAAGAGTTTATAGTTGTTCACTTCAGCTTGAGCGGCACGTGCCACAAGACGACTTCTGGCTAATGCACATTCAAATTGGCAGAGCTGAGCCAGCATACGATCTAAAGTTACCTGACTGTTGAAAAAATAAATTGAGAATTGCAATTATGTACATGTTTGAATCACAAGTTCCAAAATTGTATAAGTTTTCGCTTGTAATTAGGAAATACAGAGTATGCGTAGTACTGACGAAACTTAGTAACACGGAGCCACAAGAATACCCCTTACAAACTAAGCACAAACCTCTCGGAAGGGATTTCCGTTGTGTTACACCATTTTATAAAAGTTTTGAGAAGAACGTTTAAGCGGCGATCATCCCCTGTGCCATCACCATCGATTAAAAGTCTTCGTCTAATGACTTCTTCTGCAAAGTGAAACAAACATTAAGAAAACATGAAAAGTTATACCCTTTTATTATTTATTCTGTTAATATATATAATATACTAACCGTCCGACATGTTAAGTCCTCCAAAGAAGCTGCCACATCAATGCTTGGTATGACTTTTTAAATTTTCAAGGACTAGTACATTTTCTTTATTTACAGACATTCATACATACGCTAAGATACAAATAATCGGCTCCACAACACATTACAGCACTTAGCCAGGGTTGCCAGTTTGTCATTGTCTATGGTTTTCGATTTATTTAATGGACTATCGATAGCTTGTTCCGAGCTTATTACTATTCACTTACTGTATTTTAAGGGTTAATAGTCATTTCAAAAATTTTAAAAGTAACTTTAATGAAGAATTATGTTTCAGCTTTGACTGAAATTGTATGTCGTTCATTAGCTTTTAAGCAAGCGATCAACTCGATTCAATAGTATTGTATTGGTAATAAGCCGTCTTTGCGATAGGTCAACAAATGATCTCTGGCGGGTTGCGAATTTTGGTTAAGGGGGCATGTCTTGAAGTTGTGTTATCTTATTAATGTTAAGTTTTCTGTTGAACTCGTGCAGGTACACTCCTGTCACTTCCGAGGGAGAAAAATATAATTCGAATGAATGCTGCGGTGAAGAACGAATTAATCAAACTACAAATTTGTCGTGTGTTATAGTTCAGGGAACATTTTTCTGATGAAAGGTGCTGTTTTAATTTCCTCTGAATATTCCTAACAATGAGCATATTCAATGGAAAATTGGATGAAATTCCAGAAATTACTATCGACAGATTTGACGGAGAGAAGAATCTTAAAGAATCGACAGCATACTTTCTTACTCATTTTCATTCAGGTAAATATTCATTTGTATATTGCGTTGCACACTTGATTGCTTTGACACAAAAAAGTATCAGACGTTTAAAACTTATATTTTAGAAATTTTGACTGACAGTAAACAATTCTACTAGACTAGCAAGTATACTAAGTAGTAGCGGAAGATTTTGAATGTGCCTCTTCTAAGAATGAAATGTGTATGATAACTTTTCTTTCCCTACGAGCTATTACTTCTCCTCACTGAATGGTCGTATACTAATCCGTAGTTCTCCTGTTTACTGGGACGCACGAAACTATTAATCAATTATCTCAAAAAATGTCTCGTATTTCCATAATTTTTTTTGTAAATCTGAGTTCTTTTCATTTATCTGTTCAGGAGTAACGTACATAAGTCTGTGTTTCCTTGCACGTCTAGAAATGTCCTAAATAATAGATATGGAATGAATGTACTACATTGAGTAATTAACTCACTGTGTGTGTAGATAACTTTCGGTATATTATTTTCACCAGATCACATGAAAGGACTTGACACGTTGGTCTTCAGGCAAGCATTATTAGAAAGAAATGATGTTTACCTCTATACGAGTGAAATCACGCGCTGCATCATGAAAAATCACTCTCGATATCATCTTTTAATACCTAAAATTAAACCACTTCCATCTGTTGGATGTAAACTTTTGAGCATTCCATCATTAATTGATGACAGTTCACATAGAGATTTGCAAGTGACGCTGATTCCAACTGGACATTGCCCGGGATCTGTAATGTGAGTGTTTTATTTTTCTTGCGTACATAATCGTCACGTGCACCATATATGTATTTCAAGGTATTAATTCATAAATTCTGTTTTTTACGTTTTTAACTAGGTTTTTCTTCGAACTACAGCAAGGCAACATTCTTTATACTGGCGATTTCCGACTCTCCCGTGACAATATTTGTACCCTTTCGGATTTGCATCATAAAGATGGAACGCCAAAGGAAATAAACGCTCTCTATGTAGATGCCACATACTTCGATGATCTATACCCTATATTTCCGAAGAGGGAGGAAAGTGTTGAAAAAATATTCAATTTAACTAAAGATTGGCTGGAAAAATGCCCCCACAATGAAGTTTTGCTTGATACTGCAGGTTAGTAATGCACATATAACGTTGAAAATATGAACTCCTTACTATATTTTTTAGAGATGCTCCTGAGTAGTTAATGGTGAGTACATGAATAATGCCTAGTACATGGCACATGAAACTCTATTTTCAGTGCCTGGCAATTATTTCAACATAACAGCAGCCGTAATGAGCTGGAGACTTCATGTCATGTATCATAACAACGTGTTCTGGCGTATCTTGTTAAAATGAACCGTAAAAAATGTTTCATTCTACCGTCTTCTTAACATTGTTTAACAACATTCGTGAAATACATTTTTAGAATATTTCATGTGGGTTTTAGGGCAATACAGAGCACATAAACAGATGTTCGCTTCAATTCACTAGTAAAATCTTCTCCAGCTGAATATGTAATTAACTTATGCATAATCATACCCTTCATGTCACACTTTTCTGTAGTAGGCAAAGTAAAATATATCTCATTGTAGGGTTAATTGGTAAGTTTTAATTTCTTCCATTTTACTCCATTCATACATGTCCCTTTCACCTATTCTATTGATATGTTCTTTTATTAATGCTCCTGTGTTGTTCCTTCGATTATTACTGCTATGTAATATATTCCTTGCCTTGGTTTTCATCTGCCATGAATCCCAATACTTGATCTGATCCTGCTAAGTCCTGGTGCATAAAACTATTTGTGTGGTGTCTTATCGTCACATTTTTTGAAATTAGAAACAACATTTTTTAGAATGTTGAAAATGGTATGCCAGGGCTAGGGCCTCTTTATCTTAATATGTTGTTAGATTCATCTGCACCTATTCTATCTCTGATCCCAACTCATTGATTCTAACATACATATGTTCCCTTAATGCCACTCCCTCTCCCTGGTTTTGGTTCTGTTAAGAAAAGCCTGGTATTGTTATAAAAGGAACTTACTCTATCTTATTAAGTTCTTCCGCAATGCCTAGTCTTTATTTACTTCTTTTGCTTCTCTAATGTTCATTTATCATTCATGCTTTTCTTTTGTTGAAACTTGTACTGTTCTTCATCTCAAGAGTTTCTTCAGCTGTATTAATCCACAGCTTTTGTGGTCTACTTTTCTCTCTTATATGAACAAGTTTATTTGACTCTCATCCATTGTAACAGCATGAGCAAACCAGAATTGTACACTTCTTGCATTGGTGTCAATCTGGTGCATCCACACAAAATTCTTTTATGAATCAAACATTCCTCAGGTGGTACCTCCTCTACTGGTGCCTTATCTTTCCTATTTTTGCAACCAATCCTCCAAGATGAAATTTTGCAGCCAGTTACTTAGTACCACTACATTTAGGTGACCTTTATGTTAATCCTGACACAAGTATTTCTTCCATACAGCTGTGTGGGTAGAGACTTTAACTTTGCCATTTTTGCTGCCTTAAGCCAACAATTAATTTTTCGATGTACTTGATATTCTGCCAACAACTTTTTTTTAAATCTTTTATCTATCCTACCATCTTTTCAAACAGTGCCGAAAGAAAAAAATCATTCTCTTGTTCTATTATTTCACTACTTCAGTTTACAATCATTCTACCTATTCTCTTTATCGAAAAAATAATTAAATACTTTCATTTGGTTGTGTTTATTTTCAATTTTATTTTCTCATATACTCTGCTGAAATGATGCAGTGAAGTTTGTATTTAGATTTAAAAGTTGAAACCTTTATTAATGTACAGTATAAGATTTCCTAAAATATGCTTGCTTCAATCAGAAAAACTTTCAGGAGGCATGTTTTAAATGTTTTTTAATTTTAAAAGTTTAAATATATATCTTGTTATTTTTCAGCAAATTATGGGTATGAATACATTTTTGGTGAGCTAAGAAAAAAGCTTGGAATGAAAGTACATGTGTCAAGAGATAAGGTAAATACCCTAAGGAATGTAAAGGAGATAAATGCAGCCATAACTCATGATAGACGTGAGACCAGGATTCATGCTTGTGCCTACCAGGTATTGTTGTATTTTATACAAACACAAAATGTTATCTGCATATCAGTACCAATAATTCACTTTTTCAAGCAGGGCTGGTCAGTGTGGAATAATTTGTTTTCAAAATTAATGGCAAATATTTCTTATAACAAGGTGAGAGAGATGAGCCGGTGGCTGTTCCTTCTGTTTTGGTCTGGCTAAGAAACACTTTACTAATTCCCTCCCCTTAACCTCCCTGGACCACTCTTCTACCTCCTATTACCCTTACCCCCACACTCCAATGAAAATGTGAATTTACTAGGGCTGAATTTTCAAATCTTATCTATGTAAAATTAATTCTATAAGTGTTAGAATATGGAGGATAGATAAGTAATTTGATCCATTTGTATTGACATATTATTATTTTTCTACAGAGAACACTTCCATCAGAATGCAGAGGATTGGGCGATAAAAAGTTTTTGACATTACGTTTATCCTGTATGTGGTATGAAAAGAATTACGCGGCTAAGGTGAGTTGGCTACTAGTTGCATTCATCATTAGTTGCATTAGAGTTACCTCAGTTACGTACTCAGTGGCCGTTAGAATTTTCTGCCACTTAAAAGTTTTCATAATAATTCTTATTTATCATTAGATGCTTACATACCACAATATGTAATATAAAAATGTTAAAAACACAATACAGCAACCTCTAAATGGAAATATACATTTTACTTGAAACCAAATCATTACTGTCTGTCTCAAGAGTGAGTGGGAAGGTAGGTTCAGTTAGTATTGTCAATTTACTTGAAGGTGTTACGCTGTAACAAAACCTAGGTTGTAAATAAAACTTTTCTCCGTGGAAAAGTCTAGTGTCTTCTTTCATCATGGGTAGTAATTGTTTGGCAATTCTTTGATTGCGAATAACTACAGTATATAATTGCTCTGTGATTTGAATGATTTTTTTCAATGCCACTAGCCTGCCTAATTATGTTCTCTTGTGTCATCACTTATTTATGAATTTGTATTTCTGGAATGATGGCGGTACAAAATGCAAAATGGTGTCATGGTATAGTTAACATTCATTTAGATGCTTAAAAAAGTCAAAACCCTCAATATAGGAGAGTGGTCCCAGAAGTACCCGACCCAACAAAGAAAACACACAAATTTTGGTAAAAAATGTATTTATTTTTCAACATCATCTCCTTTCAGCTCTGTACACTTTTCCCAGCCATGTTCAATAAGTTCGATACCCTTTTTACAACAAGAACTGTCTTGCTCCTCAAAATAGCTATTATCTGCCGACATCACTTCTTCACAGTTGAAAAATCTTTGACCACCAAGCCATTATTTCAAGTTTGTGAAAAGAAATTGATCTGGGAGGACAAAATCTGGCAAATAGGGTGCATGAGGTAGCAATTCAAATTTTATTTCATGAATTTTGGCCATTGCAATAGCATATTTGTGAGCTGTTGCATGGTCTTGATGAAACAACTCTTTCTTCTTAGCACAATGAGGCCACTTTTGCTTGATTTCTTATCTAAGACGTTGCAATAAGTTCGCATAATACTTGCCGTTGATAGTTTTCCTTCTTCAAGATAGTCAATGAAAAATATCACACACTCGTCCCAAAAAACCAACGCCGTGACCTTTCCTGCAGATGAAACGGTCTTTGTCATCTTTGGAGCTGGTTCTCCTTTTTGAATCCATTGTTTTGATTGCTATTTAGTCTCGGGTGTGAAGTATTGGACATCATGGAGTTTCATCTATGGTTATAAAACAGCGGAGAAATTCTGCTTTGTTGCTGTGAAACTTTGCTAAACACTCACTCTGTGAATTTTATTCACCATTTCTGGAGTCGTCACCTCATTTGGTCAAGAAATGCGATGCTCGTCTTGACAGCTTCGTTTTAACTCTGCTACCCAATGTTTTACTGTTGTAAACAAAGGAGCAGACTCACCCAGAGTAGAATTCAGTTCAGCTTTTATATTGTTTGGGCTGAGGCCATTCATATATAAGTTTTGTATCGCATAACGTTGACCAATTTTCTCTATTTTCACAAATTCACTGAAAACGTTCACTATTGATGACTACCAAACAAATATCACATTATGTAGCTCCTTCAAACTTGAAACATATGCTTTATAGATTGCATAATTTCCAATACAGTGATATTTTTCAAACAACTATGGCCATCTCTCGGTCAGGCCGGCTACTTATGGGTAATAAATAGCAGGATAATCAATCTAACGTAATCAGGATTTTTAGTAAGCTGAAATTTTAAAACAATTTCTATTTATTAATTATGCATGGGAACTTGGTACAAAGAGCATAATTTGTTCCAGAATCTTTCTTGTTAAACAAAAAATTAATTATTTGAATCAAATTTTCCCGTCTTAATAAATATAAGATGTGATAATGCGTTCTGTGCCAGAAAAAATAAAATAATTTACAGGACTTATTCAAATAATATTGCATAAGCATTGTTTAGGATTGTGAATCAACTTCATCATTTTTTATTTAATGGAATGAAGCTGTTAGGAATATGAATTAATTTCTTAGAAAGCGAAAAGAATTGAAATAATTTTTATTCATGATACAATCTTAATTCTGTATAATTAGAAAGCTCTCTGGAGAACTTTGTTTTTGCCGACAATTTACAATTTTGTGGATGTGCAACACAGCATGATCATTAAATTAATTTGCAGCATGCATAGCAACTGCATTATTATGGTTATGCTTCAAAATGGATGATGCAACATGTCCTTATTACCTTTAGCCGTCACATTTAGCCTGCTCTATTGGACTATACACTTTTTGATGATTTGTCGAGTTCTTAATGGTAAAAAAATAAGGATTTTATTTTCAAATATTCTCCTACATTGGCTCAAAATGGCAGTAGGAGATGGTCTTTGATTGGCATGTGGCCAGTCAAGGCATTCTCTTCTGCTGTTAAAGAGGGTTGCTTCAGCATCTTTTTCCAGAAGAGACCATGCACATCGAAATGACTTGTGACATTGAAAAACCTGTTGCATCAGCTGGCCCTCCCTATCTTCCAGCTTCTTTAAGTCTGTGATGAAGTTTGGTACTGCCTTTGAGTCTGAGCTCATTGCTTCATCATGTCTCACAATGCTGTGGTTGCCAATTTTTTCCTTAAACTTATTAAGTCATCCTCAGCTTTCCTTACATACTTCTTCTGAAACCATTGTTGATCCTGGCATCTACTCGGAGAGGTAGTCAAAAATCACTTTCATTTTTTCATAAATGATATCCTTGTTAATAGCATCACCTTGCATTACTTTTTGTTTTTCCAGATGAGGACTAAGTTTTCCACATTGTTGAAAATTCTTAACCGTTGTATTAATATTCTTGTCAATCCCTTTGAAGCATGTAACTCCTTAATTTTGTCCTTGTTCTTGAAGTAAATGAATATTGTAGATGCAAAAATTACAAAGTGTAAAAATCATTCATCTTGACTGGAATTTAAACGCGGATCCCTCGATGTCCGGCCGAGTGCTTTAGCCAGTTAAGCTATTGAGGAATGAAATTTGTTGTCTTAGGCGTAACTTTATGGAATTTGCATAACATATTGAAATGTAATGAAATAATTGACTTTGTAATTCCACACACTTTATTTAGAAACTTTCTAACGCAGTTAGAAATTTTGAAATGTGTCCGTTGGAAAGATGATCTTGCCAATGAAATTACGTATCCCTCCCACTCCCCACTCCTAGACCTACCACTCTTCTAAATCAAAAATGTAATTCTCTTTTCTTCCCAGCTACATTGTAACCTTTTTACCCCTCCAACCTCCCGCTCTGACCAACCCCCCCCTCCTATAATCAGAAGTTATATATAGCCAGCGTGCTTCTATGAGGACCACCTGATGATGACGTTCAACGTCGAAACCTGGTCGTGTTTTTAAATAAAGTGTGTGGAATTACAAAGTCAATTATTTCATTACATTTCAATATATTGAGGAATGATTTTTATGCTCTGAAATAGGTGCATTGAAATGCATATTAGTGGATGACTCCTTGAAAAGTTACTGTTATGGCATCTCCTGCAATTTCTTGGAATTTGTCAAATTGTTCATGTTGACTGATTATCTAAGAATGCTACACAAGGTACATGGTCTGTTCTAAAGGTTACGGAACTTTTGGAATAGTGCACCCTTTGTTGGTTTTTAATCTTTTTGAAGGTGTTCTGTTTGTGGAAACTCCCGGATTAGCCTCCTTCAACCACTTTGTTGATATCTTATTTTGTTGATTAGTTATGGCTGTTTATGAAGGGGTGTCCATGGAGTGTGGTGAAAAATTGGATCCACAGAAATGAGCTCTGAAGGAGCAGTGTTGCTCTGTGAAATTCTGCATGAAACTCTAAAAATCTTTCACAGAAAATTTTCAGTTGATAGCCAAGTTTTATCGTGAGGATGCTTTGAAATGTATCGTGTGGTATGAGTGGTTTGCCCTGTTCAAAAAGGGGTGGCAATGTGTGGAAGACAACAAGTATTCCGGAAGACCATCATCATCAGCTGATGACCTTCACATCGAAAAAATGAACAATCTTGTTTGTCCAAATTGACATTTGACTGTCAGACAGCTTGCGGAAGTGCGTGGCCTCTCCATTGATTCATGCTCTGAAATCTTGACTGAAAAATTGAGTATGCATCAAGTTGCCATCAAATTTGTGCCTCGCCTGATGACAGCTGACCAGAAACAACATGGAGTTCAAGTCTGTTAGGAACTGTTTGATTGAGCTGAAGAGGATGAAACCTTCTTTTCTAGGTTCATAACAGGTGATGAGTTATGGGTTTATGGATATAACGTCCAAACAAAAGTGTGATTTTCACAATGGATAGGTGAAACATCCCCCTTCCCAAAAAAACTTGACAAATTCGCTCAAATGTCAAGGTGTTGTTACCTGTTTTTTTCCATGCAAAGGGGGTTGTGACTCCAAAATATCTCCTTAAGGCCAGGCAGTCAACATAGAGTACAACCTGGGGGTTATGAAACGCTTAAGAGAGACAATCTGGTGAAAATGGCCTGAACTTTTGAGAGGTGGTGAGTGGTTTTTCACCATGGCAATGTACCGACTCATTCATCTCTCAGAACTTGCAAGTTTTTAGCCAAAACAAGACCACTTTGCTTCCCCACCTACGTTACTCACCAGATGTTGCACGATGTGACTTTTTCCTGTTCCCCATACTAAGTACATCCCTTAAAAGAAAAAAAATTGCCACCATTCCAGAGAAAGAGAAAAATTTGATGGAGGAACTTTGAGCATTCCAGAAGAAGCTTTCAAGGACTGTTCCGAAAAATGGAAACTCTGTTGGTATAAAAGTATGCGTTAGGAAGGAGACCACTTTGACAGAAATCCTGACCAATAATTTTTTTCTAATAAATAAGTTCAGGAACCTTTTGAACAGACCTCGTCATTTACTCTTTTCAGTGATTTTACTTTTCATTTTTATAGTTATTTTAATTATCTCATGGCTGTATTTTAAGAATTGGGACACTTATAAAACTATGCTCAAAATGTCTGTGAATAATACTACAAAGTAAAACTATGCTCATGAATGTGCATACTATAGAAGAAATTACTCTAGTGGTGCACATGTAAATTTAGCAGTGCCTGTTGGATTAAGTTGGGGATAGGAGGTAATAAAAATAGTGTACTCATCAAGAGTACTATCAAAGAAAATGGGAAGGTATCAAGAAAGGGATATCAGAAGCCGCAAAAGAAACTATAGGAACCATTAATGGGAAAAAGACTAGGAAACCATAGATCACGAATGAGATGATTAGAAAGATCCATTAGAAAAGAAAACGGAAGAATGTAAACTCGGAGTTAGAATAAAGGAAGTACAAAAAGTTAAATAATAAATTGAGGCGGGCAACAAATAAAGCAAAATAAGCATGTTGGAAGACGCAGTGCGAGGATATGGAAAATTTGCAGAGGAAGGGTAGAATTCATGCGCTGTACAGCAAAGTTAAATCTTTATTGGGAACTAAGAAAGGAAGATCTATGCTAACAGTTAGGAATAAGGCGGTTAAGATAATAGTTGACACAGGAAAGATCCAAAAGAGATGGAAGGAATATATAGAAGAACTGTG
The DNA here is from genome assembly GCF_022747635.1 of Hetaerina americana. Classification (NCBI taxonomy): domain Eukaryota; kingdom Metazoa; phylum Arthropoda; class Insecta; order Odonata; family Calopterygidae; genus Hetaerina; species Hetaerina americana. The sequence continues at coordinate 35,124,775 of NW_027286070.1, forward strand.
TGGTAAAGAAATTAGGCCAACAAGTTTAGGCATGGAAAAGGAACGTGATGTAGAGGAAGATAGCTTAGGTCCAGGTATACTCAACTATGAGATAGAAATGGCTGTAAAGGAGATGAAGCTAAATAAGGCTGTGGGGGTAGACAACATTCCTGCAGAACTACTGAAATGTTTAGGAAAATGTGAGAGGAAGACTCTATGTAGACTGATTCTTAGTATCTATGAGGAAGGAAACTGGCCGGAAGACTTAGTGAGATCAGTGTTAGTTCCTATTTCAAAAAAGGAAAGGCTATATCAAGTGAAGACTACCGAACAATAAGTTTGATATCCCACACAGCTAAAGTTGTTCTCAGGATCATCAACAAAAGGATAGAGAGTAGGGCAAATGATTATGTAAGGGATGATCAATTTGGGTTCAGGAAGGGAAGAGGCACGTGTGATGCCATTGCATTAATGAGATCACTAATCGAGAGGAATATAGAATACAATCAGGATGTATTTGCCTGTTTCCAGATGGGCAGTTTTAGTAAGAGGTGTCAGGCAGGGTGTCGCATTATCACCGGTGCTGTTCATATATATGTGGAGGAAATGATTAAAGAGGTATTGAAAGAAGTGGAGGTAGGAATAAAAGTGAGAGGGGAATTCGTAAAATCAGTTAGGTTTGCTAATGACCAAGCTCTAGTTTGTCAGTCAGCCAAGGGGTTGCAAGCATTGCTGAGTGAATTGGAAAGTCAGTGCAATAGATATGGGATGAAAATTAATGTAAATAAAACAAGGCTATGTGATTTTCCAGAAAGAAAAAGGCAAAGTTAAATATTGAAATAGGAGGGCAAAACTAGAGTGGGTGGAATAGTTTACCTATCAAGGAAGTGTTTTGGAACAAAACGGTCAAAGCAGCAGAGACAGAGGCATTCACAATGAGGAAGGAGTTAATGACAGGGAAGTTGAGTAAGGATGTTAAGAAAAGACTTGTTAAAACTTCGATATGGAGCGTAGTTATGTATGGTGCAAAAATGTGGTCACTGAAGCAGGTTGATAGAAGAAGATTGGAGGCTTTTAAAATGTGGGTGTGGAGAAGGTGAAATGGACCTTCAGTGGAAATTGTGTTTTGTTTGGAGAGGCAAAATATTTATTTCGTAGTTATGTCCATCCAAAACCTACCTTAACCAGTAGATTATTTCAAAAAATCTAGTATGTAGAGTGTGGATCGCTGATGATATAATGCTTTGCATATTTCTAATATTTATTATCTGAATATTCACAGCCTTACTATATGCATGTTGTGATGGACTACCAAAATGAACTTTAAATTCAGCATGCGCATATCATGAAAATAGCATTTTTAGATAACAGAATAGTATTTGTTTTTTTCTTATCCAATTTCATTTTCTTCATAGGGTGTTATTGCTGAAGATATGTACGAATATACCCGTGTTTGTTATTCTTCCCATTGCTCTAAAGAAGAACTTGTTAATTTTATTGAATACTTTTTACCAAAGAAAGTAGTTGCCTGTGCCATACCACGGGGAAGAACCGCTAATGAGGTATGTATATAATTTGTAATGAGTGAATATTTGTCCATCTTAGAGGATCATTTATATTGATATGTAAATTTTGTAAGTTTATTTTATGCTATATCATCATATGTACCACATTCTATTGCTACTGTCAACTTTTCCCTTAACTTCTCCAGTTTTTTTTGTATTAACTTAATTTTAACCCTGTTGTTAGTGATTTTTCTACTGATAATGCTTAGGTTAACATTTGTCTTGTGAATATTTTTCATCTATTGGGCAGCCATTTAAAGAATTCAACTTCATTATCAGTTTAGTTTGCCCCCTCTAAATTTAATTTGATTTGAAAGGTGACCTCAAGTTTCTTCATGAAGAATGTAGAAGGTGTCTATATAGTAAAAAACCATGTGACTAACTTGTGGCATAAACCGTCCTAAGTATGGTAGATCTAATACAAATAATTTTGGTCATAAACATTCGGGTGAATGATGCAAATAGACCCCTCCCTATGTGATGCATGCAGTCAGATCCACCCCCGAATGCTTGCTGCCAGAACCATCACCAATCAAAATACTGTCGATCCATCATTCCTGCCTTCCTTAGATTTTTCACTACATTCCTCTCTCATCCCCCTTTGTGCCTTATACTTCTTCATTCGTTTTCTTTTCTGTCCATTTTACTGGTTCCATTCTTCTTTACACTGGTATCCCAAAAACCTCCTCATTTTGCACCAAACACCTTGCTTCAATGAACATGTTTCCATTCCATACAAAACCATGTTTTATATTCAAGTGTTCCCTAATCTTTTATAAATATTTGTACTCAGTATCCCTATCATCATTGCCTTTCTTCTCATGAAAGCTTTTTTCATAATGCAGTTTTTCTTCCTTTACTGCTTTGACTATCTTGGTCCAAAACACTTTCAAGTTAAGTAATCTGTTAAACTTGCTCTCGTTGTTGAACTCCAATTTGAGTATCAGAGGTCAAGGAATATTTGGAAAAGAAAATAAAACATTTTTTTAAATTACCCCTTAAAGGGTTTCCTTTGTCTAAAATGTTAGTAATGGAAAATTTAGAATTGGATAATTCACAGGAAATTGTCTTTGGGCATCACTACCTGCCATTTCATTTTGTATGTCAAAAGCACTATCCAAAAAATATATCTTTCCATGGAGGGTGCTATACCCAGAACTACTGTCATTTCTTCTTCAGTATCTAATTTTATGATCAGGACCATAGAATTCATTACATTTACTCAGCAAATAGTTCCTTTTGTCCTTCAATTTCACTCTTTTGTGGTGTGATACTGGCTCCTTCAGTTCCTTAACACAAGAGTAATTATTTTCACATTTGTGTGCATAATACCACAAATTGTGAACTTCCATAGAGCCCTTCTGAAGGATATACATACCCTGAGTGACAACTTCAGGTTGAGCCCAGGAGTCATCATCTACTATGATTATCTGCAAGCCAAACTCATGTTAACTTAATACAAATACTTGTATATCCTAATAGGAAACTGCAGGCATCTGGAGGTTCAACATGTGTCTTCCAAATTTAAGTCCTCATCTCTTTCAAGAATACGAAGCACTAAATACATTTTCCTAAAAGTATACCATGGTGTTAACCAACTTGAAAAATTGAGAAAACCAGGAAAAATCTGTTAATTTCACTTGTATGGAAATTAAGAGACTTTAATGGATGTTCTGGAAAAATTAGTATTTGACATAGTTTATATTGGGAAGTCTTGGCCTATCATTTTGTCATGCATTCAAGTGATGCTCTATATGTTAAATTAAGGTAGGGTTTCCATAAAATTGAAGATTGAATAGGGACGCGGATGAAAGGTTCATGTCAAATGAGCAGTGCTTATGATGGGGTAAAGAGATAGATTCAACCAATTATTTATAATACTCGTGTAACTGCAGATGACTGGTTTACTAGTTAAAATTTTTAAATCTGCCTGCATGACATGCATAAAGTAAGAAAAAATGTCTTTTGCTATCAACAATGATTCATGATTCCTCTAAAACAGGGAATGCATAAAAAAACAGTTGCTGCAAGAAAAACTGAAAACTGCTAAAAAAAGAGGGAACAAGAAAAAAGTCACCTACTCTGTGGGAAGGAATGCCAAAAGGTGGCCAGTGTGCATACATTTTTACCATGCTCGGCATTGGTGCAATTGGTGTGCTGGTTTTTTTGCTGGAAATAGCAGTGAAGATTCTCATAAAAATTAGAAGGGAAGGTATTTTATCAGAAGCCTTGTTCAAAACATAGCCTCTGAGCATATTCAATAATACTATCCAATTTTCCCTGGAAATTAAGGAAAAGAGCTGTAGATATTAGTGAGATAGGGATAGAAACTGGACCTTTTGAGTTAAGATCCAGCAACCCCAAAAGTATAAACAAGGAAGACAAAATAACAAAAGTCAATGAAAAATTCCAAAAAAAATGCTATATTATTGAATTAAAATAATTGAATGGTAAAGCATGAATGCGTAAATTGTAAAAAATATATTTGAGTCAAGTATAAAAAAAGATTATTATTGTTTTTAAATGAAAAAATCAATGATAAACATTTTATAGCCAAATAATTTAACTGATTGTCTTGGAATAAAAAAGTTGTTTATATATCTGAATGAAAATAGGATACTGCTTGTTATTAATTAAAAGGATTATTTGATTTTTTTGAAGTATCAAATAAACATTACACTAAGGCTTTGTGACGTCAGTCTGATGAAGGTTCCATGCTGCTTCCAGGAATTACTGTCATATAGGTTGACTTGTTGGACGTTAGTTTCACACCCAGTCATGGGGGTCAAGTGTGTAACTTTTCTCTCCTGGAGAAACATTAAAAAGTCTTCTTTTCTAGATATCTCCAGATGCAAGTCCATAACTGGGCTAGATAACTTTTTCTGCCATCTGGAAGGTAGAAAAGCCTGAGCTCATAAGAAGTTTATTGAAGATGAGAAATTCTCGTGAGAAGTGCTTTGCGAGCCAATGGAATCTTTCATTACTACTAGTTTACATATTACGTCACCTGAATCCATATTTTGTAGATGAGTATCGCACGGAGCATGAAAGAGTTTGTAAGTTTCATATTTAATAAATATTTTGATAAATAAATTTGTTGAGGATGCTACTGCAACAATCTGCCAGGGTGTTTGCGTAAAAAGGAAGATGAATTCCAAAAAATCCTGCTGGTAGATTCGTATCAACATAGTTATTTTTGTAAGTGGATAATAGGTAATTTGATATTTATGAATCAAATTCATCTTGAAACAAAATTAGAATGCATACACAGCATTAGCCGTTCAGCTAAAAGTTAACGATGGTAAACATGAAAACAAATGTGAAGAAAAGGATAACTTGTAGATCACAAACTATTTCATCAAAACCCGACCAAGCCCATCCCATCACTTTTTGTTGTGTAGAATGAAGGAATAGCTCCTGGGGATCGAGATGGTACGGGGGCTAACATACTGGCTTCCCACCCTGAGGGCGCGGGTTCAAATCCTGGCGGTGTTGAATATTTTTCAGAGGTATCTCGATCCCTACTTGAGGTGCTTTGTGGAGGGCACTTTGAGTGAGTACGCCGTCCGTCGGATGGGACGTTAAACTGCGGACCCCTTGGCGCCTTTCGTAAAGAGTAGGCTAATGGCGACGCCGGGTTTCTCTCCACCCTTCATCCTTTCCTGTCCATCCCCTATGGCGCAAATGACCTTAGCTGTCGGTCGCCTCCCCTAAAAACTACTACTACTAGGAATAGCTCCTTCCACATTTTAATCCTCTGTAAATATTTAAGTATTGAATTTACCCACTCATAGTAATATTATATTCCATCATTTTACCACTGAAGAAAAGCAGGGAATGTGTTATTGGTTTATCTTCAAGTAAGACTGCAATATTTTATGTAGTTGAAGATTGGCCGGCACAAATCATGGTGAGATGGCCTGAATAGACAGTAATATTTGATTTTAAAAACCTTAGTGAATTCTGATTTAGGCTCTGAATTGGTAGTTTGAAAATACTGTAACTTTTGAAAGATAAATGAGAGGCAATAGGGTAGGTGTGTGTGTTATACAATTGATTTAGGGAACTGCATCTTTTGTGTCGTAAAAATGCCACTGCAATGCCTTTTGAAAATCCATGAAGGATACAAATACAATCTAATTTTACACTCATGTTCCTTTCTACTGATGGCTTCATTATTCTATGGCATCATGTGCATCCATCCCATTTCTAAATCCAAACTAATAATCTCCTAAGTACTCATTTCCTCTTTTCTTCATTCTTTTATTGATGATCCTAAAGTAATACCCATGCTTAGTTTGAAATCTAAATTATACTCTCAGGGTTCTTAAATGCTGCTGCTTTTCCCTTTTTTGAAATGGGAGTTAATACTGATGTAACAAGCTCTACTGGTCAAATTGCTATCTCATGAATGCTATGAATGAACCCATAAAAACTCTTTTTTCTTAATATCCTAAATTCATGAGTATTTCTACAGGAATATTATCTATTCCCACAGCCATCTATGATTTCATTTCCTTTCATACCTTTTACATGTCACAGTCAAGTATTTTTGCTCCTAAGCTACCATTATGAATGATATATCCCTTTCTACATCCAAACTACCTGGTCTATTACCTTTATCATATAGTTCCTCCATATACTCATTCCATCTAGTCAGATTATGACATTTCTTTTCCTACATGTATATATAGCCTGCCTATTACACCCTGTCTCTGTAAGTTCTCCATTCCTTAGCACTGCTTTTTCCTTCATATTTTTTGTACAATTAGTCTCTCACGTCTGTTAATTATTGATTATTCAGGGCTCAGTTTTATAATGCCTTATTAAATCCAATCATTAGGTTATGTCAATGTTTAGTTAACTTGGAGATTACTGACCAATCTGATTTTAAGCAAATAAGATGGTTCATTGGTGAATGTGAAAATTGTAACTATAGGAACATCATGTCAGTCATTGAGCTCTTTAATGTTCAGTTTTGAACTTAACTAGCTGTCATAAAACTGAACTTTGGCCTCAACTTGAGCTTAAGTTTAACCATCAGTTTAATGGGAAACTATAAAATCTGCCTTCAGTGTAGTAAATATTTGCATGTTAGGTTTATAGTATGATTTAACAACCTATATCTTCTTGTAATATGTTATATTTCTTGAGTGTTATTTCTATTGCTACCTCACAAAGACATTGTCCAATATAGGTAGAAAATGAAATAATGGATTTGATACATCAGAAAAGTAAGACAAGTACTGACTCAAGTAGTACTCCAGAGGATTCCCATACAAGTTATGCATTGAAATGCCAGGTCAAGAGAAAGATGATGTCTTCTCCAAGGAAGAAAAGGGCTTTTGTTCCTCTTAGTCCTGATGTTTCAAGTAATGAGGTAAGAGTATTTAAAGTGTTTTCTATGAGCCACCAAAATATGTTTGCATTTTTAGAGGTCTTACATTATAGTGATATAGAATAATCATTGCTATTCCTGCATAAAAAGAGTACATTAACTAGTTTTTATTAAGGATCAGTATTTTTCTTCTTGTTAGCTGCATTATTGTGGCATGGTTCATTCTTGTAAATGATGCTTGCTCCTGCAGCACTTAATAGATGTTTTATGCTACTTTCCTTGGTAGATTTTGAGGAAAATAATGTCATTTCATTGAGGAATTCCATTGATTCCTAAAAACTTTTACCTCTGGTAACCTTATACATATTAATATTCCTATGTAACTTGTGTGATTGGTTTATGGCAAGAGATTTTAGGAAGTGCCTAAGAAAAAGTGGCATCTCAATGTTGTGACTTAAGATGCTAACAGAGTTTAGCAGATGTTTATTTGGGATTTTGTCTGATTTTTGAATTACTGTGTTTTCTCATCGATAACGCGCGCGTTATCTATAAAAAAATGTTCAGATGGTCGAAAAAAATGATGATGCGCGTTATGTAATAGAAATGGAAAAAATCAAAACATAGATGTATTTTTACACACACACATCTGATATGGACGTATTTTTACACACTATATATAATTTTTATGCGCATATATATGTATGTATATGCAGATGCATGGAGTCGCGGTAGTCCAGGGGGTAAAGCGCTGGACTACCGACTGGAGGGTCCCGGGTTCGATTCCCGGGCAAGTCTCTGGGCACCTGCAGCTCCACCCAAGCTATGTGATTTTTCGGGTACCTGATCTTCCTGGGAAACCATACCCGGCACAGGGAAAGGAACTGGCCCCCTACCCTGATTTGCGAATTTCACATGCCATATAGGGCTTAGTACTGGGTGAACTCTACCATCACCTACCAAACCGACCTTCGGGTTGATTACTGTGTTTATGGTATTTTTATACAGATGGGGTGGCATCTGTACACGTTCAAGATAGCTATGAAGCCCTGTGCGCGCGGTATCTATACAAATTCGTGATAACTACAAAGTTCTGGGTGCGGGTTATCGATGGGAAAATACAGTATTTTGACCTTGTCACCTGGATTGTAAATGATGCTTGCAAAAATGGCTTTATTGTATCAGTTTATTCAATTGTTTCCATTGAAATTTTTTTGTGGTTCACCAATGTGATCTTGGATTAACTACTGGCTATGACAATAATAATTTATTGGCCAAATCTGTTTGATGGTATACTAACATAAGGAAAAGGATCAACACATATATAGTTATAGACAATCACAGTCTAGTAAAATGGCAGATAAAAGAGGATAATATAAATAAATAACAAAACCCTAACTCATTATATTAATGGTTATTTTTATGGATGGTATACAAGGTCTGTTTAAAAAAAAATGATGCTGTTTGAATAAATGCTTGATTTTATTAGTTACCCTGAAGTAATGCTTATCGCCTTCAAAATGCACCCGACATTTTACCAGCTTTTGAGTGCTTCCTGGAATGCTTCTTTTTGGATAGCCCTCAAGTCTGTGGTACAATTTTATTGGATGTTTTCAATAGTTTCAAATCGGCACCCCTTCAAGGTGGATTTCAAACTTAGAAAATAGGAAAACATCCATTGGAGCAAGATCTGGAGAGTACGGTGGCTGATGGATCACCAGAATGCTCTTTTTGTCCAAAAATCCAGTAACAATCAATGATGTGTGCACTAGTGTGACATTGTGATGAAAGCACTAAGACTTGTTTTTCCACATTTGTGGTCTCTTCGGCAACATGAGATGTTTTAAGCTTCTCATAACCACTGTATAGTGCTGCCCATTCACTGTTTGTCCTTTGGGGTCATTTTCATAATGAATAATTCCATCCCAAACAAAGAAAACAATCAACATCGCTCTCATTGTTTGATTGTGACATCCAAGGTTTTTGGGTTATGGGGAAGATAGCCCCTTCCACCGTGAAGACTGGTCTTTTTATATCATAACCATAAAACCAGGTTTCATCTCCTGTGATGCTTGTTTTAAAGAAATTTCGGTCATTGTTTGAATGATTGAGGAGTTCCTGGCTGATGTCAAGATTTTTTGCCACTGTTCATCCAGTAACATTTATGGTACAAATTTAGATAATACACATGCTCAAAATGGTGAAATAAAATCAAACCCTAATGTCAACATAATTGGCAATCTTCCCGACAGTTAACCTATGGTTTACTTGCACTTGCAAGTGCAAATTTACATGTTAAACTTGTATAGTTTTGTGAGTAAAGAAATAAAGTATATATGTACAAGGTGTGATCAAAAAAAGACAGGACTGATTTTATAACTTGTTTATTTTGATGGATACAGCTTAATCGAAATTGTTGCCCTCAAAGTACATGCCTTGGCTGATGACACACCTTTGCCAACATTTCTTCCAGCTCTAGAACCCTGCCTGGTAAGCCGCCTTAGGGATCCCCTTCAGGTCCGCCATACAATTAGTTTAAATGTCTGCAAGAGAGTTGAATCGGCACCTTTTCAAGGATGATTTAACTTTGGAAACAAAAAAAAGTCTGATGGAACCATATCTGGAGAGTAGGATGGCTGCGGGATCACGGAAGTTCCATATTGCGCACCAGCTTACATGGCGCTGATCTGTCACGATCAGCGCCATGTGAGCTGGTGCGTTATCTGTCGTGCATTATTTATCAAAATGTCTCAAAATTGTCTGACAGGATCCAAAACTAATGTTCACTTCCTCGGCTATCTCCTCAGCAGTCAAATGGCAATTTACCCGCACCAAATCATTCACAAATGTGACATGGTTGGGGTCTGTCGAAGTGGAAGGCCACCATGTTCACGAATCTTCATCTGGCGAGGTTCTGCCCGATTAAAAACGACTGAAAACCACTCAAAACACTGGCTTCGACTCATAGCTTCTTTAACCAAGGCTTGTTGAATCATTCCAAATGTCTCCATAACACTTATGCCAAGTTTGAAACAAAATTTCATGCACACATGCTGTTCCTCTAGCTCCTTCATTGCTGCTGTTGCTCATGGTGATGAACAGGTTAAGACACGTACCACTGCTGCTGCGTAACAACTCGACATAAACAAATGCAAAAACTCTCGTTTTAGTCATCAGATGTGTTGCTAGATGGTGCACTGTGTCGTGTCGCTTGCGTCCGGGGTTGGCTGCGTGACCCGCCCCGAAACGCGAGAGCGAGTGAGCATTTTCCCAGGCAAGGGCTGGGGTCCCTGGAGAAATAAAACCTCCCTGCCGTTCTGGTTGATTACCCTGAAGGGCGTTTATTCTGTCCCGTACATGGTTACAGTAGGGGACCCTCTCCCAGGGAGAAGGTCGAGTGTTGGTTGCCTGAAGGGCGCGTGGAGTCCGGGGCAGCTACAGCTGCCGGATGGCGGCCGGGGTCCTCGCCGGCTTCTGGCTGGTCGCTGAAGCGGCAGGGCGGCGTCGCGGCGGGTCGGTCCTCCGTGCGGCGTCGAGCTCGGTTGGCGCTGGGAGGCGGCGCGGTGGACGCGGCATTCGTCCGGTTGAGCTTTGGGCGGCCTCGGCCAACCAGGTCCGGTAGTCCTCGAGGGTCGGCGATGATCCCGGGGTGGTCGCCGGAGGTGCTGGTGGCGGAGTGTCGGAGCGGCGGGGCGGCGGGTTTGCGGGTCGGTCCTCCGAGCGGCGCCGAGCCCGGATGGCGTTTCGTATTCGGCGCGGCTGACGCGGCATTCGTCCGGTGGAGCTTGGTCCTGGACTCAAGAGGGCAAGCGAAACCTGGGGGCGAGGATCTCATCGCTGTGCCACCAGATAGCGTGGGGGGGGAGAGGGAGAGTGAACCTGAGAGCGAGGATCTCCTCGCTCCGCCGACAGGTAGCGGGGGAGAGCGAGGATCTGCTCACTGCGCTCTTTCCCCCTTGGGACTCCCACCCTGCTCTGTCTGTAAGAGTCTCAGGGTCCTCCTTATATACCTGCCCTGGCCCGGGCGGTAGCCAATGGGCGAGCGCTGAGGGGACTCCGGGGGAGGGGAGAAGTGAAGGCACTTCCACGTGACGTTGTGACGCATCGCTCACATGCCCGGGCGGTAGCCAATGGGCGAGCGCTGAGGGGACTCCGGGGAGGGGAGAAGTGAAGGCACTCCCACGTGACTGTGTGATGCATCGCTCGCCACATGGCAGACTCTCCCCCTTTCGCATCGGAGCGCGGGTGGAGGGGAAGCTTCTCCGCTGCCGGGAGATTTGAATTTCCTTCGCTCTGCGGAGCGGGCTTTGGCCACAGTAGGCGCACATCAACTGTCTCGTTTCAATCCGTTGAATGGTTTGCGCAGAATAAAATCAGTCCGGTCTTTTTTTGATCACACCTTGTATTTATGAAATAATTCTATCAGGTTTTTCTTCATTATTTATTAATATTTGTCATTGGCATTGATCTCTAAAAGGAATGCATATTTTTTTCTTTTCAGTCACCTCCATGTTTACACTATGCAGAGGGTGATCATCCCCAGGTTTCCAGTGCGAAAAGGCAAATGATGATAGAGAAGTCCGTAATTTCTGAGGTTAGTAGTTCGGATATAAAATTGAAGTGGAATGAAAAAATAAATTGGTTGGCATGTGATGTTCTCAATGCTTCACTGATCATTCTTATGAGAAAGGAAGGAATTTTCACAGGAAATATGGTACTAATTTTCAAAGGATTCACCATTAGGCTGCCCCGTGGCAATGAAGTTTTGACTTTATTTTGGGGATATCCAATTGTCCCTCTTTGGTGAAAAAGTAACATCTTAAATTTATCCAGACTAATATATTGTAAGAAATCACAACTGGAGGTTCGTAGAAATCATTGAATACCAAAAATTGCTCTGGAAATCATCTCATGAAATTAAAGGATTTCACAATAAAACAATAATTGCCTTGACTGGATTTTGAGTGATTTCAGCTGGTTGAAACTCATGTATTTTGGTGCTCATCGATGTATGACTTCCCTAAAGTAACTGCAATGTCATTTCTTGCAGTTCTTTGAAATTGTCTCTTATTTCTTAATCCTTCAATTTGGTATTTATTTCTGAGGCTACTTTCCTCACCTGATACAAGAAAAGCAGTTATGAAAGTAAATTACTGAAGTTGAAGGGTAACTATTATGGTTATTTGATGCCCTTAGCCATGTATGAGGTGGGATAGGAGGGAATGACTCTTGCTTGGACTAATGTTGCAAAAACATTAGTTTCATGCTGTAAGTACTCAATACGTGAATAGTGGTGGAGTACAGTAAATTCGGCAATAAGGTTTTTTTTAAACCATGACTTTAAAAAAATTTCTGGGTAAGTAGGTTAAGCTTGCCTTGAAATAACACAGTCTAGGTGAATATCACTTAATTCAGCATTACTTTAGACCATGTTATGACTATTAAACTAGCCTAGTGCATAAAAAGAAAATTTAAGGTGATCTAGTTCAAGCAAATACTCAAGAGCCAAAGATGACTGGGTTGCACTCATTGTGTGTGTGTATATATGTAGATATGTGTGTGTATATATATATATATATACATATATATATGTACATATATATATACATATATATACACATATATATACATATATATATATATATATATATATATATATATATATATATATATATATATATATATATATATATATATATATATATACACACACACATATACAAAGTAACAATAACAAAAATTTAACAATAAAAACTAAATTTATAAACTAAGCCTGCGATCAATAATATGCAAACCCAATTGAAAATGTTTTTTCAGGTATCTTGCTGGGGAAATGATTCTGAGAAGGAACAAAGTGTTTCAGTTAATCATTCCTGTTCATCGGGAGAGGTCAGACTAGCCTTGGAGGTATATATATGTATTGACATTTTATTCTCTAAGTATTACAAAATTATTATTTATAATATTTGGTGTAAATTGTGTGTTTTTGAAAACAAAAATAATTTGACTACTCATTGACTAGTCATAAGTTGCTAAAATTAACTGAGTTAAATATTTCTATAAAAATTGCTGTTGCATAATTAAAAATGTTTTACAGTTACCTGCCAGGGAAAATGATTCTGGCGAGCATCAAAGTACTCCAGTTGACCATACATGTTCTTTGGAAGTGTTGAGACAAGCCTCGGAGGTATATGTATATGATATATAAAGTTAATATTTATTGAACCTCATAAGTAAATGTATAAGATGTACATATATATATACATACATATATATATATATATATATATATATATATATATATATATATATATATATATATATATATATATATATATATATATATATATATATATAGTACATATATGTATGTACATATATATTATATATATATATATATATATATATATATATATATATATATATATATAGTACATATATGTATGTACATATATATACATACATCCTGATCCTTACTGGAGTGCTATGTGGAGAGCACCCTAAGTGAGTACGCTGTCCTTGGGATGGGATATTAAGCTTGTACCCTGTACAAGTTTAACATACCATCCGTACCCCGTGGTAACTTTTCTTAAGAGTAGGCTAATGATTGTGCAGGGTTCCTCTCCACCCTTCTGCCATTCTCATTCATCCCTAATGGTGCAAAAGACCTTAGCTATTTGTTGCCTCCCCTAATAACTGCAACTGCAATCTGTACATTAACACTCTTTCTTTGTGCTGAAACTATCTCAATGCGCTAACACTGCTTAATTACATAACTGGGTCTTAAATAGAGTGGTGCTAACAAGAAATTCTTCAAAAAGTACCAGCCTACTTTCAGAATGAAATTCATTTGACAAATGAAAGTGTAAGGCTGGGAATTGAATTTTTCTGTAATTAACTGTTTGGAAAAAGAGCACTGATACCTTTCACTGTTGAATTAAAATTTAGAACTTCAAATTTTGAGAGAGATGCAATGTATTGAGCTCTTTGCCAAGTAGTAAACTGAATGTACGAGGCATACTCATAAATTAAGGGCCGTTTGCTTATATTTAAATATTAGCGCTTCAGAACACAGTTTTACTCCTGCAGTGCCATCTACTGATTCACTGAGAAGCTATAGCAGCATTTGTTTTGTTTCAGAAATCGTTTGCTTGTCCGAGCGTACAAACAACAGTGTCTGCGACAATCGTTCATCCCACCAGCTGTGAAGTGCATTCTGTCATACGATTCTTGTATGCAAAAGGATTGTCAGCTGCTGAAATTCATCGGGAGTTATGCCTAGTTTATGTACCTACAGTTATGAGTGAAGAAAAGGTTAGACAATGGTGCCATGATTTTAAAAATGGACAAACAAATGTCCATGACGAAGAGCGAAGTGGCAGGCCCAGTATTCTGACCAATGAAATTGTTTCACAAGCGGAACAAAAACTGTGATGTGATCATCGATTGACGATTAATGGCCTGGCTGAACAATTTCTTCAACTTGGACGCACTACGTGACTTCTTTTCTTGCATTGTTACCCAGGACGAGATGTGGATATCCAGAAACAAAACAGCAATCGATGCAGTGGCGACACTCATATTCACCAAAACCAAAAAAGTTTAAGCAAACTCCGTACCCAAGGCAAAAATCGATGGCCACCGGTTTTTGGGACATAAACGGTGTTCTTATATTGGAATTTATGAAGCATGGGAAAACAATTACAACTGATAGGTACTGCAAAACACTAAACAAACTGAGACGTGCGATCGAAAGCAAATGACGTGGGAAACTGTCATCTGGCGTAATTCTCCTCAACGATAATGCACGTCCTCACACTGCTGCCAAAACCAATAAGAAAATTCAAGATTTTCGTTGGGAACTCTTTGACCACCCACCGTACAGTCCTGACCTGGCACCTAGCGTCTACTTCAAGTTCTTGCCCTTGAAACAGTGGCTCGGTGGACAACGTTTCAAAACCGAAGAGGAACTCAAGAACGGCGTTGTCAATTGGTTCAACTCTCAGGCGGCGAGCTTCTATGCAGAGGGGTTCAAGAAGCTGGCGCTGCAGTAAGAAAAATGCTTTGAAGTGAATGGCGATTATGTAGAGAAGTGAAGTAGGTTTGTAGCTAACTAAAAGTGTCAATAACGGATGACCCGGGCCTGTAATACTCCTCTGATTGCGCATCCCACCGGCGCCCATACCGCGGTGATTCGGTGCAGTAATCCGGAGGATTACCGGGCCGTCTCCTCTATTTTACGCGAATTGGAGGTACCGTTCGTGACATACCAACTCCCAGAAAATCGGCGACGCGAATTCGCCCTCCGAGGCGTCCTTCCTTCCATCCCTGAATCGGAGATCCTGTCAGACCTCCAGTCTCTTGGCTTTCCAGTGATATCAGTTCGCCGTATAACTTCCACTCGTCCCTCCGAGATTGAGGGTGCCAACGGCACTCGCGAAGTTCCCCGATATCCGACCCGCACGTGCCACATCATGGCGGAGAGCACTATTGACTGCGAGGCTTTCCTCGCGATCTCTTCTCTCGCGGGTCTCCGTGTCTCCGCAACTATTTTAAAAAAAAACCAAATGAGCCGGTGCAATGCCACCGATGCCAACGTATCGGCCACACCTAGAAACACTGTTTTCTCAACCCAAATTGCGTCCGCTGCGGTGGTGACCACCTTAGCAGCGCATGCACCAAATCTCCGACCGAGCCCGCAAAATGCTTTCTATGTGGTGACGTGCATCCGGCGAATTATCGGGGCTGCGAAGTACACAAGGAGGCGAAGAGACTGCAGTTTGACAGAAAAAAGGGCGTGACATCTCGCCCTTCTCCGGCGGCAAACCCAAACCCTCCCTCCCTCTCCCGTCCCTTTGCCGCGGTGGCAAACCCATCTGCTGAGTTTCCTCCCCTCCCATAGACACCCTCTTCCCAGCCGCAAGCTACCCAGCCGTTCCCTACTCGCCCTCCGCCCCCTCCATTCCAACCTTCTCCTGCGGACGCCCCGGAAATTTTGCAATGGTTTCGTAGCATAATGGTGGAGATACAGAAGGCTCCTACCATTGAAGACAAAAAAGTTTTTATCCTTGAGCAGCTCCTTCGCATTTATGTCTAACACAGCACATACTTACACACCTGACACTCTTAAAGTCCTTGCATGGAACTGCCATGGCATTGCGAACAAAAAATATGAACTTTTTCACTACGCCGCCCAGCACCAAATTGACGTCATACTTCTACAGGAAACATTGCTCAAACCCCACCTCTCATTCTATTCACCGCATTACTTTACACAGACTCGATCGGAACTCACATGGCGGAGGGGTTGCTGTTCTAGTTCGCCGCGATCTTCCGCACTCTCTTCTTGATGTTCCCATTCTCTCTTGTATCGAAGCTCTCGGTATTACAGTCCATACCACACAGGGTGACCTTAATATATTCTCCATCTACCAACGCATAGGCAAGGCGTATTCTTTGAAAAACAGTGATCTTTCGCGGCTGGTTTCACCGCGAAAGAATGGCTTGTACATAGGAGACTGGAATTCGCACCACACGCTGTGGAATTGTTCAAGAACAAATACGAACGGTCGGACCCTGCATTCCTTCCTTTCGCACAAGTCTGCGTGCATCCTTACTCCTTTGGAGCCGACGCACGTCACAAGATCTCCTTCCTCCGTGTCAATAATAGACTTCGGTCTATCGGTAAACCTTCCTTTCGACAGGCCGCCTTCAGTCGTACGTGATTTTTTCTCAGATCACTATCCAATTCTTTTTCACCTCCCCCTCTCCTCTCCACGCTCCTTCCCCCTCCTATTCAGTCCTTTGACTGGCACCGCTTTCCCGACTCTCTCTCCGCCGTCCTGGCGCCGATCGCTCCTCTCATTTCCCCCTCTCCCGAGGACTTAGACCGCCGTGCCGCGGTCATTTCAGAGGCTTTTACTGAGGCGAGGCGCCTGGTTACTTCGCTAATCCATCCGAAGAAAAGGGTTAGGAGACGCCCCCTCCCTCCTCATATTGTTGCCATGATTAAAGCGCGCAAGACCGCCCGGCGGACTTGGCAAAGAGACCGTCTGCTGTGGGACAAGTCCAGATACAACCGCCTGGCGGCCGAAGTGAAGTAATCTATTGCGGCTTATTCATCGAGGGAATGAATGCGCCACGTTGCTTCCGTGTCGTTCGAGGATAACTCTCTCTGGCGTACGTCAAAATCCCTTCGCCTCTATCCCAAGCGTACCAACCCCCCACTCCAATTTAATGATGTCCTAATCTTCGATCCTAGCCGCAAAGCGGAGATACAAGCGACCCACCTGGAGTCAATTATGGCCGCCGATCCCGCTCCCTCTCCTGCTGACCGGAAAAGTCGTAAATTCCTTTCCAACATTCCCCCGAATCCTCCTTCCCTCCTCTTGATTACGTCTGCGGCCGATATTAAGGTTATCCTCACCTCGCTCCCAAACTGTAAGGCGCCAGGATTTGATAATGTTTCAAATCGCGAGCTCAAGCTCGCCGCCTCTGTTCCCGCTTTTCCTCTCATCCTTTCAGATTTAATTAATCACTGCTACCTCTCCTCCCATTTTCCTTCCCCTTGGAAGTCAGGGAAAGTTATTCTCCTCCCGAAACCAGGGAAAGTTGCCACCAACCCGGGAAATAGTCGTCCGATTACCCTTCTTTCTAACGTCTCGAAAATTTTCGAGAGGGTCCTTCTGACCCTCCTAGAAACCCACGTGTGCGACCGCGGTATTCTCCGTCCCGAGCAGCTTGGCTTTCGTTCGCGTGTGTCCGCGTGTCATCAGATCCTTCGCCTCAGTGAACAAATTTCGCGCGGCTTCAATCTTCGCCGTCCGACGGACGCCGTCTTCCTGGACGTCGCCCGTGCTTTCGACCGCGTTTGGCACAAGGGCCTCATTTACAAAATGCATATCCTCGACTTTCCCCCTCCCCCTCTCCTCCTCGTCCGAAGTTACCTCTCCGATCGTACGTTCCGCGTGTCCTTGGGTGATTCCCTCTCTTCTGTAAAGAGAGCCGAGGCGGGCGTGCCGCAGGGGTCTCTTATCAGCCCCCCGTTATTCAACTTGTATGTCAACGATCTGCCTTCTACACCTCACACTTACCTTTACATGTACGCCGATGACACTGCTATCGCCGCCACCTCTCGAACACGCTCCGCGAACATCAGACGACTTACAGCACACCTTGACAAACTGCACTGGTGGACACGGGCTTGGAAAATACGAATCAATCCTGACAAAAGCACACATATTCACTTTTAAGAGGACGCCTCGGTAGCTTAAGTGGCTAAAGCACTCGACCGGATATTGAGGGATCTGGGTTCGAGTCCCAGTCAAGGCGAATGATTTTTACGCTCTGAAATTGTTGCATTAAAATGCACATTAGCGGATGACTCCGTTAAAAGTTACTGTTGCGGCATCTCCCGCAGTTTCTTTGGAATTTGTAAAAGCACACATATTCACTTTTCCCACAGACGAAAATGCACACCCCACGTTCCTCTTTTCTTCCACCAACACATTATACAGAGGGCTTCATCGCACCGATTTCTTGGTGTCATTCCAGACAACCAGCTCACTTTTCAGCCGCACCTCGACTTTTGCCGTCAGAAGGCAATGGTCGCAAGGAGCCGTCTCGGCTGCCTTTCCTCCGTGATTTCTCCCCTGGGTCACGCCAACAGGATGCGACTTTACAGGTCAATCATTCGCCCGCAGTTTCTGTACGCTTGCCCCGTGTTTGCCATTCGGAAAACGCTCTGGCGTCACCTTGAAACCATCCAAAACAAGGCTGTTCGGTTGTTACTCCAAGTGAGTCGTTTCACTAGGATGGCCGATGTGCAAGCGGCACATAAACTCCCATCCGTTGCGGAATTTATTCGCTCGCAAGTCTCGTCTTTCAAATCCCGCCTCGCACCGTCTGGAAATCCGCTGCTACAAACCATCTGGGACTATGATCCCAGAGAGAAACACACTTATACACTGCCTAAAGATATAACTCGCCTATGAGTCTTTACTATGTCTTTTAATTTTAAATTTTCTTCGTAGTATTAAGCCGCTTCACGGCTGGACGGATCTCTTCCTCCGTCCTCTAAGTTATTTCAGTATCATTTTATCCGCTTCACGGTCTTGCTGTCACCCGCTTTCTCATGCCCAAGTGTAATTTCCCGCTGTGGGAAATGGGCGACCCTCGCCTCCGTTTCCTTTTTGTACCGCTCTATGCTCAGAGTGTGCCGGTGGGCAGTTAGTGCTGTTAGTGACGTACTTTTTTTTTCTTTTTTGTAAAAAGCCGTTCCCTGTCGGCTTTCCTTTCCTGTTTGATTAAGAATTCATATTTTATTCCTAGTTTTAAGTTTCACTTTCTCGCAAACCGCACTTCTACCTCAGCCATGTTTCTTTCTTCAATGCCATGCGTTTCTTATGTACAATGAGCGGTAAAGGTGGGACTTCACTCACTGGGACGGTTTATACTTGCCCGCTTGGGCAGTCAATGAACTTTTGTGTGTAAGTGTCAATAAAATGTGTTTCATATGAGTATTTTTTTTCTGTGACCAAACGGCCCTTACTTAATGTATATGCCTTGTATTTGCTGGCATATAGGATGAACTTTTTTCATGGCCTGATAAAATGCAAATGCCTAAAGTATTATGTGAGTCTTTAGTGCCAGTTGTCAAAATTATGAGATGGGATTTCTGTCTGAAACTTCTGGTTTGTATTAAAATAATTAGGTTGCATGTTGTATTTTTGCAAAAGAGTAATTTGGATCTTTCCATACTTGTTTTTTGTTCCGTAAAAATTAAAAGTTATTTCATATATTTTTTGCTTTACCAATGAAAGAGGGAGCATTTAAAAAAGAAAATGAGTTTAGATCCACTGACATCCTAAGTTATGATTTATCCAATGTGTTCATTCAGGTGTGTTTTAATTAGGCGAAATCTGATGAAATTATCTATACATTCAATTTGGATGTGAATGATGTAACTACCCACTTTAAGCTAAGCTCCCTTGGGCTGTATGCTGGTGCTGTATCCATAATCTTTGCTACTCTATGAATTTTTAGGGAAGCACTATTGGTCATATTCATATTCTGTAATAAAATGTGAATAAAAATATAAACTTTCCGTTGGAATGAATTTCAACATTTTGAATAATGTATACTCAGAAATATTTTTCAGAAAGACTAAATAATAGATGCTCTGAATAGAGCTTCCCAGATGATTTCTATATGACTGCTAATATCTATATTATTAGTTGCTGCGTGTATTAAAGTATGTCTGAGCTATTAAGTAACATGAGGATTTTTTGTTTTTTTCATTCCTGACATTGGAAGAAGGATGTGACCGCAAGTTCTAATGAATCTGAGTTTGAGCCTTCCCCATCTCTTTTACCTCAATGTAGTTGGAAGATATCAGATCCAACTATCAGCAAAAGTTTGTCTCCTGAATGCTATTTTGTATGCAATAATAAGGAAGATATTGCAGTAGACGTTATAACATTGTCATCTGATGAATCGCCGGAAATATTTGTTATGGATTGAACTGAGGGTACCTTTTGTTAAGAGGTGTTAATGTATAGTTTTGTTTAGGTTTTTTGCTATCTACTGTATAAAATATCTGTGATAATTTTTCTCGTTGTATATATATTATAGACTGGCTTCTTTTGAAATATTGTGTATTTTGAATGAAGTCTTATGTAAACACAGTATATTTAATGGTAATGCCGCTGCCATCACAAAAGTGAAGTATGACATTTCCTTACTTTTATATAGTCAGATGATGGCTATATATTTCATTCTGGGAAAGTGCAATATTTTCACTGAATGTATTAATGAGCCGGTGTATCCTATTTTTTTTGACATGATTGCTATCCTGCTTGCATTTGTGTGTATGCTTTAACTCCCCTACACATATTCCATCTCCTTGTTAATTGCATGCGATTGTTATTTTATGAAATATGCCCTTTATTCATATTAAGATTTCACTCCAAGAAACTGTGTTATCATGTGTTATCAATGAGAACACCTAGTCTATTCTGAATTAAGTAATTTACAGTATCGTGTATGTCCGCAAATGTGATGAAGCCATTTATATGAGTGTGTTTTTAACTTTTATGTTAAGGATAGCATAATAATAGCAAGGTTTTTTTAAGTAGGGTTAATTTGTTGCAAAATTAACTTAGTGATGTTGTTGACAGTGATTTCCATTTTTGGAATTTAACATTATTCATTTTTATAGTAAGCTTTAATGCTAGTCAGTATTGAATCTAATAATGATCTAATAACAATGCATTTGGTCTACATGTTTGAAATGCATTACTGCAATTATCACGGTAAATTATTTATTGACCAATTAAAGAAATAATTTAGAGGAAGTATGTACTTTCTACTGAAATTAATAATCAGATGTTGCATTCGAGATTTAACAGATTTGTAAGATAACATCTGAAAGTGAAAATTTTAAATAGTCTAATGCACCATAACACATTTCAGTTGTATTCTTAACTTTTCTTTTGGAAAAGTTTATGTTTTATTATGATACTAAGATTGGGCTGCTTTAGAAGCACAGTAAATGAAAGTATTATGTGAACAAGGACTTTGATAGTTCACAATCCTTATAGTGCACAAAATAAATTGGGCTACATATATTTACTTCCACAATTAATCCTAAATGAGCTGCATTCATTCTTACTTACCAAAGATAACATATTTTGAGGGCATAAAGTGGTCAAGAAAATGAAACTTGTTCTATCACTGGGTATTAACCTCTCTTCTATGAGAGTAATCCCAAAAGTACCTGACCCAACAAAGAAAGCACAAATATTTAGGAAAAAAATGTGTATATTTTTCAACATAATCTCCTTTCAGCCCTATACACTTTTCCTAGCGATGTTCAATAAGTTTAATACCCTTTTTATAATAAGAACTCTCTTGCTCCTCAAAAGACCATTGACTGCCATCACTGCCATTGACTGCAGACATCACTTTTTCACGGTTGAAAATCTTTGACCACAGCCATTTTTTCAAGTTTGCAAACAGAAAATAATCCGAGGGGGATAAATCTGGTGAAAAAGGTGCTTGGTGGCAATTCTAACTTTAATTCATGAATTTTGGCCATTGCAATAATGGATTTGTGAGCTGGAGCATTGTCTTGCTGAAGCAACACTTTCTTCTTCGCCAAATGCGGCCGCTTTCCCTTTATTACTTCGCTCAAATGTTGCAATATGTTTGCAAAATTCTTGCCGTTGATAGTTTTTCCTTTTTAAGATAGCCAATGAAAATTATCATCCCATGCACATCCCAAAAAACTAATGCAATGACCTTGCCTGCAGTTAAAACGGTCTTCGCCTTCTTTGGAGATAGTTCTCCATTTTGAAGCCATTGTTTTGATTGTTCTTTTTTCTTGGGTGTGATGTAGTGGACATCATGGAGTTTCATCTATGGTTATGAAATGGTGCAAAAATTCTGCTTTGTTGCTGTGAAACTTTGTTAAACACTCAATTGAAACATCTTCACGACACTGATTTTGCTAGAGTGTGAGCAAACGCGGTACCATCTTGCACCCAGCTTTCTCATGTCCAAATATTCAGATAATGTGCTATGCACTGCACTTTTTGGAATGCCTACTATGTCTGCTAGCTCGCGCACTTTCAGTCTGCGATTCATCCAGAATCACTTTGTTGATTTTCTTCACAGTTTCTGGAGTCGTCACCTCATTTGGTCGAGCAATGTGATGCTCGTGTTGACAGCTTCGTTTAAACTCTGCTACCCAATATTTTACTGTTGTAAACAAAGGAGCAGACTCACCCAGAGTAGAATCCAGTTCAGCTTTTATATTGGCTGGACTGAGGCCTTTCAAATAAATGTATTGTATCGCATAACGATGAGCAATTTCTCAATTTTCACAAATTCACTGAAAACGTTCACTATTGATGGCTGCCAAACAAATACTACTTGACTTAGCTCCTTTGAACTCGAAACATATGCTTAATTCTTGCATACTTTCTAATACAGTGATATTTTTCAAACAACTACCACCATCTCTAGGTCAGGCGGTGTACTTTTGGGCCTTCCCATGTACAAGGGAAATATCTCGTATTTTGAGATGTTCAAGAATGACTGATGGAACAAGATATCAATTTTTCTGGCACTGTAATAACACAACACCTTGTATTCTGAAGACTATAGGTTTATATTGCACCTTGGTAGCTTTTTCTAAGCGGACTGGGATGATTGTGTAGCAATATCTTTTCTAGATTTTTTAAATGTTTGCATTTTGGGTTATCTGTGAGTATTACATATATTATGTGGTATTATTTCATCCATTTTGAAAACAAATTGAAATTTGTTATTCATAAAATTAAAGTAGTAGAACAGGTAAATATAATGTCTTTTCTATTTGAAAACACTTAGACAAACCTTTAGAATTTGGAAGTATCTATACATATGTCCCAGTATCAACATTTTTCAAATTTCTATATTAAATCATTGTATAATGATGTGGCCTTAGCTCTCGTTTTTGTTGATATCGTTTAATATTATAGTTAAATTAAATTCCCATATTTTCTGGCCCATAAGATATATTGATTTCCCTCCAAAATGTGCTATGTCTTTTACTCCAAATTGTAAAATCAGCCTGCATCTAATGGATAAGGAGTATACATGTATAACTTTGACGTATAAGCTCAATCCAATTCACTGGAAACTAGTTACTTTTAAGTATTTTTTCTGTATTGGGCATAAAAAATGGCTGCCTTCATAACAAGTTTCAATAATATCACACTCTTGAATCAGTAGTATGCAACAGACTTTTAGTATTTCATTGAAAGTACTTTCTTAAAAATTCACAAATGAATCATAAATTTATTATTTGTTTAGTTTCATCCCACATGTGGTGCTGCTATGAAACATACTATGCTTTCGATTAACGGAGATGTCACCCCTCTGCTATTACATACATACATTGTATCTCTCCCGATAACCTTGAGTGGTATGAGAGTGTCATATAGGCGTAGATAATGGTCTGTATCAATACTAATTTTGATGATATCAATGCAATTACAGAAACTAAGTTAAAATGATAATAGTCTTGTGGGATCTTAAGAGAGAAGATTGTCTTACAGTTTCACATATAAACTTAAATTTGTGAATTATGCTTTAGAACATGGTAACAAGGCAGCTTTAAGGCATTTTGGCCCAGTGATGCCAAATTTCTGGTATTTTACGATGAGCAAAGGGTGGCATACGTATAGAGTCTTATTTTTGAATGTTACCATTCAATTTTCTTTGTATTAAGTGTTAACGTCAAAATACCTTGATCCTGCTCTGGCTGGCCCAAGTACTTGTATTTTTGTAAATTTTAACATGAAAACAGGGTGCATCTTAAGTGCATCTCAAGGGTCGGTAAATATGGTATTGTTATTAAATGTGTTTATAAAACTCCAAGGCTACTGCATTGCATTGATTTTTCAGTTGCATCAATAGATTGATTTTCCAGAATGATTATTGCAATCAATATGTTATGCATATTAAATAGTGATATACTGATGTGTGGCAACATGGATGCTGTGAAAGAATGTTTAAGTTTTATTCCAAAATAACTAATGTAATTGTTGATCTGGCCAATTTAGTATTCTTCTATTGGTTGTGGAAATCCACTTGGTTTTCTCCAGTTTATGGTTAATGTTATTTGTGGAAAGATTCAGCTTTTTTGTCTTGCCCATGGGTTACTCAAAATATCTAATGATGATTTTTATGTTCATAATTATATTACATTTGATTTTATGATAGTGAAAAAGGTTAGCATCATGGCCATCATATAGATTCTTGGACTTAAATTTAACAGGACTTATTTGGTAGTTTTTATCTTAGAGACTAGGGATTGCTGACATCAGAATACTATGGAATCCTTACAGTGATGGTGTCCATAACCAAAAGTTGAAATATTTTATAAATTTTCTGGGAAGTGAGTGCTTTAAGAATCTTTAAATTGAAATGCATGAGTTGCATAACAAGTGCTCCTCTGAGTTCTTTGTTTTGCTTAATTGTTTACTGATAATTACCCAAGTCAAAACGATGTGAAACTCTTAATAATGTGGAAATCTTGTGGTGGTTATTGTAGAATACGCAGACTAATGTTCCTTAGTGTAGAGTATTTTGATGCTTAAATATGTTGGATTATTCATTCAGCAGATTTCCCCTATTTAAAGGTACTTTTTGGTTGGTCTCTAAAGACTAACTTCTTAATATCATGAGAAATTCCCCTTTCTTTGCTCTAATTTGTTTCTTTCTCCATAGATTCATAGCTTTTGCATTACTCCATGCTCTTTCTCCCTCTACTAGCATTCTTTCTGCAATAATGACCCTTCAACATCCCACTACTACATTTCAGTATTTCATCCATCTGCTTTAATAGTTTTTTCTTGTTTCTCCCAAAAACTTCATCTCATTTTAACTGTGTTTAAAACTTCAACATTTGTCTTTCTCTCTTTGCTACTTATTGTCTTGATTCTTTGCCACACCCATATAGACTAGGTCACACATCCATAAAGCAATATGTTCCATATCCAAGTCCTTTCTCTTTCTTTTGTATTGGGTTGTGGTAAGTGCAAAATGACCTTAGCAGCTGGCACACCCTAATAAATGCATCACTATTAATTAAGCATTGACTACATTTTTTCACATCTATACTCAGTGCACCCATAATCAGTTCTTTTTACTTGTTGATGCATCTTTTGATTTATAATTCTTTTCCTAATGCCTCCATTATTTCATTCTTTTCCCTCTGAAATACTGCCGTCAGGCATCTCTAAGTCCATGAAACATGCGAAGATGTCCTGGCTATATTTCTGTCTGCTGATTTAATCATTACTGCAACTGCATCGCACTACTGTATAATTTCCAACCTTAATATCATCTAGGTTGTTGTTTGAACATCATCTAGGTAGTTGGTGAACCAGTTATCAGTTATAATCAAACCTCTTCTAATGCTTGTATTTCTGAAACTTACTGTTATCCCAAGAACATTTCTGATTTCTAAGCTACTTATCCACTTCTCTCTCCCATCCCTCACCTTGCTTCTGCTGTGTCCCTTTCTCTCATTTCTAGTAGATGCTTCCTAACTGGCAAGTTTTCAATTATTTCTATTAATTGATGTACAAACCTTTTAATTCCCCACAGTGACTGCTTTTTGGTAGGCACACCTGGATTGCCACTGGATTTGTTGAATGTGCCTAAATCTCTCTTAATACTGTCATTCTTCTGTCATTCACCTGTTCTATAGTCACAACCCTTCTCCCCAGTGACCTTTTCAGTACTACATTCGTCCACTCCACATCTACTCTCCACCTCACCACTATAAATTAATCTTAATCTATGGCACCAGTATTCCCAGCTATCCCTCCAACCTACCTGCTACAAACATATTTATACCTCCTTTCATTGTTTCTATCTTTATTTTCCTTGTTTCCTTTCCTTCATCATCTTTCAAAAGGCTGATGCTTTGCTTAATTTTTTCTTTAAATATCACATGCAAGTAAGTTTGTGTTTGGTTCATTAATTTTGAGTGTTCCTTATATTTTGTTAGCTACAACATTTTGTTTTGATCCAAAGATTTACTGACTGAATCCCCACTATTAATACAAAGTGAATTTTGGCTGTGTAAAATTGGAGTGCCTCATCTACACCACTCTAAACCATCATATTAAGAACCAACTGTTATAGTGAGAGCTAACAAGCACCCTTTGAAATGAGATAGGAAAATTGTCCTGACGAAATCACATCTCGTGAATTATCATTTTGTGATTGTATGTGTCTAGTATTCATATTTATAAAGTGAAAATGAACATTTCAACCATAGGAATAGGGGTTAGTTATATTTGTTTGTGTTTTTATTTGAGGCTTTTGCAGTGTTGTCCTGGAAACTAATTTTTCTAGAAAGTTTTATTGTATTGTGTCTTTACTATGGAGATGATGTTTCAGAAGCATTGCGGCCCCTGTCTGAAATGGAAACAGTGTCTCTTATAGGAATTCATCTTTGAGCTCCTATATAAGTTTATGCTTTTTCCATCCAAATCAGAGCTTGTCTGTAGACAGAAGCTGCAGTGCCTTCAAAATATGATCTTCAGAGTGAAGGTCTAATCCAGCGAAAAATTCAAAGAAAAGCTGTAACCTTAATTTTTAAATTCATTTGCATTTTGCCAAGGTATATCGACTATTTTAAACAAATCTTTATAATTTTAAATGGAAACAATTTGAAGTTTTCCATTTATAGGGTTTCCATCTCCACAAATTTGTTCTTAATGTCACCTTTAGGGAAATTTGATATTAAGTTATGATAGGAAATGAAAAGAAATTTGCTTTTCTTGGTCAGAAATTTAGACTGAATCATTCAAAATTGTTATCCATCATAATGGAGATCATAATGATGAACATATCTCCATTATGAATGGCGCAAGTGAATAGTATGGGCTTTGCCCAATGTTTCCTAGGTCTTCGTGTTCCTATTTCAAATGTCATAAGTTGATGATTTTTCACGGTTAACTATTTTCTTTTGGGAGCATCCGAGAAGAAGGGACTATTAGGTCTCAATTTTGCCCAAATAAAGACATCTATCTATTTATATCTTCCTGATCATTTGAGAGTCTATTTAATTAGAAGGCAGAATTTGACTTAGGCTTGAGGATATTTCAACTTAGCAATGTAACAATTTATATTGACTTCAGCTTATCCTGAATTTTTATGCAGAATTCATCTGATTGTTTTTGCTGATTAATGTGCAGTGGGTGTTTATGTACTTCTTGTATGGTGTTTTCTCCAGTGAAATTGAAGTAACTTGATTCACTCTTAGTCCAATTATACGATACATGTACATAGTTTATTATTTATTAGAATTCTATTTGGTTATCATAATTTTAGGTTTGTCTTGCATTACATATTGTTATTCTCTTTACCAATAAACTATAAATACTCTTATATTGGAGCATGGCAGTTCAGGGCCAGGGAGCTTTGGACTACTGACCTGAGGGCCCGAGTTCAGGTTCCCAGGGATGCCTCTCTGGGCAGCCTCAGCTCCAAATATGCTTTGTGACTTAACTGGTTTCAGATCTTCCTGGGAAACCATAGTCAGGACTGTCCTCTCTACCTTGATGTGTGAATTTTACATGTCGTATAGGGTTTTGTATAGGGTGAACTCTACCATAACCTGAAAAATGGACCTTCGGGTTGATTACTGTGTTAATGGTTTTTTTATTCTGCTGTACATGTCAAATGTAAATATTTGGATTACCTAGATAGGCTAATAAAATTATAGATCATGGGGTTTACTTAGCATTCCAAGAACCAAAATTACATTTGCCTTGCGTGTTATACAGGACTATGCTATAAGAAAGCAGTATTGATAATGATGTGATACAATCTAATGTGATGAAAGTGCCCATATCTTCATACTCTGATGTTGAGTAGGTTTTATATATAAATGTATTTTATATGAAGGAATGTTGTCAACTTAGCCAAAATTATTCATCGCTTTTAGTCATTCACTATCTTCCTAATTTTTCCAAGGAACAATATACCCAAAATTGTAATGGAAGATCTGTATAGTTTTCATACGTAGTTCAGTTCTTAATATTTCATTTTACTCATCATACTGCTTTGTTTAGGAATGGGGATGCTGCATTTCACCCTGGGTTCATTATTATTGGTTAATTTAATTTTATCTGGTATTATTTAGTGTCTGTCAGTTTTTTGACTGCATCATCTTAATTTTTATTCTTGGTGTATAGTTATATTACAAACTTTTTTGGAGAAAATATTTTGCCTTATGGTGGATATATGTGTAGTGCTTGTGATATATTTTTAGTAAAAATCATTTTTTGTTTGATGTTGTTCTTGATTTCATATTCGTTTCCATTTATCATTTTGAATGCTTGTTCTGTTATTGTGGTGCTTTCCATTTCTTCTTGAACCAACTAGTATCTACTTCTGTGTAAAGCTCAACATTCATGTCTATTATTATTCATGAGCATTACATTCTTAAAATTCAGTCAGAATAACCAAAGAAAGCACTGAAATACTTATGTCAGACAGTTCCTTTGCGAATGTATAAATCATAGCCCTGTCAGGTAGTAACTTTTTGATAGCTCACAATTTTTTCTGTTTCATGGAGAAATAAAGCATGCATGTGGCACGTTTCATATCAACGAAATTTTTCCTGTATTCTGCTAGAATGGCTGGACAAATTTTATCATTATGGAAATCCTGTTTGTAAATAGGAACATAGTGAGCAATTTGATCCCTATTGTTCTCATATTAATCTAGAGGGATGTGAACTCTTCATTTTTCTAAAGTAAGTTGTTGCCGATTTCATTCTTAAAAAGGTATTTAATGCCTCCTCCATGACTTCAGAAAAATGTTTTAGTTCTATTTACCAGGGTTATTTAAATAATGTAATTAGCCCTAAGTCATGCCGTGCTGTAAATAGTGACACTTACATAACGGTATAAAAATTTGCCTATATAAATAATATAATGTGGGAATTGGAAATTGATGGTAGACAAAGGAAGGTGATGAGGTCAGGGATTACAACTGAAGTATAAGGAATGGCCATGGGGGGAAAGAAATTTGAGTTCTGCTGGAGATGGGGATTAATCATCCCCAATAATTGGTTCAGATACTAGAAAAGGTGTAGGTATACATGGAAAATGCCAGGTGACTCAAAAAGGTATCAGTTAGATTATATTATGGTTAAGTACATTTTTAGGAACAGTGTGATCAATTCACAGTTTCCTGGGAGTGGATATGGACTCTGATCTCAATTTAGTAGTCGTGAAGTGTATTGTCTGATTCAAAAAGATAATTCAGGGGTGGTGGGTTGGGAAATAGAATGAAGAAGCATTAACTAGATTGACAAGGAAGGGCTATCAGCTGGCTGTAGAGAAAATCATGAGTGAGGGAAAGGAGCTGAGTACTGCTGAGGAAAAAATAGGAATACATCAAAAAGGGAAATCGAAAGTTGCAAAAGTAACTATAGGAATTGTTAATAGAAAAAGGACAAGACAACCAAGGATTGCAGGATGAAATGATTAGAAAAATAGATGAAGGAAGGAACTGGAAGAATGTAAATTCAGAGGTTGGAGGAAGTACAATGAGTTAAACAATAAACTGAGATGGGTAACAGATAGAGTAAAATAGGCATGGTGGAAAAGAAAGTGGGAGGATATGGAAAGTTTGCAGATTGGTGCACTGTACAAAAAGATTGTAAAACTATCTGGAAGTGAGAAGGGAAAATCTGTGGTCAAAGTTCACAGTTAAAGATACGTCAGGTAAAATAATAGTTAAAGTGGAAAAGATCCAAGGGAGATGAAAGTAATATATAGAACTGTATGGTTAAGAACTTAGGCCAACCAGCTTAGACATAGAAAGAGAGTATGATCTAGATCAGGGGTGGCCAAGCTTCTTGATAGTCCGAGCCATTTTTCAAAATTTGAAATTTTTTGCGAGCCGCAATTAAATACGTATTTAAATGTATGCAAAAAGGTATTAAAACATCTTTAAAGAAATTATATCTGTTGAAAACATATAAATAAAAGTACAAATTATGCGTGTTGAATTTAAATATTAAAAATTAAACACATTTATTTTACTTCTCTTGATAATTCTTTAAAATTTGGTGGATAGTTGGTGACCACTTCTCAGTAATTCTTTCAGATACTGGTTAGTTAATACTGATCGGTGTTTGGATTTCACAAATTTTATAGTGGAATGAAATGATTCACATAAGTACGTTGTTCCAAATATTGAAATAATTCGGCAAGCAGCCTTTTTTAATTCAGGATACTGTGATTCTGGTTCAAATTTCCAAAATTCAGTAATTGGCGTCGACTTATATTTCAGTTCTAGAGCTTGATCTTCTTGCATCTCTATTAATTCTAATTCTCCAGATGCTTTTTGGGTCATAATTAGTGAGTGGGAAACTCACTTTTAATTATGTTTATTTCAAATGGATTCAGGAAAAAAATCAAGAGACTATTTAAAATATTTCAGGTCTTGAAATCTATTTTGGAATCCCGTCAATATTCCCTCTTGCTTTTTTATATATTCGTTGAGTTTTTCTTGTTTAATATTGGAACATTTTTTAATTCGAGGAAAATGCCAAAATGTTTTATTATTTAATGTCCTTTTGAAAAAGTTATTTGAAAGTAATTTATTTTGAAAACTAAATACACAGTGTGAGAGGTCAGTTATTATTTTATCTTTACCCTTCAATTGTAAATTCAGTGTTTTCAAATGTTCCATGACATCAGTCAAAAACATTGTCTTGCAACCACTCGTCATCATCTAATTCTGAATAGGTTGGTTCCTTTCCTTTTAGAAATACAGTTATCTGATCAAACAAATCTAAAAATCGATTTAATATGTTGTAGCTAGAAAACCATCAAAAAATGCAAAAGAAATTAATAGGTTCTTCGTGCTTTAATTCTTCAAGGAAATTTTTGAATTGTGGATGATTTTTTTGCATTGAGTCTTGGAGAAAGGAATCTGGCTGAAAGGTTTTGTGAGATCAGAGTCAGTACCTATTCCAAAAAAGGTGAAGGCTACATCATGTAAAGGGTGGAGAGCAGGGCAAATGGTTACTTAGGAGATAATCAGTATAGGTTCAGGAAGGGGAGATTCATGCGTGATACCATTGCTGTAAAGAGATCAATAATCGAGAAGAATATAGAATACAATCAGGTCGTATTTGCATGTTTCCTAGATTTCAGAAAGGCATTTGATGGCATGGATTGGGAAAAAGTAATGCATATATTGTGGAAAATTGGAACAGATTGGAGGGACAGATGACTATTTTGCAACCTGTACATGTCTCAGACCGCTCAGGTGCAAGTGAGGAATGGAGTCTGGATGGTTAGCATTATGAAGATGTGTAAGGCAGGGTTGCCCATTATCACCGTTGCTGTTCAACATATATGTGGAGGTAATGATTAAAGAGGCATGGGAAGAACTGGTGGTAGGAATGAAAGTTGACAGGGAAATCGTAAAATCAGTTAGGTTTGCTGATGACCAAACTTTAGTTTGTGGGTCAGCCAAGGGGTTACATGCATTGCTGAATGAATTGGAAATTCAGTGTGACAGATATGGGATGAAAATCAATATTAATGAAACAAAGGTTATACAATTATCCAGAAAGAAAAAGGCTAAGCTTAACATTAAAATAGGGAGGCAAAAACTAGAGCAGGTAGAACAGTTTACGTATCTCGGTAGTGTTTTGGACTAACACGGTCAAAGTAGTAAGGACGTAAGGAGAAGAATTGTGCTAGGCAAAGAGGCCTTCACAAGGAGGAGGGAGTTAATGACGGGGATGTTGAGTAAGTCTGTTTAGAAAAGACTCGTAAAAACTTTGATATGGAGCGTAGCTATGTACGGTGCGGAAACATGGTCATTGAAGCAGGAGGATAGACGTAGATTGGAGGCTTTTGAAATGTGGGTGTGGAGAAGGTTAGAGAAGGTGAAACGGACCAAAATGAAAACAAATGAAGAAGTACTTGGTATAGTGGGCGAAGAGAGGGGTTTGTTGGGGGAAATCCTATATGTTGAGGCAGGAAAAATGGATGAGGGGCATATTGATCGGCAGTGGGATGATGAAGACTGTAATAGAGGGGAGAATGTTAGGCAAACAAGGAAAGGGAAGGAACAGGATAGGAATGTTGGGTAGAATGAAGGGAGGACGGGAATATTTTGAGATGAGGAGGGACTTTATTTGTAGAGTAGGATGTTGGATTTTGTTTTGTTAGGAGAGTTATTTATTTGGTAGTTGTGTCCATCCGAAACCTACCTTTACTGAAAGATTTCCTAATAATGTATCTATACTCCTGAGGGATATGGTAATGCAATGGGTAGAAAGTTTGACTACTTGTTGCTGGTCTGCTAATACATTTTTATCTCTCCTGACAAACTCAAGAGTAATAAAACTTTGTTCATGTGCTTCTGGATGTTCAAAGCTTGAGGAAAATGTTAATAACTGGATAATAATTAACAGGAAGAAGAGGATTACTGTTTCAACCAAAATGATTTTACATGAAGTCGGAAAATCAGCGATAGGTATTTCTATTGGTGATTTTTATGAAATATCATGGTACAAGAGATCCATGAAGAGAAATGGTCTGTACGTACATACTAATAGTACAATATCACCAAAACTGCCATTTGCGTACAAAAGTAAGGTAATAAGGCATCGACTCATGATGTCAGACGGATGGGAAGAACGAAATTGCTGTTGATTTTTTGTGGTGGTGATTTGTTGAAAACGTTTTGGCAGCAAGTCAAATGTGAGACTATCCAAATGTCTTTTTAAAACTCTGGAATTAACAATGTGTTAGATGGAAGTGGATATGTCATTGTGCATGAGGGAATAATTGGAAATGACCACAGTGGTGATAAAGTTCTGGCATTCTACTATGAGTGAACGTTGATAAAGCTGCTAATTTTTCAAAAAAACAATTCCATTTTCTTTCTATAAAGGGTCAACATTCAAAATATTTTGATCCTTTTCTGTCTCAAATATTTTTCATAAATCTGGCCTGGAAAAATCACAGTATATCATCTGCGCTCAATGTTGTGTCTCATAGTTAGTTTGTATATTTATTGATTTAAATACCCATTTTGTGTTGTTAATTTTCATATTATATTCATACAATTTATGATACTTGCAGGTCTTCTTCATTCTCTGCTAAAACTCTGATGTCATCTGCGAAGCATTGCATGCTAATTTATGCATCTCGCACCCTAATTCTTTTCATGCTGATTCCTTTTGCTTCAATTATTGCTTCTTATAAGCGCATGTTGAATGACACTGGTTGAATTTTGCTGCATTGAGTATTTAGGTGTGTGAATATTTTTGTATATGGAATTGGATCCTGGTAGCTGTTATTCTCCCTTAATCTAAGCCTAACTTCAAAAACGAAGACCTGAAACTATGATAGTTTTCATCAGTTCTTAAAACTATGATAGTTTATAATACTAATTGAGAAAAATAAAAAAAACAGTCAACTACTAGTTCTAAAGCTTTCACCTACATTACATTTAATTTGCATCCACAAGAAAAACATGATTTTCATTTCAGCTTTTTTATCTTTCATATATTTTCAAAATTTTTTTATTCCCCTTTATGGTAGAAGTTGGCTACATGAGTGAAATAGTGAGCATTTTTTTCTACATAGAGTAAATATAATTAAGGTGTATTGTGAAAACAATAATCAGTTTAAATCAGCACCTTTATTTAACTTGAAATTGGTATTCTACTAGACAGGATAGGTTTTTGACGAAAGAGAAAAATTTTCTTAGATTAAATGAGTAGCAAATGCCATAAATTGAAGCCTTTATGTAATTGCTGTTAGCTCCACTAAAGGCAGTTAGATTTATGAAATAAATAGTGGTACATGTACTTAGTAGAACTTAATTCTTGCATTGCTTAGGTAATGGTCATATAATACAACATTAGGAACTAGGATATTAGAGAAGACAAGAAAGAGTACTACGAGCATGCTATATGCACAGCCTCCAGAAGCATAGAGTAAATGCACAAGTTATTAGTTTCTTGTTAGAAAGGCAACGACAAAGTAATAATGAAATGGTATTCACAAATGACCAAAAGATAGAGCATGACATAGAATTTGGGAAAAATGAATAAATAAATATTTTAGTGTGGAAGACGTTTAGAAAAGTACATTAAATACCTAAGGGAATAATTTTGATTTTGGTAATAACAAATGCCTAGGGAAAATAAAATCATATTATGTGAATTCATACCCATTCTTGTAAATTGTCAAGCAGCTGTATAAAGTGTAAAGAGTGGGTTTAAATTTAAAAATTGCATAGCAAACGCTGGAGATGCAAAAGCTAACAATACTCTAAGATACATTTGCATAGCAGATTACTTCAATTCATAAATAGGAACTAGAATTAGATCAGCAAATCAAAGGTTACTTATCCTAACACAATGGTCGCGACATCATAATCGGTGGGGATTTCTAAGTGCCGTCTATTGACTGGAGCACATATACTGGTAGTAGTAGTAGTTTTAAAACGGGCTGTTAAGACAAAGATATCTGTGAATCGCTATTGAATTCTTTTACGTTGAACTCATTGAAATAACTTTTCACTTCGCCATTTAGGGGGGATAATATTCTGGATTTGTTAGCAACAAATATTCCTTAAAAAGCCTTAAATATAGAAACTATAAAAGGAATTAGTGACCACAGGGCAGTAAATGCTAAGTTTTCGCTGTATAGGGTCCGAAATAAGAAACCTAAAAGGAAAATTTACTTGCTTAAAGAAGGGGACTACAATGGCCTAAAGTGCATGCTACAAAATCAATTTGCTAGTTTTAAGAAAGATAATAATCACGAAAATATTTAGGATACGTGGGATCACTTCCTTGAGATCACGCGCTCAACAGTCAAGTTCATTCCCATTAAAATTAATAAAAGATAACACAGAACCTAGTGGGTACAACGCGGATGATAGAAAGGCAATACGATGTCAAAGGCTATGTCACACCAAGATGAAAAATTGTTCCCAGAAGAGATAGTGAGTGAGGGTAACGCCTAGATATTTAATTGAGTCAACACATTCCATTTTGGTGTTCCCAATGTTTGCTGTTCTGGCGTTACCCTCACTCTTGACCTATCCTGGGTGAAACACATTCGGGGAATATGTGGACAAGCTAACATAAAATTATCATTTATTAGAAGAGTAATAGGTAAATGTGATGAAAAAGTCAAAGAAAAATACTACCTTTCGCTGGTTAGGCCTCATTAATATGCTGCAAGTATATGGTATCATCACAAAGTTGGATTGACTGCCAAATTGGATCACGTGCAACGTACAGTAGCTAGATTAGTAAAACGTTTTGATGAACTTAGTAGTGAATCTAAAATATTAGAGCAGCTAGCCTGGGAATCACTCATGGAGCGATGGTTAAATTACAGAATAAATGTTTTGCATAAATTGGAAGGACATCTCGTTTGCATTAATGTTGGAAACGTATTATTACCCCCTTCGTACCTTGGTAGGGGAGATAATATCAATAAAATTATAGAGATTGAGTGTAGAACAGATCGATTTAAGATGCCATTTTTTCCACGAACGATAAGGGATCAGAGTAGCATTGTCCGACGGCAGTATGGTCATATTCGGGTGAAAATCAGTCTGGTGTGTATTCACCCCCTGCTACAGACCTTTGCAGTGGCTTGCAGGGTGCTAAAATAAATAATAAAAACATGTTGTACCTTTTGCTCATTGCTCAACGTAAAATTTCAATCACAATAACAAATCCAGTACTAGTATTTTCGCATTATGAAATTCCGATCGCATATCATACGAGGGGGGACCCAAAAGTAACGGAAATTGGGCCGCGGCGGGGAGGGGGGGGGGGGCTTTGTTCGGCCGGTCGTACGTCAGGCTCACGCCACCTGGGTCAGTATGCGCAGCGCCGTCGCTGTGACTGGATCGGTCCGTCCGTAAGAGCTGTTTCAGTGAAACAGCTTTTTCCATTTCGACGTGATGGCGGATTATCAAGAGCAACGCGCTGCAGTGAAATTTTGTTTCCTGTTGGGGAAACCGGCCGCGGAAACTATTGTAATGCTCAAGACTGCTTAAGGGGAAGCTGCTCTAAGCAAAACCAGAGTCTACGAGGGGTTTACACGTTTTAAAAATGGTGAAATGTCAATTGGAGACCAACCCCGTTCAGGCCGCCGTTCAACATCAAGAACTGACAAAAACGTCGACAAAATCAAAGCCCTCATTCGTGAAGACCGTCGCAGAACCATTGATCAACTCCGGAAAATAAAAAATTTATTCATAAAACTGGAATAAACACTGTGCCAGGGTCAGATACCTTCCCCGCCCCCTCCCCAACAGCCACGTGACTAAATGGCATAAACCCGGAAGTAAATAATAGAAAGCCGAAAGTATGCATGCACTCGATGCTAAGCTAGTGGAGCAGCATGTCAAAATTCTCCTTAACTCCCGTGCTTTCATATTTTTTTGGGTCACGATGTCAAATGCCACTGAAACAGCAAGAGAGACTCCAGGTATTGTTAAAATAATGGATAATTTTTTCGGGCTGGTCTGAAAATGATCGTGAAAGTACCAAGTGGACATATTATTGGCCTGGTAAAATGCAGTTTAGCTTTTTTTTACTAAAGATTTTATTATTTTAAGTCTAACAAAAAATCAATCAACATGAGGTAAACAGGTTGCTCAGTTAAAATGAGAACCTGTAGAGGAAAATTAGTTATAAGCTAATCAATTGATGTAGCACCTACCTTTCAATGAAATTTCATGCGGTGAAAAATAGGCTGCTTCCTTAAAATTTTCCTAATGAACATCATCATGAATTGAGATAGTTATGATAATTATCGAGATTATAGCAATTCTAGAAACTGATAATATGCTAAACCATAATTTTCAAAATAATTCATCATCAAGTAATTATTATGAATGATATCCTGCTGCTAGGTTTTGGATGGGCGCATATTAACCATCACTATATTTCCAAGTGGCGTGAAATAATGTAATTCATTGATTATCTTCGATGTCACTGCAGGTAAATTATTTGTCATGGTCATGACATTATCTGGTTATAGTTGTCTGGCACGAAAGGCGCATTTTTTAAATATGCATGCAAAATTGTGTGAATTTACGTCAGATATCCGAGCGTCAGCGAACGAAATAAGTAAATTGAAAGCCCAGTTAGGCTGATTGACAAGCTCAACCCGTTTTTACAAAATGAATGGCGAGTCATTTGCTTCACTTCAAACGAAAAAAAATATTCGGTTGAATTATTTTGAAGAAATCGAGCATAGCACTAGTTTTAGCCCTGCCATTCCGGCCATTTCAATCTTTACTTGACGTGTCATATTCTCGCTGATCACTTAATTGAGAAAGATTTTAACATAGACTTACTGATATAAGGAATAAGAGCTATCAATTTTTTTAATGCGTGAAAAATCGAGCACAATTAACATGTAAAGATTTCTGGCCAATTTTTAATTCCCCACTTCGCGATGCGATATAGCGATGAGCGATTAATTTCTCTAAATAGAGTTTGTCCGATACAACAAACTTGATTGCGATTCAGATGCATGTGCCGATATGCACATAGTCATAGGGAGGAAGAAGTGGCCTGCATAATATCATCTAGACGAGCTAATACGGACAT
The DNA here is from genome assembly GCF_022747635.1 of Hetaerina americana. NCBI lineage: Eukaryota > Metazoa > Arthropoda > Insecta > Odonata > Calopterygidae > Hetaerina > Hetaerina americana. Next base: position 35,162,852 of record NW_027286070.1, read on the forward strand.
TTTGTGGGTTAGTGATGAGAGATTCAAATTTAGTTGTGGACCAAAGTACAGGTGGGGAATTAAGGTACCAAAAATGGCTGCGGGCAGAAAATATGCATATATTGATAAAATTGGAAACTGTCAAAAGACACAGAAGATATCGTTTTGATTATATTATGTTTCAGATGTAGGAACAGCGCCATCAATTATACAGTTTTCCGCGAGTGGACGCAGAGTCGGATAATGATTTAGTGCTTCGAAATGTACCGTCGTATTCAAGAGGGGTGAAAGGTGACGAAAGTGAAATGTAAGGAAGAGGGAGAAATACGAGTAATCGATTGATAAAATTCTGGGCACAAAGGAATAAGCACAGTAAAAGACAGACTGGGATACTTTAATTAAAGAATGACAAAAGCGACAAACTAAACAATAGAGACGCTAATTTAAAAGAGGATTAAGAAAGCCGTGGATTACTTGAGAATTTACATAAATTTGAACGAAGAAAGAAACGAAAGGACTTGACCAAGGAGTTAGGGTGAAGAAAATATAAGGGTAAATAATGAACCAAGGTGAGGCACTAATGCGTCGGAAACAACCTAATGGAAAGCGTGAGTAAAATGTGAAGACATAGAATGGAGGAGGTAAAAGAGGAAGGGGTAGAGTGAGAGGAGGAGAACATGGGCAATTCATACACGGGGAATAGCCATGTGAGTGTCATCTCGCGGGTTCCTGCCTCTATGATACTCCTGGATTGTGGGAGTCTTTCGACTATTGCTACGAAGAAGCAGTTATCAAAGGGGTTGACTGGAAGGGCAAATGGAAGAATGGTGTTTCTGAGCATGAGATTATTTAGGAAAGCGGCTGTTTTGGTGGGATACCGATGGTCATCCATTGAGAGGGAAAGGGATATAGTATGTTTTTCGATATTATATGCTTTTATTTATTTCAGATTAGCAATTATCAAATATTTAAAAAAGTTCTTGAATTCCTACATCAATAAATTGATCATCTTATTTTGAGATTAACAAAATTCATGCAGCATGTCATTCCCGGAGGTCCTCGTAAGACCTTGTCTATGATTCTATCACTGTTTACCCCAGCATTAGGACTCTCTACAAACCAAAAGTAAGATGGAACAATAGGAGTAATCCTAGAAAATTTTCGTCGCCGGAAATTGCTGAGACCTAGCAAACAGTAAGGGGTAATAGGATTCGGATGAATGAATTGCTGAAAATAGTTTCCACCCCGAGTAAACTGAACGGATGTATTCGTCAACTGAGGCCAAAAAGTTTTTTTTACGGATTATTTCTAAATAAATAAATCCCATTACTTCCTTATATGTGGACTTGAAATTCATAATAGGACGATACTTTCCATCAAGGTATCGGCGAGCTGGTGTTGCGCATTCATTCTTTGCTGCTCTATCAAGCAAGGTGACATCAAAATATTATTTTCCCCTCGACATTCGTGACAATTGTACTACTATTACAAGGATTTTCCTTGGTTTTAAAACCGATTAGGACTGTTTGTATTAAATATTGGGGTCGTAAATTATTCTGTATTTACCTAAATCGGGTGTGAATAATTCACAAAATGTGTATGTCAGCAAATGTAAGCGATCAAATCATTCCTTTTATTCATTTTCAAAATGGCAACCTTGATTATTAAGATTAACGTCTGGATCCGATTATCAGTCTTTACTGTAAAAGGAGCTAATGTAATGATTTTTGCTTTTGCTCGTCACTGTTACCTTAATTTTTCTCGAAATGGGTTGTTTGTCGAGTATCCGATTTTACAAAGTTTCAGTTAGTTATGACGTTTGCCACAGTCATACTTTCTCCAAATGCTACCGACTATTAGGTGGCCTAAGTAGTTGGCTAAGGGAAGTTCTGCAGCCTGTATCAGCCATAAGAAATAAGGAGCACGCCCTGATTACTAAATAAATATCAAGTGACTTACTCTTCTCTCTTATGAGAGGGAAACCTTATTAAAATTTCTCTCCTAAGATATAATTTTCGTATCCTTTTTCTGCTTCTATGCTGCATAGGCGATTTTTATGTATAGTATACTAATTTCGTGATGACATTATTTGCTGGAAATCACACTTGTTTGGTTAAATTTTCCTGGCTTTTAACGCTTTGCACTGATTTATTGAATGGCATTTCCCAATAAATACTTATTTCTATGCAATATGCTAACAATTCAGTTATCGCACCCGAACATCTATCGCGTCGTTTTCGCATCATCATCAAGTTAAGTTCTTTTCTTTATAAATACTTTTAGATTTGTCTCAAGCCATATTCTACATGATAATAGCATGGTTAGAGCATGCATTTAAAAAATAAGTTAATAGGATTAAATATTGCCACGTATATTCTCTCCTAAGAATGTGGTATATATTGAATGGGGTAGTATGCTTGTGAATTTAATTTTTTTGTGGTTAAAAAGTGTCTAGATACTCGTATTTAAATTTTTTCATTTATGCTTATTACAGGGACTTTGACCACCGAAGGATTTAGTCTTGGATTCAGCACACAAAATTTGTTTGGTAATGGATCAACCTAACTACCCAAAGAGTCTTGATTCGTACCGCATTGCTGTGCACCTACTTTTTAAAACTATGTTGAAACTCTACTGCCAAACCCTCTTATTGTGTAAAAAGTAAATAAATAATTAAGTGGGTTAAAGCTTAATTTAAATGTAATAATCAATAGAAATACTACAGTGAAAACTTCCTTAATCATAATTGGAATAATTCTTTATTAGAGACACATGCTTCAGGAGAAAGTTAAATATTTCTAAAAGCTGAAGAATGCAAAGTTTTATGGTGCTGTGTTAGTTAAAATATTAGAATGAATTATGTCCATGTATGCATGCAATAAAATATTATTTGTACACGGAGATTAAATGAACATTCCTGAAATTTGAAATCTCGGTTAATGTGTTTTTGGGGTTTTGGGAAAATTTGTTCTTTTCCAGTAATATTTCACCAAAATCCATAAAATTAATGTTAACTATTTTTCTTTTTCGATGACATTCAGATGGTTGAAACTACTCTGTTTGGGAAAAAATGAAAAATGTTTATAAACTTTTTATCACGATTTTAAATGCATTTTGTCGCCTCTGTACATGGCATCTAATATTGCATTCCTTCTTTCAAAAAGAATTCTATCTTTTTAAAACAAGAATCTCCATCACCTAACCCTAGGTAAGGAGTCGCAAATTTTGCTCATCAATCATCGTTATCTGCTGACTATTTTGGTCTTATTTGTTATTGCGAACGTTAAATTACCTTTGGGGTATTGGTTACCTTATGAATTTAGAAGGTTAACCAATTTTAACTATTAGACTATCCAAATTTATTTAAAACTTTAACTAACTTTTAGGGGTTAAAGTGAAAAATGTGCCGAGGAGACTTAAATTTTCTCAGGTAAGCACAGCGTTAAGGTAAATATGCTTTGAATATACAACTGTTATGGTAAACTTTTTCTGAAAACTCATGGGTAGGCCCAGAAGTACCCGGCCTGACCGGGAGATGGTGGTATTTGTTTGAAAAATATCACTGTATTAGAAAGTATGCGATATAAAAAGCATATGTTTCAAGTTGGAAGAAGCTACGTTACGTAGTATTTGTTTGGCAGCCATCAATATTGATCGTTTTCAGTGAATTTGTGAAAATAGAGAAAATTGCTCATCGTTATGTGTTACAATACTTTTATTTGAAAGGCCTCAGCCCAACCAATATGAAAGCTGAATTAGATTCTACTCTAGGTGAGTCTGCTTCTTGTTTACAACAGTAAAATATTGGGTAGCAGAGTTTAAACGAGGCTGTACGAGCTGTCAAGACGAGAATCACTTTGCTTGACCAAATGAGGTGAAGACTCCAGAAACGGTGAAGAAAATCCACAGAGTGATACTAGATGATCGTCAACTGAAAGTGCGCGAGCTAGCAGATATAATAGGCATTTCAATAAGTGCGGTATATCGCATATTAACTGAAAATTTGGACACGAGAAAGCTGTGGCAAGATGGGTGCCGCGTTTGCTCACACTCGAGCAAAATCACTGTCGTGAAGATGTTTCAATTGAGTGTTTAGCAAAGTTTCACAGCAACAAAGCAGATTTTTTGCGCCGTTTCATAACCATAGATGAAACTCCATGATGTCCACTACTTCACACCCGAGACTAAATAGCAATCAAAACAATGGATTCAAAAAGGAGAACCAGCTCCAAAGAAGACAAAGACTGTTTCATCTGCAGGAAAGGTCACGGCGTCGTTTTTTTGGGATGAGCGTGGGATATTTTGAAAAAAGAAAAACCATCAACGGCGAGTATTATGCGAACTTATTGCAACGTCTTAGAGAAGAAATCAAGTAAAAGTGGCCGCATTGGGCTTGGAGGAAAGTGTTGTTTCATCAAGACCATTCAACAGCTCACAAATACATTATTGCAATGGCCAAAATTCATGAATTAAAATTTGAATTGCTACCACATGCACCCTATTAGCCAGATGTAGCCCCCTCAGATTATTTTCTGTTCGCATACTTGAAAAAATGGCTCGGTGGTCAAAGATTCTTCAACCGTGAAGAAGTGTAGTCGGCAGTTAATGGCTATTTTGAGGAGCAAGACAGTTCTCATTGTAAAAAGAGTATCGAACTTATTACGCATGGAATTGGAAAAGTGTAAGGACTGAAAGGAGATTATGTTGAAAAATAAATACATTTTAGCTAGATTATCGAGCGAAAACCTCTAAAGATTTAAAAAATTTGATTAATGACACATCGGTTGTTTTTGTTCGTTAAAGTGAATAATGCGTGAATCATGGAGTCTAAAAAATGCCCAAGTACGAGGGTCATCCGGAAAGTAGTACCCGTTCGTGCCGCATGAAGTGCTGACGACGCGAGTAGCCGCTGGACGAGGTCAGATAGCTTCAGTGGCTTGTCTGCCTTCTCTGAGCCAAGTTGCGTGACGCTAGCATTGCCTGTGTTGTTTCTGTGATTGTTTACAATGTTTAAAAAAATTGAGAACGCCGCCAGTTGTGAAGTGAGGGCAGTGATTAAATTCCTCAATGCAAGAAACGTTCGCCCATGTGATATTCATCGCCAATTAAAGGAGGTGTATGGAGACAATGTAATGGACGAGTCGTCTGTTCGGCGGTGGTGTCGCAACTTCAACATGGGGAGGGGGAACACACACGACGATGAGCGTTCGGAGAGACCGTCTGTCATTACAGACCAACTGGTGAGCTCAGTTGACGAATTCGTGAGGAACGATCGGCGCGTCACAATTGATGACATCTGTGAGCATTTTCCCAATGTTTCTCGAACAATTGTTCATGAAATTGTTAAACACCATCTGCATTATGCAAAAATTTGTGCAAGATGGGTCCCTCGCGTATCTCAATGAGCTGGCGGCGAAGGACTATGCAGCAGGAATACAGAAACTTGTCACACGTTATGACAAATGCCTTAATTTGCTTGGAGATTATGTTGAGAAGTAGTTTAAAGTATCCTCTTTCAAATAAAAGTTTTTATGTTTGTTAATATTTACTTTTGTGTCTTTATTTCACGAACGGGTACTACTTTCCGGATGACCCTCGTATCTACTGTAACCAAGCTGATTAGTAAACAAGATCAATCTCAAATGAATGAATACGTGTATATAATTTTGCAAAGGTTTACTAGAAATCAACATTGGAAATCTACTTTGCGACACATTTGATGAGTAAATGTATATTTTATAAATTATTCTTGTTTAAAAATGCCGCCTATTTATTTCATATAATTTAAATTAAGTATTGGTATTTGGTTATTGATGCCTGATTGGAAGATATAACTAAATTATGTTTTTGATAGGAATTTTTGGCGTTGTATAAAACGGCGAAAATGAATGAAATTAATTTTAAAATTTGGAAGGACTCTACGCGTGGACATCTATCTATCAAGATACTGATTTTTATTTGCCTGCACTTTTTTTAGTGAAATTCATCTCTCAACCAAACCGTATACTTCGCTTCTTTCACGTAACAGTATTCTTTGTTATTTTATCAATATTTAATACTTCTAACAAAATGTTTGCAGGATGAAATAAATTACGAGGACATTTTATTTACAAAATATTATCGTACTCTTCAAAATAAAGAGCAATTCATCCTTAAAATATCTGTATAAAATTTGTGGTTAAGATTTTCACATGTGTTGCTTGCGGTCTTCAATATTTAGCCAATATTCTCGTAGATTTTTCATAAGGCATGACTGAGAACTATGGAAACTGCACCCATTAAAAACCTGTGCCTTAAATAAGTTATGCAATTTGGAAAATACCTTAAGAATGACAAAGGTGTGAGATAAGGCGTTTCTACTTGCGCAAAACACAATTATGCTACAAAAATTAATATTGTTTTTGATTTGACCAGCATGTACCCGAGATATATATGAAATTCAAAGTGCTTCCTTGCACTATCCTATGAATTTATAATTCACCATTGCAATCATATTTTACATTCCTTTAGTCCTGAATAGCTGGAAATCTTTCCGATCGATCTAGATTACGCTTCTGCTCGCCGCTGTCGCCGGTTGGAAACGAATTCGCCGCTATGGCGACTTCATGCATCTGTACACTCATGTCAAAATCATGAACGTTTTGAGTTGACGGGAACAAATGGGCTCAAATTTGACAAGGCATGGGTGACGTTTTATAATAAGCGGATTCAAGATAATTCAATCCATTTTCCCTTGGGTATTGAAAAAAAAACTTAGTATATTTGATTCATGCTTGAAATATCCGGATTAGCATGTGCGTTGCCCGCTGGGGTACGATTGGCACTCTAAATGACATGACTAGACTTCGGCTACTGTCTATCTAAAATGTCGATGTTCAAACAGTAACTATAGAAAAACACTTTTGACAGTCGGCTGTTTCTTGAATTTGGTCTTTATTTTTTGAGCGACCTTAAAAGATAGGTGATGTAGGTGAAGTGTGATTGATCGATTCAATCGATCAAATATTTAGAAAGCCTATTATTTTCTAGATACGTTTCTTGCGAGACTTTGGATTCTCTGCTGACAGTACGAATGTCTAGAGGTAAAACTAATTCTTAATCGACTCATGTGTCCATGAATAGGTTTTCATCCATTCATACAATTGAGAAATCACAATTTTAACCCCTCATTTCATGAATAGAATGGTTTGAGGCGTCACTTTTTGGAAGCGATTCATATAGGCAAAGAAAATACTTTGTTCTCCACACATATTTTATAATAGACGACCTAGGTTTCGACTTACAAAGTCATCATCAGTGTGTCCCCTGTACTTTACCTGATGATGACTTTGTAAGTCGAAACCTAGGTCGTGTATAATAAAATATATGTGGAAGAACAAAGTATTTTCTTTTCCGACCCTCATTTCATATTTTGAAACGCCATTCTTAATACTTTCGTGTATTATATTTGCATAGATTGAGTGATTGCGATGGGATGGGGACGTCGCTAAGGATGTCACTACATGCGCATTATTTATCCTCTGCTAAGTAAAATTTTCCACAGATAGAATTATCAGGATATAGAGAACACGTTTAATTTTGGCCTTTAATATTTCTTCCGATATTTGTAAAATATTCCAGGTCAATATCCAATAATAGCAGAGTTATATGTAAAGTAACGAAAATATTAATGCAAGTATAGCATAACTGCATAATAAGCATTTTACACCTGGTGTAAGTAACCTTATGCCGTGTCTATAAGAAAATATTTTTCAAGTCAAAACCTCGCCTAAGTGATCAAATGTAACGGAGTTTAGAAAGGGTAGCACAAAGGTAAAGAAAAAGGATTCGACGCGCGAGAAACTCTGGGGTTGATCTTTGAAATCTAAACGGCTGTTTTGGTACCAATAAGGCTGGGGTTCTGTTATGGAATTGAAAAAAATCATTGTTCATCCAGAGCTTTGTATTTGAATGGAATTGAAATTTCACTCGCAAACACGACACCCTTAAAAGGTGTGAGAGATCAAGGCAATGAAATTCACACGAAAATATGAATCATAACCCGACTTGAGTCTTTTTGCTTAAGTTTCGTGTGTGTGATAAACACCCACAGATTGCTGGAGGCATTCCGCCCATAGTAACGTATTAACATCAAACAGCTTAGGTTGAACTGGCTGGATGCAGATTTTGTAATCTACGAACCTTCCATTAGAAGACAGTCAAAATCTTTACGCACATAGCTAACTGGTCTCCTGTAGCTACGTAGAAACTATTCAAAGGAACAGTGGGGATCAATTGGTCTTCATTACGCTATGAGAATAAAAACTAGTATTTTTGTAGACATTTAACAAATTTAATGATAGTTGGTCTAATTTAAGCCTCATAATTCCAAAACTTTTAATAATAGTAGCACTAATATGCAAAACATAAATCTTATAATTTTTTAACGCGTATTACAGCTAACACAATGCATTTATATACCCAGATTGAGATTGAGAACCATCATATTCAATGTACTTAGGCTAGAATTACATTTCTCCCTATGGATTAGAATCTTGACGTGTTGGAAAGGTTTGTGCATTCTGATAACCACTAGAGCTGTGCTGGCTGGAGCAATAATAATGCCTGGTGGGGTAACCGATGCAAATTGGTCGAAGGGTAGGAGCCAAACGGAAGGTAGTCCGCGCAGCGTCTCTATCTCAGTGAGGCTGTTGTCAAAGCGTCTGGCCCCAGTGGGATTACCATTAGAGTGATAATGCCACAATAAATGCGCTATTGAGAAGGCAACGAGTACCTACCTCAATTATTTATTTAAATGTCGAACAGGTTTCGATGAACTTCATCACTACCATGCTACTCCACCTTAAGATAATGTAGTGCATCTAAATCTGGTTGATATCTATAAAAAATCTTGTCGAAAAGTACCATTCTTTTGCCATTAAAATAGCCTTACTAAATGCCTTGTGTTTTTTAACCAAAAGGAAATACATTTATAGAGTTCAGAAATGAAACATGGACGTATAGTATTTTTCTTCCCTTTTTGTCATCAATTTTGTTTCGTACATAATTGCAGTAGTTTTTACCTTTTTATCCAAGAGACTATTCAGTTACCTTGTGATTACCATTTTAAAGATGTTTAATTTCATTTGGCGCTTGGTGCTAACTTCAGTAAATAGAAATTTTCCTGCATACTGGTCTCGAAATATATGGTATTTGGCTACCCTGGAAACATAGGCTTGTGTCAATTTGCTCAAATCAGCCATGCGGAACATAATTGTGTGCGGCAAATTTCCATTACTAAATTATTACAGTATTCACGGTCACTGGCAGGTTGAAATATAGGAAAGAGCGAGCGAGCAACGAGGCTTCCTCATTAATCATTACCTTCCATTACCCACTCCTACTTGTTTTTCAGGGGTTCATTTTCACCTAACACACAGGTGATTATTAATACCATGGACACTCCTCTGCGGAACAGTAATTTTACACAATTTACAGTCACTATTTACAACGCTTATCGTCAAAAAAGATTTTTTCATTCGGGAAATGGATTAAAAATAAAAAAAACCACGATACACTACACCAACGCCATGAAATTTCCACAGTTAAGGGTTAGTGCGGTTAAAACCGCTGTTGATTATCGTGGTTTATTTCACGACAATTTGGGGAGATCACCCGAGATCGCCGAAAAATTATTAGGAAATAATTGATTAGCGTGACTTTCGTAAGCACTCCATCTCCTCTCCGGGCACGTATTAGAAACTTGTTGACGAGAGTCTTTCTACCTCCCCTAGACGTTGCTGCAAATCGCGCATGATACCAACTATCAGGATCCGCATCTTCCTCTTTTTGCAAGAGGGAGTTAGTAGCTCAGCAAAGCCACGAATACGTGTTAAGGGAAACATTTGGGGGTACCATGAGGGTTGACCTGATTTAGAAACACAACCGGAGGAGAATTCGAGATGCTTTTGTAGTTACATTTATGTAAAATGAATAAGACAAATTCATTATGAAATGAAAGGAAATGCTTGTCAAAGTTTGTTTTCAAAATAAATATTTTTTCTTATTTTCTTTTGCTATTCTTAAAAATGTCTTCTAAATCACTTGATTTTAATTTCGAATATCTCAGTTATCCATTTACGTTTATATCTTAACACTGTTTGTTTAAACATAGACCAATACAATCTTTTGACATTTATAATTTTATTAGTAATTTATTCACGAGTGTATCTTCACCCTCCTCAAAGTCCAAAGAAACTTATTATATTTTACACTCTTCAATTTTAAATAGAATAAGAGAACGAGAGTTGTATTACATCATATTCTATAGTTGCCTGAATGAGTACAATGTCCTACTAATCATTTAAAACAAAATTATATCTCTACCCTTTTACTCTGATATATCAAAAATCATTACTAGGAGTTACTTACCTTCACTGAAATTCTCAATAGTAACTGCATCTTTAGTGGATGACATATTTTGGCGTTCTGATGGAATCGGTTGTTCTTTTTTAGACCATCCAGTTTGCCAAAAAAAGGGCAATGGTTGAGCGTTAAATGATCTCCAAAGTTTTCATATTTTCTTGGATGTTAGCCACGGAAATTAAAGATATAATTATGCATGATGTTCAAGAAATTCATGCCTTGTAAATCTAAGAAGTTGGTAACTACACCACGGTCGGTCTTACCTTCCATCAGGCCTAGGAATCTTGTAGCAAGGCCAATAAAGTGGGACTATTGAGTTGATTCCCAACAGATCCATAAAAAACATAAAAACAGTAATCAACCCGAAGGTCGGTTTGGTAGGTGATGGTAGAGTTCACCCACTACTAAGCCCGACGGTGTGTGAAATTCACACATCAGGGTAGGGGGGCCAGTTCCTTTCCCTGGGCCGGTTATGGTTTCCCAGGAGGACCTGGTACCCGAAAAATCACATAGCTTGGGTGGAGCTGCAGGTGCCCGGAGACTTGCCCGGTAATCGAAACCGAGACCCTCCGATCAGTAGTCCAACGCTCTACCCCTCGACTACCGCGACCCACTCCCTATAGATCGTTTTGGGTTTTTCCTCCCATATGAAATTGATGAAAACCCCGTTCTTTGAACGAGATTTGGGAAAACCCAGAGAGTGTTACAATTCATTGTTCTGGCATGCTTAGATGCATGGGACAAAAAACTTGAACATTTGTCTTTTCTCAAGCGATATGGATTGAAGCTGAAAGTAACCCGAAATTCATTAAGTCAACTTTCGTTTTACTTTTTCTTGCCTTATGTATTTCCATAGTAATCTAGATTTTGAGGGTTCATTCCAATTAGGGTTCGATCAAAGATTAGTCGGGTGGGTGCATAAGCATAAGCGAAATCCAAAAGAGATACACAGGGTATGATATTCAGTCATTAACATTTCAATCCATTAACTGATTGAATGCAGGCATTCATTTTCCATCTCCCTTACTTCTTAATAGTTCTAACGACTTTATCTGATCCACTTATTTGTCCCGTGGCCCTATTCGTGGGATTCTCCTGTATTGTTTCCATTCTGTTATGTTTCAACCAATTCTATTTCGCCTTAAAGTTTATCTGATGATAATAGTTCTTTTTTTCCTTATCTTCATGTAAGAATTAATGCAAGATTAACCTCAATTAATAATTTTAAATTGTATTCGATTTTATTTTGGATTAGACGTAATGGACTAGTGAAATTAGTTACAAAATTCAATATCAGGTTTTGTAATTTTATTATTTGTAATCAAAATATAAAACTACAAATAAAGTTTGAGGAAACTTCTTTATTAAACAAATATGCATCGCAATCAATATATGACTCATCAAAATGTCTCATGTAAATGTTTATTGGTCCGTTATTCTCTCGCTCACTATCGGATTTTCGAATTCAATGGGTTCCCATAAGAAACAGAACGAAGTTGCGACAAATCCCTGGTCATTAGGTTTGTGTTAAAAACAATCTGCAGGGTTTGAGAGCAAGAATTGGAGGTTGCGAGATAATAATGAAAGCACCCAACTTGGTGTGGAAACGTGAGGCAAGGGCCAATCCTTCGATCTTTGGGGGGGGGAGGCGGAGACCAAGCAACAAAAAATCCACGCTCGCAGCATGCCTTTCGCGCATGCATCGCTCTTACAGGAGGAGGTGAGGGTCATGGTTCCCCCGCCTCCCCTCCCCCATTCCCCTCTCCCCCACCGTTAACCGTTCCCTCACGAGGAAATTCTTCCGCTCAATTTACCACTCCTCTTTATTCTCTCCCTTCTTTGTATTCCCTCGGGGGCAATATGGCCGACCCCTTTTTATTTCAATTTTCCTCGCATTTATTTTCATCCGCGGAAGGAAAGGAGAAAAGACCCCGCGTTCTTCCCGAACAACAGTTTTAGCCCTCCCTCCCCCCCGACGGGAAAAAATAACGAAATAACGTCCGGGGGTTCATTAGCGTGCGTTTTTTTTGCGCCTGCCCCCGTGCAACTTTTTGCGTAAAAAGCAGACTTACCCCTATCACTCTTGCACGTCAAACCTTTCGGCCTAATAAACTCGCCGAGGATCCTTATGAGGATGTTTAGACCGTTTCGTTGTTTCCCAAGGACCCTCCCCCCCATACTCCTCCCTACACGTGCGCAGCTCACCTTGCGCCGTCAAACCCATCCCGTCGATCCCTTCACTTTTTCTCTCATGACGACGCACACGCCCCTCAATTCCGCACCTTGGTCCCATCGAATTTTTTTTTGCCAATCTCGGATTAATCCGAGTCACGTCTTCTTTCAAAGTTTTTGGTTGTGTCGAACGGCTCCTCCTGGCGCAGCCCCCGGGTCTTTTCGTCTCTCAGCAATTCCCTAACGAATCTCAAAAGAAAAAAAATGCTAATGAGGAGCCCTATTACTTATAAGCCCTTGCAGGTTGCTGAATTTTCCATAAAGTGTTAAATGTCTGTCGGCATGGCAATCTCCCGGTAGGCTTCTTATTGGTCGTCCATTCAGCCCTCAATATTCGTACCACTAGATGTCCTAGGGTCGCGAGTACGTTTTCTCATTACAGCTGAATGTCTACGAGGTCAAATTTACCGCCTCTGAAATAATTTGGCGATAAGAATTTAACTTAGTTTTTGGAGCAAAAGCACAAATTTTAACTTGAATTTGCATATTTTGGATAATTGAAAAGGGAAGATTATTAAAGAACGTGTGTGGCATATGGCCTCCTTCATGCTGCGGAGATTATACAGCCGTTGTCTCCTTTGAGGACGCTTTCTTCTGTCCTATAAATCGGTAAACATATTAAAACACAGAATTTATAATAAGGATGGAGTTACTAATCCCCGTATTTCAAACTCCTATTTGCAATGTCCTCAGGACTCTGAATGGTAAGTTTTTAAATAAAATACGCTTTCAAATAATCTTTGTTGGCAAACATTTACCTTAAAGTATATATTGGAAGCTGATTAATAATTGTCATTAAGGATTAATATCGTTTGTTGATGATTCCCAAGAGGGGATTTGAATAACGATAAACTTCATTAACCCTCTGATTTATTATTTCATAACATTCATGTTCGTATTCCTCTGATTTCCCCGCGGAGCCAAGCTAACCTATAATTGCTCCGGGGCTTATTTTCGGCTCGTGGAATCCCAGCGAAAACGTTTAGCTGGTGGTGAACAGTTCAATTTAATGAGTTTGGTTCCCCGTTTTTCTTTCCCTAGTGGGTTTCTCGACGTGCTCATTAGTCCGGAGCCTTGTCGTTCCGCTGAGCAACCACTATGAAATTCCTATATTCAATCTCCCTAATTCTTAGCCATTTTCCGATTGAGCGGTTAATCCTCCCCGCCTCGCTTTTCTTTCCCCGCCCCCATTAGGTACTCTTCTTCCGCGGCACCTTCTTGCACTCCACTCCTTTTTCCGCTACTTAGCATCTCTCCAGCCTTTCCCCGCGAGACAAAGCGCTTTTGCAGCGAGGCTGCCACTGTGGTTACAGTGGGTGCGGGATCAAATGCAGATAACCATTGGAATAGACGCTTAGTTGCATTCTAGTTAGAACAATTTTATTTATCCTGAATGGAAAATGAAGTCATCTTGATTGTTGAAGATGGAGAGATAGAAATCAGCCAAATTAGTTTGAATGGTATTCTATTATACTCTTCTACAGAACTTCAAGAGACGAACTTCTGTTCCCATTGTATCTACCTTGAAGAAGAGATGGTCTAATTTTGGCGCCATGTTTCCATCTCCCTTCCAACTCCCCATTCAATTACCCTCTCATCCAAATTGCTCTCTCCTACGAGACACAAATGAGCTCATTAGTAAAGCGCCGCCTACAAAGCACTACTAATAATTACGACTAATTGATGATGGAATGCTGCAAAATTGCATCAAAGTGGTCTATTAATTACTCGATGCTCTTTGAAGCGGGAATCAATGAAGAGTGACGTATCTTGAGGAAGGAAAAACCACAGTAATCAACCCCCAGGTCGGTTTTGAAAGGTTGAGGTTAGACCTCACATCGGGATGCGTCCTCTGCGTTGAAATTCGCAAATTCAGGCTAGACGGGTCTATGATGAAATAATGTCTTTCCCTGCTCCGCTTTCCAAAAAAGTATTGTAAAGTTTGTTTTGATTTTGCATGAGATAATCCAGAAGCATCACGCAAATATGGATTTTGAGCCTCCAGACATTCCTTTAGTTGTGTACAATGCTTCCCTTTCAAAAAGCAGCTATCATCATCTAATAGTTAAGGTTTTTGGGTTCGGTTTACTCTTCATATTTAATAATTTCGATCCTCACAGTTAAACACATTACTGATCTTTACCTATATTATAGACTGGTTCCATTAAAGATGTTTTGATTTATTTGAAATTGATGTCTGGTACAATACGTGTACTTGTGATCAGAAGAGGCTACACTCAGCTATATCTACAGCTTACCCGGGAAGCTATCAAGATGGCGTATGGTCGGAGATGTTGCGCCGACATACACTAGAGTAATTGTTGATTTCAATCTGTTGTGATCTCTAATTATGCGAAAGATTGATTATTTATTATATTGATTTGGTCTGGAGTCAAGTAAGATGTGATAATATCCTAAATTTCATGGGGACATCTTAATTAAGTAGTGATAGCATGCCTAGGCATGTGATTATTTACTGTATGTGCGGAGTGGATTGCCGCTCATGACACCACCCGTCTAAAAATGAGGACCGGCTCGGTAATAAATAAACGTCAACGTATGTAGATAGCCGCCACTTCACCCCTCACCTTTCTACCCATTATCGGGGGCACAAATATATTTATGACCCACGGGGGCACACTTGGTAAATATCACATTTTCTCTGAATAAATAAACTTCAAATTTTTTCCCTGAAAAAACTTTATTTTATTACTACCGGTCTCCACGCATAAGCGACATCATCAGGTATAAAATCTCATAAATGGCCAAGAAATATGTATATACTCTTACTAGGAGGTGAGGTGGGCTATGGAAGGGAATTTGTAGCGGAAAGGGGGGGGGAGAGGAGGTAGTATCGGTTAGGACGCGGCCCCCTTAGTGCCGCAAATTCCCTTCAATAGAACACCTCCCCTCCTAGTAAGAGTATACATATATATATATATATATATATTTCCTGGCCATGTATCCTGGCCAATATCAACCAAAAGTCGCATTAACAGGTCATGAGGTCGCCCACTCAACGATACGTTCTGAATTGAATCACATTTCGTCACATTAAAATAAGAAACTAAAATCAATTAATGCTTAATCAACTCGATTTCAGCTGTCAATTATCACAGTTGTCCTTCATGGTCCCGATTTTATTGTCAAATATCACACGAGCGAGAGAAAATGAGAGTATGATACTTAATCTCTCTCAAATCCGTCCTTCATGCTCCTGAATGAAGGGCGTTTGTTTACGCATTCCTTTACTCTGAATGGATCAATACGTAGCCTTTATGAAAATTATGGTAAAAATTGAGAAGATCTGCTGGCCATAGATTTTCAACGTACGCTTTGTACATCACTCGACCGTCTCCTTTAACGACTGCTCTGGGGCAGTTATAGAAAACATTTCTAGACGGCTGTGATAAAGTAATGCTCGGCTTCATTGCATGATAAATACCTTGCTGCCGAAATTTATCTTGGTATTATCTTGGTTAATTTAATTGGATTAAGCAGCAGAGGGTTGAGGTTGTTGTTCTCAAATATTAAATCAGTGGTGAATAATACAACAAAACATTATTCATGAGTAGCTAGGTGCACGAGTAAAAGTGATGAAAAATCAAGCTCAGCTACATTTTACATCAGTTTACAGTCACATATACTCCTTATGGGACATTCAGTCTTCAAGACAAAGTTCTGGTGTACTTGCAAGTTTACATCCCGGGGAGGGACAACCAAACCGTTCACTGATTGATATAGGGAACTGACCACAAAATGAAATAGACTTAACACAGAAGTAAACAGAAGGATTTGTTGTCTCCGGCGTAAATTATAGAATTTCCATTGCATATTGGAATGAAATGAAATTATTGACTTTGTAATTCCGCACTTAATAGTGCGTGGAATTAGAAAGTCAATGCTTTCATTCAATTTCAATATGAACAGCAGGAGGTCGCAGAAATTGTTAGTTTTACTTGAAATTTAACTAGATTGATTCGAGTTGATTTGAAGCATGTCGGTGTATGATGTTTATTTTTGTTGTGGAGTAAAAAGGACAGAGTGCTCTTTGAAGAAGTGAAATATTTTGGGACAGACTTCGGTTGAATTTCACGACTGGATAAAGGGAACTTCCACCGAAGCTTGAATATGGAGGCAATGTCAAATTAAGCTCCAAGTTAACTATAGCTTGCCGTTGTTTTTCATTGCTTTGCACATAAGTTTGCGAGAATCAATTTAGGAAAAAATTTAAGGAATCACTACACCGAAAATCAGGGAAAAGGTAGTATGTGAGGACTATAGCACGATGCTTTTAATTTCATACGGAGAAAGTGCTGTTCTCAGAGCCATCAATTAAAAGTTGAATATTGTCACTAAGAAATATCTAAGCGAAGAAAAAAGGGGATCTAAAATGAGGACGCATGACACCATTTCATTATTGAAAAAATGTACAGAAAGGAATAAAGAATATAATCAGGAAATCTTTCTTTGCTTCACGGATTTCAGTTAGGTGTTCGACTGAGTACAGTAGATACAGATGATGAAAGAATTGCGCAATATAGGGATAGACTGGTAGGATAAAGGGGCTTACTCAATACGAGCATGTAAGCCAGATGGTACAGGTAGGATTGTAAAGGGAGAATAAGCAAGGGATTGAGAAAGGGTTACAGGTTATCGCAAGTGTTTTTTACCTAATACACGGATGAAATGTCGAGCGTGGTATGGGAAGGCTTTTAGGGAATGAAAGTGAATGGCGAGGTGATAGAATCAGCGTGGCAGATGATCAAACAATAGATGGTTAGACTGGCAAGGGGTTACAGTTATTGTTGAGTACTTCAAAGGACTCATACGTGCAGTATGGTGTATACAACTCTAAGAGAGCCAAATTGGTGAAAAACTAAGTTAAATATTTAAGTAGAAAGTTATATACTATGGTAGGTGCTGTCGTTCAAGTATTTTAGCAGTACTTAGAAGAAAAAATGGACGTAGAAGTAGAGAAATTAGGAAGATTAGCCAAGAAAGCATTAACAAGGTGAAGAATGTTGATGAGAGGTACGATAAGTCAGGACTTAAAGAAAGTAATGACTAATATGAAGCTTGACGCTGTGTGGATTTGAAACCTAGTGTTTGAGAAAAGAGGTTGAGCATGGATCAGAGTCGTTTGCGATGTGGGTGAGATGTAATATGGTCATAAAATACGATCAACTTTGTCATCAAATGAAAATTGGAAATACTACGAATACATGCGGGAGTATACCAGTAATTTTGTTTCCTATCTAAAAGCGATTTTTATTTAATACTCATCATGCCTTGTGGGAGAGATTCTATCAACGCTTTTCCTTCTCCGTCATCACTTTTAAATCGCTGCTTCCTCTGCCCCTTTGCATTATTTCATCATAAAAGTCCAACCTCGACAAATTATCCTCGAAAATTTCAAACAAATTCGTTTTCTCCCCTCCGAAAACACAGGAGAGAGTTTTGACGTCGGGATCTTGAAAAATTTGCCTCTCCCCCGAAGCATAAGCCCCAGGCCTCCCGGGGGAGGCACGCATCAACGCACAGAGAACATCTGCTATCCTGCTTCTACTTCCGCGTCTCCCCTCTTTCTCCCCCTCTTCTTTCTTTCCTTATTCCCTTAAGGGGCGGTTATATACAATACGTTTCAAGTGTACGCAACCGTGGGACGCGCAGATTTTACGAACGAAAAGTTCGCAGCCTTGGGCATCGATGACGTTCGTGGACGACAGCCATATGCGCAACACCTAAAGGAGAAAGTTTAGGATGGCAAACAAAAGAATTCGCTTTAAAGTGCTTGTTTTAGTGCGCGAAGAAAGCCTTTACTGTGAAGATATCTTTCTTAATGAGATGAATGTTCGATATTTTTCAATCGCGTACAAGTGAAACTTTTTTGTTATCTTTTCATGGGTTTCGCTCGTAGGAAACTGAGCTATCGTCGACTCTACTCCCACACTACTCCCTTATGTAGGGCGCAGTAGTTTTAGGCGTATTTTTCCAGGGACTTGCTGACTTGCTGTGGGGTTATACGACTGTAGCACCTATTTAGGCGTTGTAGAAACTATTGACACTGTTCACTAGGTGGTGTTGAAGCTTCGGTCTCAGAACTTTCCGCATCTTTCGTAATGCGATAATGGGAATTCGATCTACAAGGTACGCTGCAAGCCACATCCTAGGTGTACGGCAGGGGTTGCTTCAACAAAAGTCAAGCAACACAAAAAATTAAGTGTTTAAAATTTTAATTTTGAAAGATTGATTCTGGAATCCTCCCCGATCCTGTATACGTCTCATCTATTCCATTTCTCTCACTTCTCCCTCTGAACTTTTCTGAGCGATTCAAACACGTATTGCGCTTTGGCATATGTGAAATCCAACCAAATATGTATATCTGGCGCAGCATATTGGTTTGGCTTTGTCAGGTTGGAAATTTACTGATTCAGCGGGATATGACTTCCTGTGAATCAGCTGAAAGATAAGAAAAACAACCCCCATACATATACATATGTATGCATAGCAAGGAAAGAGTTGCATGGTTTGAGACGTGAATAGACGCAAATGTGAAAGTGTTTTCTGATTAGTTTATAATGCAAGTGCTACATAATCTTTAGGTGCAGAATGAGAACAAGTGTCGCCTTATGCACAAGTTTATTTAGGAGAAAAGCAAGAAGTGGGAGAATGGGAAGGGTGTGACTGGAGGAGGGAAGGTCAGGGGGGATGGGAAGAGCTAGCAGAAGACGGCACTAATACTGGTTATGCATCTGAAGATGATGAATTGCATGGAAACTTGGTAGGAAATAAAGTTGTATACTAGTAGAAACTTAGAATTATTTGACCATTTTAAAACAATTTGCTTCTTAAGTCCAAAACGTATTCGCAATCCTTTTCTCCACCCGCTCCTTCCTTAAGTGTATTTCCCTTAGTGGAAAACTTATGGCTCCAAAATAAAAATAAATGAAAGAAATATTTAATCCTACTCCCTGCGCAGTTTTTCACCAAAAACACTTGCAAAATCTGAATGTGAATCCGTCATTACCACCCATTACCTTCCCTTTCTACGTTCATCCACTTTTTTCTCATTTCTTTCTGGTTTGGTGCCATACCGCTAAACATATAAGCCTCAAAGGTGGAGAAGTTTTTTTACGAAAAACTTAACGCGGGCGTCTTCTCAACAGGGACCGGCGAGGGGCTCGATTGGCGAGGCCGGACTATGAGGATTTGAGGTAAGGAGGTGGTCGTGGCGCGGTTTAGCGAAGAGGACTGGGCTATAGGGAACACTCATGGCCAGCCTCATACTAAAGGTGCTCTTTGCTTCTACCCACGAGTAAGGAAACTTTACTCTGTGAAGTATAGATTGGGGCCAGAACTAGTAGATATTGCGTTTGGAATTACTAATTCATTATATGAGGGCCAAAAATAAACAACATTCGGGATTGAACCCACAAATTCATGTTTTTTCTGTAAATAAAACGATTAAGAAGCCTGTAGCATAAACAATCGAATTTTAACGTAGTTTTTCCTTTCTATGCCAGGAATGATAAAAGGTTTTAACCTAAAATAATATAATAACTGAGAACTACTGCACTGTTGCTTATCTGTATGGATAATTCATTTATGATTTTCAAATACTCTTCTGACTACTACGGCTTAAGGATATTTCAATATTTTTACTGTATTATATAAAATTACCTTTTTTCTTTTATTTGACTTTATTAGCAGTCTAAAAAACTAATTTTCACCGCTTTCACATTTCAGTAAATCATGGAATTGATTATTGATGTCTGATTTTCTAAAATCATTTGTCGCTCATCTTATTGATTGATATTACTTATATCTTACTCCTTTGGCTAAAATTAATGCATAAATCTAGAAAAATATTTTCTTTCATCTCACTTAAGTCTTTGGTTGAAAATAATGAATTTCCAATATTTATTATTTAAGAATTTATCGTTACAATTAGGTAATTGTCCTGGTGGCAATGGTCAAGTCTGATCAATGATCACTCTTAAAATGCACATATATACATACACACCCAAGAAGAACAAAAATGAGACAGAATACTCTTTTATACAATGAAACTTAAATATTGCCAAACGAACCTTTACCATGGGCTCGTTCACACCACACAAGTACATACTACGCACCGTCCATTGCCACACTCCGACCATAATCAAGCACTCTTCAATTGCAAATACCGTTCAAAAGCACGCACCGTTAACACACCAGTCACTTTTGCAATACAAATTCTAACGCCATCCACATCACATGCAAACAATATTTAAATAGGTACAATAGTATAATAATCACTGATCAATGAAGTTTATAACCCAGTGGCTGCTTTACACTTACTCTTAAAACTTATTCGAAAATTGGATGGAAAGGGCTCAAACAAACCTCCAGGCAACTGGTTCCTTAGCTCAGAACAGGGCCTTATATGCTTTTTCTTTTGTGGCTACGCTACTTCCTTTTAAATTTCTCATCACCCAATGCAATACTTTAAATGCCTTCCGTGTCATATTATCTACTTGGACTCCCCACCCAAGATCCCTAGTTAAGTAAATGCCTAAATATTTGCAATGACTGCTACATGGGATTATTTCTCCAAAGAGGGTGTAAATGTCATTTTCTGCATATGTTTATTTGAGAAATTTATATGCTTACTTTACTAGCGTTAATGCCCATATTATTATTTGTAACCCAGTCACCAAGGCGATCGATGTCTTTTTGTAGTAGTACGCGGCCATTAGCATACTCCACCCGTCTGTATATAATGCAGTCATCAGCAAAGAGTCTTATAGGGGAATTTAAACTCTTTGGTAAATCGTTTACGTAAATTAGGAAGATTAATGGCCCTAGAACACTGACTTGTGGAACTCCTGCTATAGCGTTCGTCTCTTTTGAAAATGAACCCCCTATTTTTACTTTTTGGATTCTGCCAGTCAGAAATTTTTTCATCCATTGCTTTACCCTCAAATCCAATGGTAACGGCTCCAACTTTAACAATAAATGATCATGAGGTACTCGGTCAAAACTGCTGAAAAATCAACGATTACTGCATCAAAATCCTTTTCTTCATCAATTGCGTCGCCGATATATTGACTTAATCCCAAAAGCTGCGTTTCACACGAGTATCCCATTCTAAACCTATTCTGGTGCTTGAATAGTCATCTATCTCTTGTCTACCATTCCCGAATGTAGTCAGCGATCCTTTTTTCCGTTATTTTGCAAACATCTGAGGTTATACTTACCGGTTTATAATTGTTGGCTATTGCTTTATCTCCTTTCTTGAAAATCGGCTTAATGTTTGCTTTCTTCCAATCATTAGGCAAGGCGTCATTATTTAAAGTTACTTTGAATAGATGACTCAGGGAAAAAGCTTGTATTGCGGTATCACCCAGCTTTAGAATGTCAATTGAGATATTATCCGGTCCCACTGCCTTATTTTTCCTCATCCTCCTTATTTTTTTCACAAAATATGAGTCCTCCACGATAATACCGTTTGTCGAGGGCAGTAAGCTATTTGGTGCTGTTATACTGATGAAATTCTCTGTCGTTTCTGAGCAATTTAGGCAAGCCTTATTTTACTTTTTGTTTTCTATTCCCCGAAGCAAATCCGTAAAGCAGGAGTTGAACATATTTGCTATTTCTACAGTGTCTGTTACAATGCCATTTTCCTTAGTTTTTAATATAGTCACGCGTTCCCTGTTATCTTTCCTCGTTCTCATGTAGCTATAGAATTTCGTTGCATTGTATTTCGAAATTGCATTTGTAAGAAATTTTTCTTTTTCCTTCTTCTTTTCCCTATTTAGGTTCCAAACCAAGGCGCTGTAATGCTGTGACATTTCTTTACTTTCGTACTTTAATCTGTGTGCCTTTCTTACCACTTTATTGAGTTTTTTATGGTTTTGTTGTAGTACTCGAGATCCGTATTCTGTTTCAAAAATTTTATGGGAAAATACTTTATTTTCCCTTCAAGAATTATTTCTTTGAATGCTTTCCATATTTTCTCCACGATCGCTCCACTGTCTGCCCATCCAGGAAACTTGCCCCTTAAAAATTCCTGAAACCCTTCCCTATCTGCCCAGGTATATTGCCAAATTTTCTTTTCATCCCCCATACCTCCTTTTGTTGATCTATACCAATCCATTTGTAGACACACTGCTGCGTGATCACTTATCCCCGGAAAAACATCTATACTAATAAAAGGGTTTGGAGGTCTAACAGGAAAAAACTTCGAGGGTTCTTTCTCCCCTAGTTGGCTTATTTACTACCTGTATAAACCCTTCTTCGTTAATGAGGCGATTTACCACGTCTCTTGCCTGCTCACCCCCTCCTGTTTTGCCCCAACCCTATTTCTGGAAGGTTGAAATCCCCGGCTATGATTATCATGGAGAACCTGGTGGAAGAGGAAAACAGTTTTGATGGTTAAATATATTTGAAAGTTAGAATAAACGCGCAGACACAGGGGAAAATATTACTTATAACATTTAAAATTGATCTGTAATTTGAGAAAGATCAATGGATAAACACAGTTGTTGGTCTTATGAAACTTAATGCTGCGTCGTGTCAACCTATCCTACGTGAATCAATTTAACTATTTTTTCCGTAAGTGCTCTTTAACTTTCAATTTCTCTCCATTATGGATGGTATCCACTGTCATGCAGCGGCGATTGGAGATCTAATATAAATTCCAACGGTACTCGAAACTCGAATCCTGACATCCGTGGAGTGGCGCTGGAGGCACACACTATAGTATTTTCCGTTCCTCGACCCTTAAATGAATGGTAGCCTGGTAGAGTAGAAATTAGAAACCTCGGATGCTATCTGAGAGGGGAAAAATCTGACTTCAATCTAGGCGATTCTAGTTTTTGGCTACTAGAAATGGGGAAGAAAGTGGCCCTACTAAACAGATTTTTCGGCTTACAAACATCTTAACATCGTTCTAAGTGAATGCAATCTTGTGTTTGAGACTATGTAGATGAATGACGATTTATCAGCTTTTATTGTATTAAGCATCAAAATTTAGCTTAATTTTTTCTCCTTATGTGATGATTTTTATGAATTACAATTTACGAGAGAAATATGGGAATGTTCCATTTTTCGGTCCCATCGAGCAATTTTATAATAATGTGCATTTTGGCTTAGAAGGATCTTAGTCAATTCTTATCAAGGGTTAAAATAATGTTCTCGGCAACAGACGGTTTGAGAAACTCGTGCCAGTTCGTCATTTTTCTCTCAGTGCCATAGGGGTAATTTTCACCCTAAAATGCGTGTTTAGTGCCGTAACTGCGAAATGAATTACGATTATCACATGGGAGACACATTCGTGTCAGGAAAAGTTTCGATCTTCCATGTAATTTAGATATTAATCAAGCAATAAGTTATTTTTGAACCGTTGGAATAATTTTGCTCATTATCACCAACTATTCTAATTATGATTTGTGCGTGACTATATTTATTTGTTGTACCGGTCCGCTAGACAAAACACCGAAGCACACAAAAAAAGAAAAGAAACTCACTCGGTTTCGAATTTCCGGTGATCCAAGCCACCGTTCTCAAGGAAGAGAAGAAGAGAACTGAGGAAAATACGGGGCTGGAAACGATGGATTTAAGGGAAAGTTGGGGAAAGGTTTGCAAGGGGAAGAGTTGGAAGGGTGATTTTTAGTCGGGTTGGGGAAAATATGGAAGGTGTTAGGGGTGGAGGAGGGATGAAAACGTGTGCAGATCAGGGTAATTAATGCCTCATATTAAAACCTGGGCAATTCCGGGAATCCCAGAGCCAGATTAAGGTTTGCTCTATTGTTTTGAGTTTCAGTGGAGGATCATAGGGTGAGAGGGATGCTAAGATGGCATCCCTCCAACTCTATGCTGTAGGGTCCCCTCACGGAGAGAAACAAGGGATGGAAGGGGACCTTAAGAAGATAAAAGGCAGAACTGAAGAAAGAAATTTCTTGATAACATTTACCGCACCTCACCAAAAAACTTGATGTTGATTCGTTGCTCCATGATTTCGTGGATTTCCATTTTCGACAAACAGTAAAAATAAGGACAATTAGCTGCTAACATAACTGACACCATACGCACAGCTCGAAGATCCGCCAAGCACAGTCGGCTCATTGGGTCTCAGGCAACTAGCACCGTTAATGGGTAGGTTTATAGCCCGCATCATGACTGCTAGATGGCACCAGTCTGTGCATTTATTGCACACACCACGTATGTATTCTTTTAGACATTCGAAATCAACATTTTCACATATATTTATAGACAGATCAGCTATATTTCCCAATATATTAATGATTTCTAAGACAGGTTTTCAATGGCCAATGAT
Organism: Hetaerina americana; assembly: GCF_022747635.1. Classification (NCBI taxonomy): domain Eukaryota; kingdom Metazoa; phylum Arthropoda; class Insecta; order Odonata; family Calopterygidae; genus Hetaerina; species Hetaerina americana. Next base: position 35,187,789 of record NW_027286070.1, read on the forward strand.
TGTAAGTGAGAATAGATGAGGGAGGGATTGTGATTAAACTAGGAAATGATGACACAGGGTTATATAGCTCACTGGAGTATCCCTTGAAGATTGGCATTGGCAGGACCACTGAAATGTTGTTGACAAATTAACTGTATCCCAGCAGTACATGAACGGGTAGCCACTGAGGTAGCAATATGTGTAATGTAGATAAGGTTAAGCATAAGGTCATGTTGAAGGATCCATCCATCCATCGCTGTGAGTCAAATTTGGTCTCAAAATCTCTCAAACGCTTGAGTACTGTAAGGTAGAATTCAGCGTTTATGGTTTGTCCTTCAGGAAGAAATTCACGATGAACAACACCTTCAACATCCGAGAAAATCAGGAGCATGATTTTGATCTTCGATCGGCTCTTTCTTTATTTTTTGCTTTGATTTAACCCACTTGAAAACGGATGTTTTCTTCAGAGCATTATCACTGTAAACAGCTGTAAACATTTCTGTAATTTTTTTATAGCTTTTACCGCACTTCACCGAAAACTCGATCTTGATTCGTTGTTCCGTGATTTCGTCAATTTCCATTTTTGACAAACAATAAAAACAAGGACAATTAGAAACTAACATAACTGACACTATAGGCTCAGCTCGACGATCCGCCAAGCACAGACGGACGGCTCATTGGGTCTCAGTCACCTAGCACTGGGCGAGGGCTATAGTTCGCGTCGTGGCCGCCAGATTGTACCAGCTCGCATATTTATTGGATAGACCTCGTAGATTCATCGTGTAGGAAAGTATAAGGTAATAGGATCAATAAATTAAATATTATCAGAATAGTGGCGCTGTGATGAAGGAATCAGAGGGTTGGTCAAGTCACCGTCTACATGCCGCATGTCCGTGCCACAAGGAAACTGAGAGAATATTTGTTCCTGGATATTTTCTCGATAATATTCCGGAGCTTATAGTGAAGTAGGTTTACGTGAAAAATAGCTAACATTTTTTCGAACGAGCACCAGTAACAAGCGCTGCGCGTGTGTGGAGAAGTTCCCTGGAGGGCGCATTCCTCCGCGGAATCATACAATACCTTTTTTCTTCCCCAAGAGGATTCACCAGGTTCAGATTCGAGCGGGGCGGAGAGGAAAAAATGAGACGGAAAAAATATAAACAAAACGCACGGGGCGCTCGTGAGGTAAAAACGGGGACTTAATACGACCATCAATCAGGCGACGGTTCGCGTGGAGAGCGGGGCCAGGAGTAAAGAGAAGGGGAGGGAAAGATGATGAATTTTCAAAAGTTTTCCGAACTCAGGCGGAGAGTATGTTAGCGATGCTGGGAGAATATGGGAATGACGGAGGGGAAAAGGGTGAGAGAGGGTTTGGGAGTGGGATGGGCGCGGGTTAAAGGGTGGCGTCCCCCTCCACGCCCGCACCACGCCACCAGGGAAACGCCGGAAGACCCGACGACGCATGTGGTGAGGGCCAGGTGGGGGGGGCCAGTGGGGAAAAATTCAGGGGGAGGCGCGGGAGGTGGGCGGGTGAGGAGGTTGGAAGAATTTGCCCCCGTCCTCTCACCCTCTTTTCTCACCCGCGAAGGCATCTTTCATTAGCATACTAATGGAACTTGGTAACCACCACAGACGAACGGTATTCCATCCGCGAGCCCTTAACCAGCCCCTCCCAATCCCTCACTCCTTTCTTCCTCACAGGACACTATATCCCTTCCACCTACATCTCCCTTCCTTAACTCCTCGTTCGACTATACAACCTTATCTTCCAACCCCCAGTCAGATTTCTCCCCTCCAATGCGTAGTGAATACAGGAAAAAAGTCAATTGGTGGAAAATAATTATTGAGATCATGACACCTTTACTTTGATTGTTCAAGTATTATCATTAATTGAACACTGGAAAGATTTTTCAGACATTTTTATGAGAAATATTATTAAAAGACTTTTTCCTCAATTATTTACATGAAAATATGTAGAGAATATTACATTTTCATGCCAGCAATTATTTTAAAAATGCGTTCACCGTCTTTTTTCCTTGGGAGTTCATTAATGGGGTCTTTACATTTATTGAGCCTGTAATTCAATATTTTGTGTTATATTTGAAAGTATGTACTGAATAGAATGCTGACAGATTGTGATTTAGACGAATTGTGCCCCTACTTTACCTTAACCCGTTTGAAGCCTCTAAACTCGTTTCTGCAAAATAGGCCATGACCGTAATTTAATGCCCGGTTGCGGCAGGTGTGTAGGAATCATTTGAAATTTCGTGTGGGAAAAACATCAATATTCAGACAGGGACTTCCAATTTTCCCTGTAATAATGGATATCAGCCGCAGCATTGATGGGGATGACTTCTTCAATGGGTCATAGAATTTCTAATTTACACCTAAATCAAAGAAATATCTTAACGCATCTAACTGGATTCCGCCCAATGACTTCCAAGGGCCCCACTTAGTTTAATAACCGATTTGATTCGAAATATAGGCCAATTTAATATGGAGGGCTAATCTTTTCCTAAGGTTTCAATTCTTCATCGCCACCATCAATGTTAACCTAACCGTAGATATGACTTTGATGCTCTGACTCATCGTTTACCGATGATTCCCTACCTTGACTTTATATTCTTCAAGATATTCATCAGTTAGAGCTTTTATTCTCATATAATCTTATAATTATATGTAGATCATTGGGTGTCCAAATATATGACTCATATTTATCCCTTCATAATTACTTGGGTTATATGAATGTGGTGATTTCCCGTTGCTCTCCACAATACTGCTTTTAACGTGGCAACATCACTCTAATAGCTGCCCCAGTGGTATCAAACAATGTTGCAGCTACCTCACTGAGCAGCAGACGTTGTATAAACAACCTTGCACATGGCTCCAACCCTTTGACCTAAGTGGCTTGGGTGGCAGCATGAGTTCTAGGATCAAAAAATATTACTCCCGCAAGTGCAACTCAGCATGTCACCAGAACACAAAAGCCCTTTCAACACGCAAGGTTGTAGTCCTTGGGGAGGGATAAACATTAAAGTTTGGGGAGGAGATACATGTATAGTAATTATTAGGTTGAGAAGATAGATTGGATACACGATAGATTGAGTGGCGATGGACCGTTAAAGACTGTGGCAGAGGGTAGAATGTTGGGTAAACGATGTGGAGACAAGAAAAGAATAGACATATTGAACGGGATGAAGGAAGGCAGGACTTTGGTGATGAAGAATTGTTGTGTGGGACAGGGGTTAGAAATGTAACAAAGCTTGATTAACAGATTAAAACTGATGACAAATTTAATTTATAGATTAATGTCAACAAAAATTCATCCCTTCTTTTTATCAGTATAGGTTTTTCGTGTGTTCATTTGCGAAACGTATTCAATATTGTTCACTTCCCATTCCCGTCGACCTCTTGTTTCGCCAATTCTTTCTTATTCCGATGATGATGCAGAAAATGCTGTCTTGACCAGTTAGTTGAACTCCAAGCACATTTGTTAATCGGTATTTCCTCAAGTTTAGGCTTTTTAACATGCGCCAACTTGCTCACTTTAAGTATTTCGCATTAACCGGCGTTAATCACAATAATAACCCGGAAGTAATCAAGCTCTAATTTGGCATATAGACCATATGATAGCGTGATGTTATCAATAGTGTTTCTGTAAAAAAATTAGTTTTTTTCAATTTATCCTCAAACTGAAAATTTTACCCAACATTGATTAACAAAAACTTAAGTCTTTCTTTTCTATTTCTGAAAAAATGCTATGCCGTTTTCAAAATGATTGCTCATTCCCGTAAATTATTTTTTTAAGATTCGAATTAAAAACGCGCCTTCATAAGAGTCTATTCAATTTGAAAGTTGAATGATGCTGAATTATAATTTTATTTATCGCCTTTAAGACAATTTAACATTAGCCGCCTTCTTTATCATGACTTAATTGCACCATTTGACAAAGAAAATATAAATATTATTTATTGAAACTATCCAGTCATATTATTGTTTTATCCTAATTGTACTTGCATATTGGATGTCTTTAGAGCTATTAAGGGAACTTGGGGAGGAAATAGGGTAATTTTCGCATAAAATAGTAGTTATTGTTCGTTCGACATTGCCCCTTAACCCCGCGTCGGACGGGCGCCCTCAATGCGACGCCCTCTGCCTTCCTTTCAGTAATCCTCGCACACAACTGCGACTTCATCTCCCTTGCTCTCCGCACCCTTCTCTTCATTTTCTCCTCCGTTTCCCATCCGTTTTTCCTCCCTCTTCCACTTACACGTTTGCCTCGAATCCAACCGGTCACTGCGAACCACATGGGACCCAGAATTTCATCCGCAGAGGTCGCGCTCCGAAATGTCCATTGTGACAGGATTTACATATTTCATCCGACCCTCATCTTCTCCTGTAATGTTTGGGGAAAACACGAAATTAACCGCTCAAGGCTTTTAAGCTTCTTGATTGAGATGCACGGTAATTTGATCTTTCGAAGCAAGGAATCACCCAGGTATTTTTTAAGACCAGGATTCAGATTGTTAGGTTGTACAGTACCTTTCAGTTTTCAATTTGATTTTCTCTAGAGTGTCTCTCCTGACATGTCTGTTTCCCGGCTTATACACACATAGGTAAATACATATATATATATATATATATATATATATATATATATATATATATATATATATATATATATATATATATATATATATATATATATACCTGATATATAATGTATATGGTGTTAGCACTAGTAAACAAAAACACAAAAAAGAAAAGAAACTTACACGTTTTCGAAAACGTGTAAATTTTTTTTCTTTTATTGTGTTTCTGTGTTTTTGTTCGCTAGTGCTCACACCATATGCATTATTATTCCTATCTGTGAGCCTTTAACATTAGTTCTATATATATATATATATATATATATATATATATATATATATACATATATATAAGGACCCTTGGAACCACTTGTATTCAGTACGTACTCAGCTAATTCAATTCATTTCCATATCTACCGATATATTTTAAATTTTAGTTTGCGGGATAAGTATGTTAAATCAAGTGTTGTAATTTGCCCATTTTATATTAGATTTGTGGAAATTATGAAGTTGCTCTGAAATTGATGTGTGAAACTATTCCATAGGTAAAAAGGCCTTAGGACTACAAATAAGCCATATTTCTTGTATTTGACGTTCTCATTTACGTTAAAATGCTTGCTCATAATAATAAAATAACAATTATTATTCAAAAATTGATTGCCTTTTAGTTGGTGGACTGTTCCCGATCCAATTTTTGGCACCAACGAGAGTTGAATGATTAACGGTTCGGGTCAAAAAAACTAAATGAATAATTTGGCAGCGCAATTATCATGTATCATATTTTCCACAATCAAATTCGATGACAAAAACATTGGAATATCTTAAGTAGGGGTTGCGAGGGATTGTTCGAGGGTAGGTGAGGTTTGTTTGAATACTTATTTCGAGGAGTATAGGTAAAATATTTCCGCAGGTATTATTGTTAGAAGTAGTCAACTCTGTTTTGATAGATCTTTGATGAACTCAGGCAATAAAAATCACTGCACTCGTTCGTCTTAAAGAACATGACAACAATTCTTATCCTTTACCACTAGATTTGATGATAAAATAACTAATTTTTTTACCTCTGAATACTTTCTAAATCTCTTAATTTTATCCAATATATGTATTATTTTCTTTCCTTTAACTCAATCCCAGAATACTCCCATTAAGCACCATCTTCGGGATCCCATCACCTTTCGTTATCTCCAGCATCCAATTACCCTGCCTTCAAATTTCTTTCAACAGCCATATTTCTTACCCTACCTTTTTCAAAACTTCATCGTTAACTTTTCTTTCCGCCCATTTTATTTTCTTCATTTTTTTCCACGCCCAAATCTCAAAGCCTTCAGTCCACGTCTAATATCTTGCCTCAACGAGCAAGTTCCGGTTTATGCAAATATACTCGTACCCTCCGAAGTATAGTTCTCACTAGTCCTTTATTTATTTAGGTTATTTAGATGAAATTAACATTTGAGATGATATTTATTTAATTTTCAAAGTGTTAGAATCTTTTTCAAAGCATTGATTTGGTTTGTTTCAACTTTCACCGACTGCGAAATTCTTGGCTAAATCGGATAATCATCTGAGATTGAGTGGGAGGGACGGAGGGGAGATCAACCAATTTCGCCCTGCGGTAACGGGCCTGTCCTCAAGTGTTTCATACCCTTCCACAATAGAGTCGTTTGTTTATCCCGTTTCCTACGAAACTCTCTTATTCCCACCGAGTTCGACTTCAAGCCAAACTACTCAGTCACGTCCTTCTTCAACTCCCTCCCCAGTCGGCTCTCCCTCTGCCCGCACAGAATCAGCGCGTAATGAAGGGAAAGATGAATCCATTGGCCCGGGATCCTTCTGACCCTCCCCCTGTTCCCTCCCCCAAAGAATACTCCTCCCTTCCAATCCGAGTTCTCCCCGCTGCTCGCTAACTGAGAGAGAAGAATAGTTCGAGGTAATAGGCTAGTTATGCTTATTGTTGATTTAATCCAGCGTACTGCCAACCGTAACTTTTCCGAAGAAAGACATGATGGTAGGTAGCATTCCACAATGTAGTTTATTTATAACTACACTTTTTATCTTACCGTATTCTTACAATTCTCTCGCAGGATAATTTTGTTGAACAAGTAAAATTAATTTTATTCTATCTGCCGAAAATGCAGGATAATTTTGTTGTACAAGTAAAATTAATTTTATTCTATCTGCCGAAAATGCCCGTTTTAATATAAAACGGGAGTATCAGAGACCAGTATGGAATAAATTTTCATTTATTTACGAATTAATAAATGCAACTTGAAACAATATTGGCGATACGAACGCGATATCCAAAAGTTTAGACTAATAAAATTTACACGTAAAGAGAAGCTTTGATTGAAATTGAACGCCAGTATGGTTGCAAGAATTATTTTTGTAGAACAGCAAAATTGACTGAATCAAGACTAGCAAATCATTATAACGTATCCCTAGCTTCACCCAAGATTTTCGTCACATTAACTTTGCTGGTGAATATGCAAAAGGACGGGTGAGGATAGAGGGAGATAATTTTGCCCGGGTACAAGGTAGGGGGAGTGGGCAAAGAGATTCGGATGGTGTACGGAGGGTGTCGTAGTTGCGAGGAACAGGGGGTTTGCGGCGAGGCAGGGGTGGTGCCCTGGTAGGGTAGGGGAAGGAAGTTTGGTATAGTGGTGGGAGTTGGGTGAGGGGTTAGCTGGCCGTTGGTTAGTCGGAGGGGAAGGGTGAAATATGCGAGCTCGCTTATGCCGGAAGCTGGGATTTCTCCGGCAGCCTCATTTAGAGGGGAAAAGTGAAAAGAAAGGGGGGTCGGGGACGACGGGGTAGGGAACATATACCATCGTCAGGAACCCCGCGGAGCTGTGTCGGGGTTTCGGGACGATTTGCATACACCCCCGAGATTGCAGAGTCAGTTTGCTCCGCAGGATTGAGGGGGGAGGGATAGGGAGGGAAGAAGGGGTAGGGGAGAAGGTGAGCTGGGGTTGGAGGCGGGGAAAGATTGAATGGTGAGATTCAGACGGACAAACGGTTTTGTCGGTGTGAACTGGAAAATTGAGGACGTGGATGGGGCCCGGGTAATATAGGTGAGGATTGGCGAATTGCTTGGGGACGTTAGGGTTCGGGTATGGATGGAGTTTATGACTTTTTTAATACAGTCGGACGATACCGTTGGGCTACTCGCTTTCGCTTACCAGCCCGTAATTGTGAATATTCCTGTAAATGAAAATAATATCTGAAAACGCGACGTCTGACTCACAAGTGATGATTACAACGTGTTATGAAAAGGCAGAGTTCATAAATGAATTTTTATTCATTATAAGTTGATTTTAAATTTTATATGAATAGTCCTTAATTGAAATTTGAGCCAATAAATGGATCAGCAACTATTAAACGAAGCTAGTGACCAAGTTGTTTTCTGCTATATTTGTGCCATTATAAGTTAAATATTCAAAAATATTAATCAAATGAAAATTTTCTTCGTATAATCCTTTCAACAGATCTACGTTCTGTTTTTTAAAGTAGTATCTAATAAAGAACGGTAAAATATGTAGTATTAATAGGTTTATCCCACTTTTGCATTTGTGGATTTTTTGTTTATTTTATTACCGGGAGACTTTTCAAAAATCATTTACTCAAGAAAATATTACATGCAAAACAATGTAACGACCGCCAGATTTATTAAAAAATTGCATTTGTTTAAAAAGGAGAAATATCGCGGTAAATGTTTTGATCATCATGAATGCTAAGAGTTATAGTTAGGTAATAACTTAAGAATTGGTTATTAAGAGCTGAAAATAGGAAGAATTTCCGTTATTTCTCCCTCAATTCAGCGACTCTTGCAATATTGCTATGGTTATACGGTGAAAGTTCTTTATACACGTAAATGGATTTTCATCCTGCATTGGTAATTGTAAGAGGAAATTGGTTCCTAGGTATGAAAAGGAAGCCATCTGGCATTATAGCTTTAAAATTGAATAGTTTTGATAATTGTTCTTACTTGAAGTAAATAATACTAGATTTGTAGTTGAAGGGAATACTATGTGCGAGCAATTAATCCAAAGCAAGAGGTGAAATTGTGACCAAAGGTGAATGTGGAGTAGAAAGGGGGAGCATGCATGAAATATTTTTTATAAACTATGCCTCATGGCACATGATCAATTTTGTTGACGAAGGTATACCACTACAATCATGCAATATTTGTAGAAGACGAGCTAACAGAATAGGAACCGATATTTTAAAAATTCAATGTAAGTCTCAGAAGAAAATCCTTATCAGATAAAGAAATATGCCACTTTTTGATGTTAATACGATTAATACCGATAGTGAACAGATATTGAGATATTTAAAATGGTTTATTTTCACCATTTATATTTATTTAAAATCAATTGGCAATTGATAAAGCTTGATGTGCAAGAGGGGGAAAGGTGTGTGCGTTAGTAAATATGGATGCTAACCGTGAGTAAAATTTAATTTCTTCTTTTCCCATTCGTAAATTTATTCTATTGACGAACCTTTATCATACACGTACGTTGCAAAGAATCGCGATTTTCCTCTCAAATTAAACTTAAAAAAATTGATTTCTTTTTCGATTTATTATCTTTGGTACTACGGTTTGACAATAGAAGGACTAGAGATGTGTTTTCATGAAAATTATTACTTGAAAAAGGAAAACATTCATGTAAATGAGGTTTAGAGAAAAAAATGGAAAGTTATTGACTCTTGATTTGAATACACAAAAGGATAATTTTTGCATTCAATTCACACTAATAAAAATTGAAAGTAAAATTATTGAAATATATTTAAAATACTTTAAATAGATTGACGATAAGTCCCTTAATACAACTCAATACACGTGTATAATCCAGATAACTTAGGGAGCTGATCAGATAAAAATATTCGTCTATTGTTACAAATTTACATTTTAACGTTTATTTATACTCAGTTAGTAGAGCGGACATAATCAGCATTATACATAGGTATATAATTTTAATATGGAACCATATCTAGAGTTTTGTTAGTCATTTTTTGATGGTGAATATTTTTAAAGATTTCAAATATGAAACTATTTGTAAAAAACCCGGCTTAATTACGCTAGTGATAGTATAATAGCGTTGAGTTAATCCGATATTAACAGTAAAAGTCCTTGAAATAATTGTTTTGATTTATTGAAATCTCCTGACTGCTTTAATGGTATTTATTTTTGACTAGTCCGATGAATGCATGCTCCGTTATCGGAATCGGAGACATTACAGCTTTCTCATATGAATCGATGAAGTATCATTCATATTGATTGATGACGTGGTGACTAATGCTAGCCGTTGGTGTAGTCATGGAGATAAAAGATGATTAGAAAAACACGAAATTCATGAAAATTTTGAATTGCAATTTGGAGGTTACCCTAAGGAATATACAAGTATTTCGACAATGTGGCTCGTTTCCTTCTTCTGGATATGCGTGCCGTGAAACTCACCGCTCCCATTCCTTTTTGAAATCTTACGGTTGCTTTCGTATTGTTTATTCTAATTCATCATAGTACTTCGTATTATGTCATGACGATAGATAATTATATAAATAACATTGTATATATACTATATTTTCTAATGTATGCGTTGGTCATTTTAATTATTTACATGTAAAGTATCAAAAATATTCGAAGGAAGTTAATATAAATTATGTTTTATAAATAATTATTTAATTGAAATCTATTTTTTGTCAGAGTCATCCTGTTAAAAAATAATTGTCAGTGTCAGAAAATTAGGGCTGTATCATGTTAAGTTGTAGCAAAATTTGTTTTCTCCGGTGTGATTTTATGGAATTTAAATAAAATATTGAAATTCAATGAATTTTTTTTTACTTTTCTTTCAGTATTTTCATTTTATTTGGTATTAATTTTTGTATTCTTAAAATTTTAGGCACTTATAGTAAAAATTGTGCGTAAATATACATATTCTTCGTTAAAACGTTGATTAACCAACTAGATAGGATGACGAGATGCTTGTTCGAAATCATTATCAATGTTACCAAAAAAATGAAGAATTTGGTACGAGCATCATTTCTTTACCCATGGGTACGTGAAAAATTGCGACTGTTGTTAGGCGCCCGCACTCTGGGTGCGCCTCGTTTATCGTGAATATTTTTGATTATTAAACAATGGCAGCGCTATATATTTTGAATAATCGAGCTTATGGCCACATTTTTATTAAAACACTCCAAACATGCACATCCGACGACGCCGATATAAACTTCACGATATTTTATTTATCCACTCGAAAAAATAACTCGCCATGCGTCCAGCGGAGCGAAAAAAATCTCGCGACTCGACCAGATTACAGCAGGAAGTAGTTTATTACCCGTCTTGCGTACATTTTTGTGGATCAGGCCGCGTCCCTCACCCCCATCCAACTCTATCTCTCCCTCTAAGAGAACGTCCCACTTAACCTCGGGGAAAATTTGTAATTTACCGACTAACAAAAATATCGAGTTTAGTCTTCGAAAACCGCCCCTTCCCTGCGTTCTCCTCCTCGACCTTCCCCTCGTCAACTCCTTTCCACCGCACCCGTCCCACCGATCCGGGAAAAAAAGATTGACAAATCACTTTGCGTCCCCCTTCCCGGCGGTGATTAATTGCCTCAACTCTCGTCCACTTCCACCGCCTCTCCTCTCACTGGCCCTGTCTCTTCGCATCCCGCCGGCCCCGGACCATATTCTCCACCACGCACGACGCCCAGATCCAGCCCCGCACCCCTCTTTCTCATCTCGCCCTGGAACCCCTTCCTAACTCCCTGCTACCCCCTCGGACTTGGCCACTCCATATTGCGCGGTTACTAATGGAGGGGAGGTGGTGGGGGAAAGGGAGGCGCGTCCCTCTTCAACCCTTTCTGGCCGCACCCTATCGTATCCCTCCCATCCCCATCTGACCCTACCGAACCACGCTACTTCGGCGACCGCCACAGTCCCGATACCAAAATGCCTTGCAACCTCCCTCTCTATGTCTCTCTTCACGGGTAAAGTTTGAAGGCTTCCGGACGCCCGACGTCCGAGTTCATCCAAAGTAATTACTGGGCGACGTGGTACCGTCTGGACGAATATACAGGGAGTGTGTGTTTGGTCATGCTTCCTTGGACCGCCTCCTTTCCCCATTCCGAGCACTCTCGCGCCAGCGTGCGGTAAAAAGGTCGTGCAGGACGGTCCAGAGATCGAAGGGGGGATGATTTCCTTTGAATTTCACTTAGTTCTTCGCTCACATCTTTGAAATTTTCTTCTCTGTCCGGTAATGTCTTCTTTCTTCCCTCTCGAGATCGTATAATACTGACCGGATCTTCAAACCAGCTTTTCAAGGAGCCTCCAGGAAACATTTGAGGGTCGCTTCGAGCCTTGCCTCTCTTCGTTATACTTAAGTAGTTTCAATTAAGAAGGATTCATTAGATATCCTTCCAATATTACTTTTGAACTAGCTTCTTCCACATACTTCCACAAAATGATGCCAGAAAGTAGTGGCATCAATTAAAAAATAATTAAAGAGCATATTGTTTAACTGCACACAATAATTTATTGATAAAAAATAATCAAAATATAAAAAGATAAAATTTGTAAAACCTGGAACACTTTCGTTTGTTCAAGAATTTCATTTCAGATATCATATTTTATTAAACTTCTGTGATATAAAATTTTACTATGAGGTAGTATTTTTAAAGATAAAAAGGGATTGGGTTTGTGCGGAGACTAGCGTCCTGGCTTCCCATCCTGAGGGCCCTGGTTCGAATTCTGGAGGCGACAGATCTTTTTCCGTGGTCCTGAGGTGCTTTAAGTGAGTGCACCGTCCATCGGATGGGACGTTAAACTGCGGACCACTTGTTACCTTTTGATGAGACTAGGCTGAAACCGACGCTGGGTTTCTCTTTACTCTTCATCCTTTCCCATCTATCCTTTATGGCGGAAAGAACCTTAGCTGTCAGTCACCTCTCTTAAAACTACTACTACTACTTAGAAAGATAAATCCAAATACTCACTCATCAGTCCAATTGGCAGGGCACTGGAATTTGTCCACATTGTTAACATGCAGACTCGCACTTTCAAATGTTTTTCAGGAAAATTAAATCTTTGATTTTATGTAATGGAGTGCATAATTTAAGGTATACTGACCTTCCTACTGTCGATGGGCCAAAAATGACCATAGGGTCGTCGTCCTTTGGTTTATAAAAGTCGGTTTCAAAGCTACAATTATTTTTCGGAGAAACATGAGGAATTAAAGCACAATGTATTTGGGGAAGGCTATTTCCCTTATGCAAATTTAGTCATTTACGCATCGCTATTCAAGAAAGCAGTAGCCTCCGCTTGTAAAAGTAATTAAAAATGAATTTTTCAAATAGGAGACATGAGGATTACATAATCACAAGGATAAGCTGTACCCTGAGTTTTTGTTATCGGGGAAAAATCTGAAGCTTCTACTTGCTTCGAAAACAAATAATTGGATCATCTGCTGTTTTTAAGCTTTAAATTACTGTTTGACTTTGAAATTACAGTAGAGTATATTGTCTTCCCATGGTGTAACCAACATTTTACAATTCAAGTGACCAAGTCTTCCGAAAGTCGTCTTCGGTTGCTGACCGTGTCATTTCAAATGACGCTTTACAGGGATTCGCTGTTATATCATATCATCATCTGTTAAACACCTTACAATTTTAATTGGAAAAAATAGTCGAGAGGAGCTGACGTAGTTGAGATAAGAATGCAAATAATATTTTTTCCCATAATTTACAATTAAATACCTCCTGTCACATAATTTTATTGGTGTTTTCATTCAAAATAATCAATTAATTATTAATTAACATTAATAAAAAATAATCACTTATCCAATTTTCAACAATGGTGGTTAAAAAAATTGCTACCCTATATCAAGTACGTAATGGTACAATTCACATTCATCGCGAGAAAATATTATTTTCTGCTTAAATGAAAAACATAGAATCCTGTCCTGAAAAAAGCATTAATTATGGTTGAGACATTTTCATTTACACGAAAATACATCAGTGAGAACTGAGACATCACCGTACTTCATTACGGCAATGTTGATTGCGTTCAGCAGCAACTGGAATTTCTGAATAAGCAAAGGACTCGATGGAATTTGCGAAATAACGTTTCTGCCTCCTATCATTCCTCCACCTATCTTACCACTTCTATTTCCTCATCCCTTCACTAATTACCCATCACACCAATTACCCTTATCTCACTCATCATTCCCTCATCATCTCAACCTCCCGCCCTTACCCTGCCATTCTGCGTTCTCATCATCTGCGCATTCTGTCCTTTGGCTATCCATCCATTCTCCCAACTCATCCATCCCCCGTCGCATTGCCTCGTTTTCCGCTCATGGATCGCCATTGCTTCTCTTGAGCGCCTGTGGCCCATTGTTATGTGCACGGAGGCTAATTCATTAGAGTGGCCTGGTCAACGGACCTCTGACAATTTTTCGATGTCTGCATTTCTTTGAGCCGTGATTAGAAAAAAAACGATTCAGAATGTTTTTCTTTTGCACAAATAAATCACCGACACCGGCGATAGAATAATGGGCTTTGGGATGATCGTTCATGCCCGAATCTGTGAAGTTGGATTTACTGGCACACCGAAACGAACACTTTACTGAGTATAAATCAGTGAATATTATTCATATCCGGTCTAACTGCTGAAATGTCCTTCCACCTTGCAAAAGAGTAACCGGCGTTCATTAGCTTGATTAAAGAGAAGTATCATGGCGACATTAAATAAATTGATGATACATTTTGCCACAGTCATAATACCGATAAAGTTGATTAATGATTATAGTATAATAGCTGTCTTCAATTTAAATGAGTTTTTAATCTGCCATACACTCAGGACTCGAGATGATAAATTAAATGCTACCCATTAAAATAGGAATAAAATATCATGGGAAAAACTCTGGAAGGCGGGGACACAAATTACTATGAAGAATGAATTTTCTGAAACGTAGGTAGCACACAACTGACCATTGATTCAATGATAGAGAAAATTCATATAATTTATTTAGCATTAAAAATTATTATAATAATATACATTTTGTCAGTCCTGCTCCCTTCTTTGGTTATAAAGAAATGAAGGATTACCCATGTCGGGGGCACGGAGGCAGTGTGTGATAGAGAGAGCAGTAGAGTAAGGTATGCTGGTGAGTAAGGGTTTGGGGATATGATATTACTGCAAATTAATATTTAGAGGGCAACGTTGAGCCTGAGAGAATAAAAACTGTAATTAAGTAGCTAGATATGTGCCATCTCGCGAGTTCTCACCTCGACGCTGCTCGCGGTTTCTGGGAGAAGGGCTTTCGATTATTGAAACGGAGAAACAGCTGTCAAACGGTTGACAGTGGGATACGGAGTGTTACGGGATAGTGTAATTAAGGAAAGCGGCCGATTTGATGGAATAGTGACTGATATTTACCCAAAGGGAAATGATTTTGGTGTATTTACTGGTGTGAAAGGCGAGGAAAAATTTGCATGATGGACAGTACCTGACGTTTTTTGGGATAAGTAGCTTGGAAATGAACGTGTAAGAAATGACGTTGATGAATAATGAGTAAGGGAGACATGGCTTTATCGATTACGGGATATTTCCTTTAGTTTTGCTGGACGTTTGAATTTGAAAGGTAGTAATCGGAAAAGGGCAAGATAATACGTTAGAAAATCAGGAAGGTTTGAAGAACTGTGAGATAGGCGGAGCAGTTTGAGGGAGTGAAGTAATTGTAGTATCAAAGAAGAAGGATAATGAGATGCAACGAGAAGAGGAATTTGATTCTGCTGTTTTAACCGTCCTGGACACTAAAATGCATATTCAGCTAAAGGATAAAAGAATGCATTAAAGCCAGCTCGTCAAAGAGCAAATACGTATTCCGTAAGTGCAGAAAAATGAGAGAGGAGGTACTAAAAACAAAGGGTACTGGTAGGAAATAAAGTAAGCTCCAAATATTCTGTGTTTCTAGGATTTTGCCACTTTTCCCAGATGCTTGTAAACCCCGATGAAGAGATTATTCAGGAGTAAAGGCCTACAGTATGAGTTTGCTTGTTTCTTTATACTTTGGTGCAGGTACCATGTTGGGTAGAGTATGAAGGAGAGGAATGGTGGAAGGGGAATGGCTAGTGGGAAATCTTTATTGAAAACAGTGCTCTACGTGTTATTGATTCTGCGGGGATGGTCTCAGCGATTTAATTTTTTCTTAATGCATTTCCTATGCTTTCAGTCCTTGTTGAATGAGCCAAGGTCTAAATGTGGCTGCTTGCATACTCAATGGATGTTGTTCTAGTTTCATCCTAGTGCCTCATGGTTACACATTGTAGTACTGCTGACTTTGTTGATTTATCTTGTTAAATATGCGTGTGCCTAGTGATTTAATAGAGGTGTTTTGTGGGAACGTTCTCCCTGCGTGCAGTCATCTCCGCATGTGGCAATCAATCTCGTAAATTGAAGTTTATTTTAATCTAAAGAGAAATTATTTCCGTCCATTATTTGACAAGGTTCTGAATTGTAAGTACAGATTTCAAATTGTGTTAATTTTAAATTTTTGAAGAGTATCCTCCTATCATTGTCTGATCGATAAATTATTGTTCTTAAGAATATGTTCAATAATGCATTTCTCTTCGTGATAATTTTTACTTTTCCCACTGTTTGAAGTAGGTACTAAATATTTGTCTTCAATTTAATTCCCAAAATTTACTGACAGTCACAAAATTTCAACTTTTTTAATATTATACGTATTTCTGCTCTTGTTATGCTCTAAACCCTACATACATGCACTCAGCAACTATTGCTGTTTCTTATGAATACATTGAAATACAATTGAAGATGTATGCTATTATTTTATACTGCGATTCATCTAAATGTAAAACCAGCTAATTCCAAAAAGTACGCGTTATTCTCAAATGAGTCTAAATTAATTTATTAATAAATCAGCAGTTCTTGGGACACATTCTTTCCATAGAGGACTGATAGTTGCTGCATGTGTTTAACAGGATTTAAGGTCATTTGAGGAAAAAATTGCTGTAACTGGATAAATAACTACCATCTTACATGTCGGAGTGATAATGCAAATTATCGGTCGAACTTCACTGCTCCGAAAAACTTTTCGAGGGCTAAAATGCTCTAGGACACGGCTGCGAATCCTAACGCGGACACATCACGATATCCCATCCGCGAAACTGTCCCTCGGAGCGACACCACTCGCGACCAAACATTCTGTGCCTACCTCTTTGGTCACTTGTGACCACCTCCCCCTCCTCCCCGCTCAGATTATTTCGGCGGCGGCTACGCCGATGCGCCCCGTGAATCACCACCACCCTCACACCACTGCGGAAGAAGGCCCCGGCGTATTCCCACGGCCGTCCTCAGGATCTGGACCGCACCAACACTGGCGCTCTCCACCTCGACCTCCGGCAGGTGGCCTAGGGGGACAGTTCGCTGGGGAAGGGAGGAGGTGGGAGACAGTCCCGCTGCTCCCCTAAGAGTCGAACGGGGCCGCGGAGAGAGGGAGAGTCAAGAGGGGCGGCCACGGGATGGATATTACCCGGAGCTGGGTGCAAGCAAGCTGTCGCTTCATTCAAAAACGGGGGTTCGGGGGTGAGAGGGAGTGGCAGAGAGGGAGGTCAACGGGAGATGATATCTAGATAGCAGGCGAAACTCGAGCGGTATGTGGTCGGGTGTGTGTAAGGATGGATGTCGAGGATGACCGTTGTAGTGAGAGCAGTAGATAGGCAGGGGTCATAGTCTGGGGTTACATGCGCCCGCCTGCTAGGAGATATGGTTCTGCTTCGAGGGGTGGTGGTGTGAGATGGGTGGAGAGGGCAAATCATTACCATCATGTGCCGTGCCGTTCTGGGCAGGTTTGTGGAGTGGGATGGTCAGGGTGAAACTATCGTTTCAAAAATGAAAAGAATCGCGGCATAGATAGCCAGGAGAGTAATGAAAGGGGTGGTCGGGCAATGGGGTGGGAAAGTGGAGGTGCCGAGTTTGTGATTCTCATTCGTGTGCAATTCGTCGGAAAAAAGCCTCATTCGTGATATCGGGAAAGGTCCAATGCGGGTCAACTAGATTTGTTTAGAACGTTCCGACAAATACCGCTTCAGTATCACTGCAACCTTTTCATCTCTAGATCGGGAATCATTTTAGGAAATTATGTTTAACGATGGGAAGAAATGATGTTAAAGATATGAAAAAGTGTTAATTGAAATTCCAAGAGCGAGCGAACATCTAGTGCCTCTTAAATTGCCGATTGGTATTATTTTTAAGAGAAATCTACTTGTAAGGTTAGGGTTTGATGGATTCAGGGACTTAGCCATTCGAAAAATCTAAGTCGTGCTCAAAACAAAACTGCGGTATATGTTCTGATACCCTGCATTAAAACAAAGGTAATATAAATTTTAACGCAATTTTTTAAAATGGAAGGCCAAATAAATTGTTTTTGTCTATAATTTATTTCGAAAAATTCTTGTGTACTGTAAGAGACGTACATTTATAACGCGTGCAATTATTCGAGCTATCAGGGAACTTGTAAAACAGGTTTCTTTAAATGGATCAGTTTCCAACTCAGTATTCTCATGGCTACATTTAAATTAGGGCCTCAAACCCCCTTGCCAGCCTTACAATGAATTTAAACGGTTTAGGATGAAATTTTTGAATTTCTTCGTCACTTCTGTCTTATTTCATGCTGTTTAAAAAGTCTACTCTCTTCCGTTCTCATGCCCGCTTACCCAAAACTATTCCTTCTAACCTTCTAGCCTTCAACATCTCACAACTACCTTTCTGTGTTTCCTCCATCCACATCCTCTGCCTTTTTCGGATTTCACCTCATCGCTCACCCTATTTCCAACCTAAGCATTTGGTTTCCTCTCAGTTCAACTTGTTTTCTCTATTCTTCGTCACATCTACATCTCAAAAGCTTCCAATCCACGCTCATATTCCCGCATCCAAGGCCAGATCTCACATCCATGAATACATAAACTACTCAATATGCTCTATTGTATCTCTTTATACTTTAATTTTTTTTACTTTTCAGTAAAAACCAGGGTGTTGTTTTCGTTTTCCTATTGAGGTAAATGACTCCACTTCTCTGCCGTAAAGAATTATTGGGTCATCCAGTCAAAGTCCACCAGTTATGATTGACGTGGTTTATGTAACGATTTTTCAGCACAACCGCCTGTTTATTCGAAACCGGGCAACTAGCCAGAATTCAGTAAATCAAAGCTGCGGTTACAGTATGGCTACTAACGCAGTGTTAGTGTCGTGGCTAGAAATAATTATTAAGGTTTAATTATTTATATTTTTCTCGCTCTGTACATCCCCCTCATTTACCAAATCACCTAAAAATTTATCGTTATTTTCAGCCGTATTTTTCTGTCCAATTTCGAGTTTGCAGAATTCCGCTGCAGTCATTCGAGACAGAATGGATTTAGTTGTCACCGATTCACTTTTATAATTGGTAAATAGAAAATTTGGAATGGGTGGGATGTGCGAATCTTGTTTGTTCTCCCTTACCGCACCGATGAAAATTTCGGATGAGTTTAATGCCTACAAATACATGAACGCCTATACGTTACGTATCGATCGAAGCCTTTCGCAGCAATTCGTTGACGATGATGCAGTTTCCGATGTCTGCTGCTTGTGGAGCATTTCGTAGCTCTGAACGCTTTTCTTACCGCGGAACTAGTAACGCGTTCGCAATTGGCTTCCAAAGACGCCCGAGTCGACGCGAGGAAAACGTCGAGGGCCGCAAAAACGCCTCGCACGCAGCAAATCTCGGGAGCTACCTCAGCAAGAACGTTAGCGTAGTTTGAGGGTGGGTGGACGTGAGTTTCGCGGTGGGAATATTACTCATCGCGGGGACCGCGTGCACCATGAAGTTGGGAGTTTGGCGAACAGGACGTTGGGACGTTTGCCGGTTGATCGGGAGGGAAGGAAATGTCTCCCCCCTTCGTTCCTCCGAGTGGGAGGAGGGGAGATACCGGGGAAGGTTGGGGAATGGAGGTCGCTGGGGTTGACGGTAACACGTGTCTGTCGGATGCATTGATGCCGGCGCGCGCGCGAGAGAGGGAGGGGGGGTGTGAGTGGATGTGCGACGGGAGTGAGGCGAGGCGCGGAAGGTAAAGGGGTAGGGGCTTTTGCGAATAGGGGTGAGGTATGCGGGCTCGCGACTGTTTTAGGGAGCGGGAGTCTCCATTCTATGGGCGGGGGAGGAAATAAGAAGAAAGGAGGGGAAGGGACGGTCGATGGCGGCGGTCGGTCCAGGGTTGATAGGTTACTTTTTGATTTTTGTAATAGGTAATGTGTCACTCGAATGAGTCCAAAAATATTAAAATTGTTTGTCCATCATACGGGAATGTAGAATTAGAATTTATCCTGAAAGGAATTCAAAAATAGTCTGGTCCTATAATAGGCGCAGAACGCTTAATCAGTGCACCGCATAAATATTGTAGGAACCTACTTTTTCCGTTTCATTAAATGGGTCTTGAGGAACAAGTAGTTTCTCTTCCATTCACGTCTACCCTCTTCCGCGCCTACTTTTACGCTTGTGTATTTCTACATCCGTACACTACTTACTTATATCATCTCTTTCATCAGATTTTAAATGCCCTTTTCGAATATCCACAGTAAATTCCTCTCATCCTATATTTTTCCATCGATCCTTCACTTATCTTCTTCTTCGTCCATTATGTTTCCTCCATCTTTCGTTTCACACCCACATTTACAGAGGCTGCTTTCTATGCCTAACTGTAATTTATTTAATCTAAATATTTTCTTACAAATTACGCGCAATTACTCGTCAATTGGAGTTATTATTACTCGCGTGATTACATCGGTCCTTAATCTTTTATCGACAAGTATTTCGTGCCAGTATACATTGTAAATAAAATGGAGGAACTCGGTATCATAAAATAACGAAAATATTTACTACCTCAAATTTTCACTGAGAATTATCATTCCATTCAGAATGAGTCTTAATTACTAGGCACTAATTTTGTAAAAAAGGAGAACCCGAAATAAGGGCAATGTGAACAATTGATCATATAACCAGATTAACAACTCTAGTTACTCCTAAGTTACTACTAAGTATAGTAGCGCAATAGTTTTTTCGTAAAAGTGTGAGAAAAATATGCGTTTTCTCTTTATCATCATAATAAGTATAATAATATATTTGGGTAGATACTGATTCATACGTTTTGAATAGACCCCATTCAAATGGTGCCATTTTGTGCAAAGTATCAACGATACAGAGGGGAGGGCGATTTAGCAGTAAGAGGAAGCTGAGAGCAAGGCAAACGCACTTTTGGTGGCCGTCAGATCAAAACAAGTTTAGCATAGTGATAATTTTTATTAAAATATTCCGGCAGAATTAATCTATTAATGGTAATACTTGAATATCGCCAATAAATTAAAAAAATTGCAAGGAAATTTTTTTATTGGATAAAAACATTTAATTTTAATTTGAATTATTTCATTAACTTTTCCTCCATGTTTATCAAATTGTTTGAACTTAAACCTCAATTAAAAAATGGAAGGCACAAAATGTACTCAAATAGAAATTTTTTGTTTTTATTAGTTTTCTTTTCGAACGGATGGAGTAAGAAAAAAAAATCATTTGATCCTTTTGTCCATGATTTTGGAATAAATACTGAATTTAAAATTCTACAATAAGCAGTGTGCGCTCAAGGTAGAGTAAAGACATTAAATCACATATTATATTTAGATTTTATATATTTTATGAATTGATTGTTATAAATATTTTCATGGTATACTCTTGTTGGCCAATTATTTATTCCGCAGTACGTAACAATTTTAATACAATTATTTGGTGTTGCTCAATTTATTACCACAATTATTACAGCCATTCACCTGCATAATAACCTTCAAACTTTTACTTAGGGCATTCCTAATTTTATACTCAAAATATACAATTGATACCCCAAGATTCAATCCTATCTTAATTAGGCTCATGTAGAGCAAAGTAAAGTGTTTTTCTGCACGTCGATGAGCAGAGGCTTAAATTTTTCCAATTTCATTAAAGAGTTATGAAGCTTGTCACCATCTGCAGGTTCTAAATCGAAATTTCCAGTGACAAGCAATGGATGTGTCATCCAAGTATTTTCTGGTCTTGGAATTATTTGTCATAGAATTATTGAATAATAATGGACCTAAAATAAACCCATGTTATACATTCCTATCAGAAAGAGATACAATATATGTAAATACTCTAACTTCAAACATTCTTTGTTTGATCGATTATTCAAACCAACTATTCATTTTATAAACAATACCATTCTTAGGCATTAAATTATAACATAGTCAACAAAGCTGTAAGGAAATCGGTACATAATTTTAGGACATGATGTTCTACGAGGGTAGTCCCAGAAGTACCCGACCTAACGAAGAAAACGCATATATTTAGGAAAAAAAATGCATTTATTATACAATCTCCTTTCAGCTCTATATGCTTTTCCCAACGATCTTCAATGAGTTCGATACCCTAAAATGAACTGTCTTGCTCCAAAAAATAGCCATTAACTGCCGATCAAACTTCTTCACGGTTGGAAAATCTTTGACCGCTGAACCATTTTTTTCAATTTTGGCAACAGAAAATAATCCGAGGGGACAAAATCTGGCGAAGAGAGTTCATGAGGTAGCAATTCAAACTTAAATTCATGATTATTGGCCATTGCAATAACGTATTTTTGAGCTGATGCATGGTCTTGATGAAACAACACTTTCTTCTTAGCCCATTGCGGCCACTTTTGCTTGATTTATTCGCTAAAACGTTGCAATAAATTCGCATAATACTCGCCGGTGATTGTTCTTCCTTTTTAAACGTCTTCAATGAAAAATATCCCACGCTCATCCCAAAAGGCCGACGCCATGGCCTTGCCTGCAGATGCTACGGTCTTCGCCTTCTTTGTAGCTGGTTCTCCATTTTGAATCCATTGTTTTGATTGTTATTTTGTCTTGGGTGTGACGTAGTGGACATCATGGAATTTCATCCATGATTATGAAACGGCGCAAAAATTCTGCTTTGTTGCGGTGAAACTTTACTAAACACTCAATTGAAACATCTTCACGACTCTGGCTTTGCTCGAGTGTCAGTTAATGCGGCACCCATCTTGCACATAGCCTTCTTATGTCCAAATTTTCAGTTAATATATAATTTACCGCACTCTTTAAAATGCCTATAATATCTGCTAGCTCGCGCACTTTCAGTCAACAATTATCCAGTATCACTTTGTGGATTTTCTTCACTGTTTCTGGAGTCGTCACCTCATTTGGTCGATCAATGAGATGCTCGTTTTGAGAGTTCGTATGGCCTCTTTTTAACTCTGCTACCGAATATTTTACTGTTGTGAACGAAGGAGCACACTCACCTAGAGTAAAATCCAGTTCAGCTAATTATTGGCTGGGCTGAAGCCTTTCAAATAAAAGTATTGTATCATATAAAAATGAGCAATTTTCTCCATTTTCAGAAATTCACTGAATACGTTCTCTACTGATGGCTGCCAAATTAACAAATACCAAACAACGTAGCGTCTTCAAACAACTTGAAACATATGCTTTATAGTTTGCGTACTTTCTAATAAAGTGATCATTTTCGAACAACTACCGCCATCTCTAGGTCAGGCCGAGTACTCATGGGACCCCTTCGTATATCCAGTCGTGCATAAGAATGATTACTAAGTAATCTACCGTTTAAAGTAGGTTTTGAATGGACGCCACCACCCAATAAATATTATGATACTCCTAACACAACAGAATCCAGCAACCCACTCTACATCAAGTATTTCTTCATCTCTCTGTACTTCGTCCCTTCCTCTCATCCAAAATTCCTATCCTGTTCCTGCCCTTTCCTCGTTTTCCTGCCATTCTACCCTCTATTACGGTCTTTAACTACCCACTGCCGAACAAAACGCCCTTCATCCAGTTTTCCTGCCTCCTTAGGATTTCTCCTAACAAACCCCACTCTTCGCCCACCATACCAAGTACTTCCTCATTTGTTTTCTTCTCTGTCCATTTCACCTTCTCCATTCTTCTCCACACCCACATTTCATAAGCCTCCAGTCTACGTCTATCCTCCTGCTTCAATGACCACGTTTCCCCGCTGTACATAGCTACACTCCTCATCAAGGTTTTAACGAGTATTTTCTTAATATCCTTACTCAACGTCCCCGTCATCAACTCCCTCCTCCTTGTGAAAGCGTCTTTGCCTAGCGCAATTCTTCTCCTAACGTCCCTAGTACTTTGACCGTGTTAGTCCAAAACACTGCCGAGATACGTTAACTGTTCTACCTGCTCAAGTTTTTGCCCTCATATTTTAATGTTAGCCTAGCCTTTTTCTTTCTAGGAAATCGCATAACCTTTGTTTCAGTAATATTGATTCTTATCCCATACCTGTCACTCTGAATTTCCAATTCGCTCAGCAATGCTTGCAACCCCTTGGCTGACTGACAAACTAGAGCTTGGTTATTAGCAAACCTAACTGATTTTACGAATTCCCCGCCCACTTTCATTCCTACCTCCAAGTATCCTATATATTTTGTGCTCTACCATCTCTTTCTAAAATTTCAACAGTTTGCCTTCTAAATAAAATGCTGTGGCTGTTAGCTATAATGCTGTATAATGGGCTTTACATCTTATCAAATTACTGACATTATTCTTTACTCAGATATTGACAATCCCTTTTGATCCAGTGAACTCTAATTTTATCTAAATTTTACAGTTTCTATCCTATTTGAGGTTCAGGGAATTGGATATTATCAATCGGGGAAATATTAACATTTATAGTAGTCAATGGATAGGGTAACAAAAAATCACAGCCAATTATATATATTGATTAGATGTCTTGCATCTGATATTTGTAGGCTATATGAGGCTAAAAAGAAATATAAAGCTCAAATTCATCTTGAAGTTGAACAAGTATTATACTAAGATATATACCCTTAGCATTGGCTCCCCAGTATATATGTCAACATTAACTATATTATATGGAAATTGCCTTGCAAGTGGGTTCATGCATCAGAAATTTACTTTCAAATCGCTGCTCGTAGTAAAGCATTATATTTCATGGAGACATCTAATATATATGAGTCTCATTTGAAGAAGGCCTCTGAGAGGGCCGAAAGCTCGAACAATTTACCGTGTGAGTGTCCTTTTAAATGTTGCTATTCTATTCTCTTTGTGTTATATTGTGTCAGTCCATTATTGTACCTCTCGTGTGAGTTTTTCCGTACAATCGTTATATATATATATATATATATATATATATATATATATATATATATATATATATATATATTAGCTTCTTTTAATATTTTGATTCAGTCGTCAAATGCACTTTTCCTAGGATATATTTTACAGTTCTTTGACCAATAATAATTTATTGGTAACATTTTTCTTTAATTTGGGAGACTTACTTTTATGGTGTAATTGTTAGCGATGTTTCGGTGGTGGAGCAGAGAGGTGATGGTGACGATCAACCCTGTGAGGATGATGATTGGGGTTTGGGAAATAAAGTAGATGTGGACAGGGTTGGAGGAGGGGTTTTTGAGAATTTCGGAATAGGAAATGAGTGCCCGGGTGTTTTATCACTCGATAGATATGGCTCGCTGGAATTGAAAGATTACAAGAGCCCTCCCGCGTTTGGAACGTGAATGGCCAATGATGCAATGCCTCTGCACACACGGATTTATGTTTTCCCCGGGCGTTGCGGTCGGTGGACCAGCTTCATTTTTCAACACGGGGCACCCCTGGGTGTGGAGAGGGGAGGGGAGAAAGAGAGAAGGGAACGGACGGGAATGGTTTGCGTTTTTGTGTGTATATGTGTGTGTACGCGTGTGTGGCGGGGAAGAGGTGCGTGGGGATTGGGACCTACCCTCAGGGTGGAATGGTAAAGAGTGGGGAGGTGGGAAGGGTTCTGAAAAGGGTTAGGTGGGGACGTAAAGGGAGAGGAGGCGTGAGAGGATTGGAGAGGTGGATGTTAAACCTCGACGTAAATGGCGGGGGTGTGTGGTGTATTGACACGTTTTTGAATGGGTGCATATCAAATAACAGTTTGGATTTCTAAACGCCTCTCTTTCTCCCATCATCATCTCCCTCTCGGCCCGAGTTTGCCCCGTCGCCGTTTTTCCCATCTCCAACCCTTTTGTTTCTTCCCGCTTCCCCATCCCCCGCCCTCCTTCCGATAGCCCTCCTGAAAAAAAGAATGACCACCCCACGTCCAGCGCGTCCCCTTACTACGCCCCCTTTCCACTTCTCTCCCCCCCGTCCCCCGGGGATTTTAAGGTTAACTGTCGCTTGGTTCATGATCGGCGGAAACTTTTTGTCAATTCCGAACCCCTTCTGTTTCTCCAAAACCCCCTTCCAACCCTTTTCATTTCACCGCACCCAGAGAATTCAAAACCAACTCTGCCAGGGACTCACCGTCGTGTTTCTTCCTTTTTTATTGTCATTCTTTCCTTTTGAAATTTTTTTTGTGTTCCCCGCTCGCCATTTTACAATTTTTGGGTTCCGTCGGTGACGTGAAAGAGACCCTTGACGGATGAGCGGCCGTTATGCCGTGGGGAGTAGCATGAAGGGCGTGCGAGGGGGAGGTGTGTGTGTGTGTGGGGGGGGCGTTGGGGAGAGGGGCTGAGAGAGGCGGAGTGCCCGGAAAGGTAGCGGGGGAAGGGTTAGGAGGGGGGGAGAGCGGAAGGTTCCGGCGCTGGACTCATGCATGACGTTGAATCGCTTATTTACTTTATTTTGGTCATCTTTTTTTTATCCCGGACGGTCATTTGTATCTTGTTGCAACCCGAATGAAATATTGTTCGGGGTGAAATTCGTTTCGGATCCTCTCGACTGGAAGGTTTTTGAGGAGGGGTGTGGAGCAGGCGGCTGAAAAAATTAATGCAAAATATGGCGACTATTAAAACGGCCCGTTACGAAATGAAAACGTTGGTGTAGTTTTCAATAACGTTTACCGGACGGATCTTTTGGGCTTTGTTTTATTCGGGGATATTTTTTTGAGGTCACGTAGTGGATGATCGGGTCCCTTCTTCTCTCACCCCCTGCTCCGCTTACCACCCACCGCGAAAGCTTTTGTCCTCCGCGCCACCTCCTCCTCCTAGTTCGGCCCCCCCGGATAACAGTTTTTACTCTCCGACGTAAACGGATATTGGGTGAGAACGTCCGTACGCTAATAATAATTACGGAATAAAACTTGTAAAATCCGGCGACGAGTTTGAATCGGTCGTGTTCATAAAAAATATTTATCTTTTATTTATATACGCGCGGGACTTTGTGAGCCCAGCCGTGCCTTTCTTTGTTGTGACATATGTGAAGGATCAAATGGATGAATTGGAAAACGCGTGTTCCTCATCCAGCATTGGATTTGAAGGTAAGTGAAAGAAACAAGTAACGTGTGGTCTATATAAATTTATCAGCAGGTACTATTTGATTGGTTGTTATAATGCTGACTCCGAGAATATGTACTCTTCCTTGTAATTTTCCGTGTTTTCACAATTTTCGGACCTTCCTATTCTTTTTCTCCCGCTATTGTACCAAATTCTTAAGATTATTTGGCATCGAAGTCCTCGAGCCGTCATACGATATGACCACTGTTCTCATTTGACGTCCTTAACCTCAGTTTCATATTAACGACGAGCATACTACAGGTACATTTGAAGCCAACGTTTATTCGGTTTCATATTTTAGTTTACTTGCGTACTTATTCCACATATTTACGGTGTCTATTAGCATTAAAAGAGGCCATTAAGGAAGATTTTTTATAGAAAATCTTTAACAAAAAGCTGTAAAACTAGTCAGGTATTTCCTAAAATAAAAAGGAAAAGGTAACTTTAAAAGAAAAAAATATATTTCTATTAAAAATATTGCTCTTCACTAGCTGAAATAACACGAGGTTTTGCAATTTTTAGATGATAGATGGAGGGTTACGCTATTAATTTTATTTTGCAGCCGAAGCTCGAAGCATTTATGGATAACCATTGTTAAAACATATATGAATAATTGAAAAGATTAATATTCATTTTCAAGTGGCAAATTTTTAGTGTCGACAAAGCTCTATCTATCCACCGGCCGTCGTGGTATTCGAAAGGCCGGTTCAGTGAATCCGGCAAAATTGTTTAAAATTTATTGCAATTTGAAAGTAAAGATCACATTTAAGCGTGAACGCGGCGCCGGAAATTTAAACGGGGCTTTTTATGGATTTTTGGAGGCGAGTTATTAAATTCAGGAAGCCTCCCGCATTAACTACGGGAGTTGTTTTGCGGGGTCCGATTCCAGAATTCATCCCGGGGAATCACGGGGCATTAGACCAGCGCGAGTTCGCCGGGATGCTGCTGCGATCCCGAGTGGAGCGGCGTAAACCCGTCGCCCGCTAACTGGGTGGGCCGGGTGGGTGCAAGGGGGGATGGGAGGATGAGGTTAGGGAGACGAAGACATTTAGAACCCGGGGGTCCACTCCATATGATTCATTGAAATCATTCGCTCACACTCTCAGTGTGCTGCCGGCTCTGCGATCATCATCCACTTCTCTGCTTCGCGAATGGCTGGATGGAGGAGGGGGGTCACTTTACGCATCGACTCTCTTGATTCAAGGGCCTTCCCTCCTGTTCGCTTCTTTCCCTCCCACTCCGATTAATCTCCCCATTGATTTACGCCATGCGCGCACGCAGGGTCGGGCCAAATCCTGCGACCTGAGGAACGGAAAGGGGAACCAAACGCCTAGGCCGCCGCCGCTTTGCGCCGGGAGCGCCACCGATTAAGCCCGCTTAATGCGTGCGCAGGCGTTGCGCTCCACGCCAACGGGAATCGTAAATCCTAATTTGCAAACGGCGTAATCAGTTTCCATGGTTGGGGGAGAAATGGGGGAAGGGAAGTGAGGAGGAGGGAGTTTTGTTGGGGGGTCGTGAAGAATAGTGAGGGGGAACGGGTGGAGCGCGCGGAATGCTCAACCATTTAACTTTTAGTAAACGTTATCGTCCGGAGAGTATTTCAAATGAATCAATATCCGTACATAACTTCCCGAGAATCACGTCAGTTGGGCGTGAGGGTTAGGGGGGAGAGGGTTGTTGGAATAATTAGTACCATAACGCTTCCTCCTCAGATGACTCAGTCGTAGAAGCCCTGTGCGTACGCATTTTTGCGGAGGATCGAGAGGGAAAAAAAACAGAAGCAAGTCTCCATCCGTCGGTTTTCAATTCAAAATTATTACTCGAGAACGTTATTCCACGTCTCGAGCCAAATCGTCTCTCTTTTTCCCCTTTTTGGGAGTGCACGGAGGTGGATGATGATGGAGGTAATAAAAAATAAATAAATTCTCCTCATCCCTTTCTGGTAAAAAGGATGTTTCATTTTTATTCTCCCCGAATCACGTATAAGTAATCAGCGGAGGTTGCTTGAAATTCGTAGTCGGCATGGAACCATTTAAGGGGGGCTGTGGTCGGCTGAAACAGTTGCCATGGTTACCGCCCGTAATCCAACGCCGCGGCGCGCTGCCCGTTTTGATGCCGGGGCCGAGTAAAATAGAATGTAGCAGTCGTTTTCGTGACTTGGCTGGAAATCACCAGCGCATATCTCTCTTTAGCGCACGGGGGGAGGGGTGGGCAATCGAAGAGGTTGCCTGCCCCTCATCCCTCTATCTCCCCACAGCCTTGGTCCCATTGCGGGGTGGGGGGTTCGACAGTGTGTATTTATGTGTGTGTCTGCCTGTGTCTGTGAGGGAGGGTCAATGTTTGGGTGTCGGAAGGGGGAAACCCAGGGATTTAATGCCCTCGCACAAACCCCCTTCGCCCCTTTCTGTCGCTCAGAATGCCCCCCCTGCCTTAATTTTTGTAACTTAACTCTTGGCCCCTCGTTTGAATACTTTCAAGTTCCTTCCGTGACTTAACCTCTGACCTACTTCTTCTCCTCCACACACAACTCCCACTGCCCCGAGGCCTTCCTGTGACACTCTCCAGCATTCAAGGTAAATCCCTGGAGTAATATGCCGCGAGTAAGTATGCACTCCATCAGCGACCCGAAATTTCCCCCTCCCGCCGTCATTACCGACCCAATTCATTGCTTCTCCTCTATCTCTATCTCCCACTCCCCTCCGCCAGAACCTTTAATAATCGGCCTCCCTCGCCGTCCAAGGCAGGGGGGGGGACGGGTTAAGGAGTTACGCCTCCCACTAACCTACCCCAACTTGAGTAACTCGGCTATTCTCCGTGCCCTTAAAGTCTCTCTTATGGACTCTGTGCTCTCCACTTCCGCGTCTTCTTTCGCCCCTTCTCCTCAGCCCTCTTTCTCCCCTCCATTCCCTTAGCCTTTCCCTACCCTCTTTCCCTTCCCACCTCAACATTCCCCCAGACTCAACTCACCAGGCGCCTCGCTAAGCAGTCGGCTCTGGCAGCACTCTCCCCATCGATCACCGTTCCCATGGCAAGAGATCCCCAAATTGCTTCCGTAATTATTTCCAACAACCTCTCAAATTGCGTTCTTTAATTCGTACACGTGTTTATTTTGTGCTCACCCTAAATCGCGTTGCGTTTCGCATTCCCGGAGGCGAATCGCGAAGTCTAAAGTCATCTCGTTTTAGTTTACGGTGGATCATGCTCTCCCCTCTCGTCCCCCCCCTCCTCATCCCTCGGTTTAATTTTCTCCCTTTTTTTCGGTGCGTGTTTCTTTAGGGGTTATTGTGGAGGGGATATGAGAGATTTGGTCGGGGGATACATAATGTTGGGTGCTATTTCTCTCTCTTTGTTCTGAATGTTCGTCACGTTGTCTTAAAGAGGAACACTAACGCGACTTTTATTAATCAATTTATTTGCCCATGTCAGTTTTTTGTGACCAATTTATCGCTGAAAAAATGAATTGCGTAAAAAGAAAAGATAAACACACCGACCGGAGCTACAGGAAATTTGTTCTTCCGGGCCCGAACTAATGTTACATGAGTATTAAGATACTGTTGATAGAACGAAGTTCTATGACAGCTTTATCCTTTAGTCATTCCCTTGATGAACTAGTATGTGTGCCCTTCGTTGGAATTTTGCTGGTCGCGTCATCCCCCAATAGCTGCGGTTTCAATGTGAGAGTGCAGGGTAACTTATGGATATCAGCCGCCTCTCAGCGATATTTTTAACCCTTTTAATTCCATTTCTGAAATGCGATGTGGTTTTTGTAAAATGTTAGACAATCCAACCATAGTCACAGCCGTAAGAACAATAGAAAATAATGCCAAACATATTGCCTTTAGGCTTGAATAGCTGCCACAGCAACCGAAGGGACTATCAAAATTGACCATTTTATGTCTTTTATCTTTATACATTTATGTATCATTCATAAGTAACATCGAAAAGTCAGTATTGATTGTTCGTGAAAAGAACCGTAAAAATATGAAATTATATAAGGTAATGATGTAGCACAATAACCCTAAATGGAGCCTGTTACCTAAAAGTTTAGCATGAAAGGCTTGTAGAATTTTTTAAAATGAGATCAATAAAAATATTTTGGCTATTTTACTTCAATTTTTCTTTAGTAAATGAACTTCGAACGCAATTATGTGGAAGGAATTTGAGCAAAGATACTTTCATTTGAGTTTGCAGTAGGTGGAGTTAATCATTGAATCGAGGCATCCTGCAAAATGAGCCGTTGTTCCAAGAGACAATATTCCATACCGCATGTTTAAGTAAATACAATTGGAATTCAGATAGCTAAAATACAAAGGCACGTCAAATGAAGTTTTTATTAGCACATTTCAATTGGACGTGTTCAATTATGGGAAAAAACATAAATGATGGGGCCAAACGGAAATGCATCCGCATGTATATATCCGCATGTATATATCCGAATGGAAACAGTGAATTCATTTAATTTTTTCCTCATTATTTCCTTTCTTCCTTGATCAGAAATAATAAAAGTGACTTCAACGCTAATAAGTAGCTGGGATTTCAAGTATTTATTAAGTATTTTGAATAATTTTGATGTGAATATATATGTACGGGTGTAAACGAGAATAAAAGTATTCTTCCGTGATTGGGATGCTCCCAATCCCAAACAATTCTCTGAACTGAAGTCTCCCTTTGATAAATGCTATAATGTATTCATTTTAGCATCCCTATCATTCTCTGACCCTCAAGTCAAACTGAAAACAATAGAGCAGGCGTTTATCTGTATTCCTTGAATCACAAAAGTATTAATATTAGACATTAATAACCCCGATCTTCACATATTTTCATCCCACCTACGTTCCCAACACTTTTCATTTTATTCCCACACTTCTAACAATTCCCCTCCCAACTCTTCCCCTCGCAAACCTTTCCTAACCTTTCCCTTCCTTACTGCGTCTCCAGCCCCTTCGGCTATAACCTTTTCCTCAGTTCCTTTCTTCTCTTCCTTGAGAATGTTTGCTTGTACCAGCCGAAATTCGGAAACTTGTGACTTTCTTTTCTTTTTTGTCTTTGTTCGCTTGTGCTAACTACATATATATTATTAAGGTGCAGAAAAGTGCTTGATATTTATTTTAAATACACTCAGTCATGTGTGACGGGTACTCGTATCTCTCTGCCTCGTATCGCTTTTAGCTTTCTCTAGAAACCGGAAAAAATCCATAAAATTGATTGCAATTGCAATCAGTTGCAAGATGCTGTATTAGTGCCCAATAAGGATAAACTTTAAGAGTTATAACTTGCCATTTGCAAAATTGAGCAAATGTTTTACTCTTATAGAGATTATAAATTAGGAAACGTTTAACCCTTGCTGTCCCCCAACATTTTCCTACCAACTCCAATTTTGTACAATCCCACTAGCAACGCAATGGGTTGCCCCAAATCTTCCATCCTCTCATTTACTGTTTCTACCCCTTGAAACCATATCAGAAATATTCTCTCCGTTTCCTCCTCTCCGTTTTCCTGTGTCACGCTCAGCTCTCTCCCTCGCCTCTACTCCCCCTGCTAAGAAGAACAAATACCAGAGCGCCGGCCTGATTCGGACAACTCAAACTCGCTCCCCTCCCCTTCTCTTTCACGCCTCTGCCTTCCACCCCGTTCCACCCCTACCCAATTCTCCTTTATTAGCTATATAAACCATGTGAATGTTTGTAACTTCGCACATGAATATGCCACGATGTACTCAGGCGTGTCGTGGCGCTGTCCAACAAAATTGTGGAGAATTACTAAGTTCATTTTCAATGTGTAATTCTCGAAAACAGTGCTATCTGCATATGGAAAACAACTCTGTGGATCTGAATTAAAACAAATTGGCTCAATAACATTTGGAGTTAGGAAAAATTTAAAGGAAAAGATCAGGATATGTTTTATATTCTTCTTGATTAGACCTCACTTTGAACACTAGCTAACAGATCCCCTTAGCATGGCCTCAAGAAGAAACGTTAGAAATGAATAGCATATTGGATAAATTGTGTTGAGAGACACTGAACTAACGAATATTATATGAAAATATTATGTGAAAAAGAAAATCGAGTGGTTTAATATAATCTGATTCATAGGACTTATCTCAGCTCCCCCATTATATCACTTGGTGATACCAAAAGAGGATAAGGGAATCTGTTGAAAACCTATAAAAGAACTCCTTTTTCCTTCGCCTAATTCGGAGACCGCAGTGGTAGGAAACATCACGGGGGACAATTGAAGCTTCCCAAAATTAAAATCATGCCAAACGTTTATGATACAATATTACCAAGATGTACCCATCAAAGTTATACCTTATCAGTCACTACGAAATTATCTTCTGTTGAGTAAATTCTGGTGAATATGATACGTTAGGATCGGGATTTTAATTTGAAATTATATTTCTTTGGATGCGGAGCATCTTAATTGGTGAAGTCATATTGAAGACTGTTACAGAAGGGAGAACGCTAGATAAGCGAGTAAGGGGTGAGAGAAAATGGGCATGTTGGAAAGTGAAGGGAGAAAGGAAGTATGTGCAATTGAAGAAGGATTTATAATAGTTTCGGATGTCTGGTTTTGATTTTTTAGGAGAGGCTAAGAGTATATCGCTGTTCAGTCTGTGTCCTTCGGAAACCTAAATCGTTGGATACCAATAATAATAGCTTTAGTATAAGAGTTTTCAGAGTACTGGAGTAAGAAATAACACCATTACGATTGTTTAATTTTCTCAAGTACACTTTTCTCTTCCACTAATCATGATAAAGCATGCTCTAATTTTAATCAAGAGAATAAGGAAATTTTTTAATTTCCCTCAATCGGTGGCAAGAAAGACTTTTCGGAGAGATTAAATTCACATTTAGTGAAATACGTGCAGGAAAATGTATACTAAGCTCTCCTTAGCCACCAATGTTGAGTGTCAATTAAATCGCACATAGTAGAATCATTTTAAACTAACTGTACCAATTGTATCTCTTCTTACAGTGAACACAGGAATTATTGGAAGCGAAAATATTCCTTTTTGTCACTATGAGTTAGAAAATATGTTTATGACGTTAAATTGTGAAATATATTGCAAAATAAATTCACATAGAATATATAAAGTATATCACGCATAAAAAAAAACTGATGAAAAAACATATCGCTCGGGCACTCCGACCCTGGTCCTTGGACCAGGATCGGAGGAGGTCCCATGGCCCGGTAGGAATCCCGGGACGAATCGCCTCCGCCAGCGTCAGCACTGAATATGCTAAACTCCTTTAGGGCCCCACTTAAATTTAATACCGAGGCCCGCCGCAGGGATCTGTGGTAGGGGTGAATGACGTCAACCTATATTAATTTAAAATTAAGTGAATAAAATGTGCTTTTTTCACTAGTCCCGATGATACTAGTGTGGTAAAGCTTGTGAGAAATAAAATTCTATTCTATGGAGACGCAAAGTCATTGGTTTTTTCCTGTTCATTATAAGTGAATACCACAAAGTGTCATTAACCTTTCTACTATCTCTCTGAATAAAATGTGATATTAATAAGAAAATCAGATGAAAATCAGGTTCATAACTCGTGCTTGCTGGAGTAACTTTTGTTTGACTCCGAACTGTTTTTTGACTAGAGTTTTTATTTATATCTTCAGCTTCTGTTTTTCGGTAGTGTGTATCGCATGGAATTTTAATGCCAATCAATCAGAAAAAGTTATTGATGCCACTTGTCTGCATTAAATCTTCCTAGTGAATCTCCTTTTGATTCCATGGAACTGTCCATACTGTATATAACGCCCCACTAAGTGTCACCTAGGGACCGCTTATGTATACAATCTTGATTTTCCTTTAATAATATTTCTAATGCTAAAATAAATTGAAATTATTTTTATGTATGTCTCTTATAAGATACAGAACACAGTACATACGCCATAGTAACCTTGCAGCTAACCTTAGACCAATGAGCATTCAAAGCTTTTTTTCTTAAAACATTCAGCTCTAAACGGTTCCCTTATGCAACCATCTACTGGAATGGGAATATCAGTGCTGGATGAGAAAGAGCTATGGGCACTTACGAAGTCTAGGAGAGTGGATGCTTTTCAAATTTAAAACTATTTCTCTCGTGAGTAGTGGCGCATAATGAAGCTGGAAGCCTTTCGTGAAACTATTCTAAAACTGCTCACTAAAATTATTAACCTTGGACTTATTATTTTAATTGCCTAAGATTAGTCTGGAGGATTAGAGTAGGTAAACTGTGACCGAGTATGTTACAACTTACAGTGACTGGCCTGACGCAGAGACGCTACCTGAGGTCAAATCAATGACTATATAATATTAAATATGATTTTTGAACGATAAAATATGCAAATTAAAATTTATAATTCTCTTTATTGTACATCCCTCGCGCATCTGAACTACTTCCGCTAGTATAATTATGATGATACTTCTCTATTAGATACGGAAAAGTTCCTGAAAGTATCCTAGTATTATCATTCGAGATCGTCTGGATATGCTATGTTTATGGAGGAGAGAAAGCAAAACACTGGGAGGATGTGACACGGTAATTAGAGTGCGACAACCACAGATATTTAGACCAAAAATTACCAAACAAAAATTGTAAAATATGGTTAAAAAGTATACGGCTAAAAGTTTATTTAATATTAACCCTCTCTCCGAACCAGAACAATACGAGTAGATGTCAAATGACAACTTAAGGTAACGCTTGATTTACCTCTGAAGTTCGCTTCTTCAATGGGTATCTATTCAGCTGAAATTTGAAAACTGTATTGCTTAACGCTTTTGATCAGTATATACGAGAAAAACAATATATTTCCGCTTTTTTGAGTTATCCATAGCTCCTTAAGTATTTAACCAAGTTAAACTGATGGTGGATACGGTACCACTATATGGGTACGGCATACTACTACATGGGTACATACATATGTATTTAGATTCTACTTTTTGTATCTCTATTATCACTAAAAGGTGATACAAGATTCATTATAATGTGAAAGCAATGTTTTTCTAAAGTTAAAATACGATTATCGATTAAATTTCAAGCACGCTCGCTTAAAAGTATTTTTTAATCGTATTCCAACTTTCAGGCATTTGATATTTACTTTCTATTATTTGATGAAGAAGAGATAAATGGATTTCTTGCATTTTATACTCCGAAATAATTAAAATACAGAAAGATTAGTGACACCCAGTGACTCTCCACTACTACTCCAGTAACGTAAACATGATAATGCACTAGAGAGGCGAAGTACAGAACCAGGGTGTCATGAAACTCTTAACTGAAAAATTCATTTATAGTTGAACGAAAAAAATAAGACATATTTTCAGGCTCTAATTAACCGAGTAAAAACAAAATAATGGAGGACATATGCATTGAAATTTATATTCGGGCGTTTAAACTGTTAATTTTCTTTTTGTAAACAAAGGATTATGCATTAAGGATCGCATTTGGCATTTGCATTTTTTAGTGTAGCAAAGTATCAATTTTTTAAATAAGACATTTTTGGGAACGCTTTGGTGGTAATCAACACCAATACTAGTGTAAAATTAGGCACAGTAATATTGTTAAAGTCACGTAGAAGGAAATTGTCTTCAATATACGTTTAGTGAAGATAACATGTTTTGGATAAGTATTCGCTGAAATTGATTACACATGTATAAGCCGGAAAATTCTGAGGAATTACTTAATTTAAAGGGGAATTCCTTCTCTTGTGATTTTGCAAGATTCAAACATTCGAGCACCAAGGAAAGATGGCTGTCAAATTTATTCCTTTTTTTCTAGGCATTAATCAGGTTTGGAATGGTGATGAACCGTTATTTCGCCACATTTAAAGTGGGGTCCTATAATTTTCCCATTATTTCATATACATTTTTTAATTCATACCCTCTCATTACGGTGACCTCTGATATCTATCATTCACAGCCGCATTCTACCTTGAAATCGTCTGATTATGTAATATGCTTTCTAAATTCTACAGCTGGTTATTAAGGTAATAGTTTTGGCTATCGCTACTTTGCAAGTATTTTTTCCAAGTAAATGTGCTAATACATGGGAGTAGAGCCCTGAAATACCGACCGAAGAGCCCGGGTTTGATACCGGTTGATGCCTCTAGGCACACATCATAATCCAAGCAGCGTGATTTTTACGGGTAGCATATCTTCCTGGAAAACCAAAGTCAGTACAGGGAAAGGACGTGGCCTTCCTAACACTCTGATGTGTGAATCTCATAAAACTTAGTCGAGCTAAAGGAGTCCTATCAAACCGACCTTCAAATTTATTACTGCTGATATTGGGCCAATTTTCCCCTTCTTTGGTAAATTTGCCTAGATCACCACGACTCAATCACCATAAGGGAGTTTTATGTCAATTTATTTAATATTTTTCCGTGCATGTCTTCTCCTGGCTGAATGAAAGAAGGCGAATAGTGAGAGCATTAGATCACAAAATCTGGAATACAGTTTCATTAATTATCACTTTTAACTTAAGTAATACTCTAACGGTCATTGAAGCAATTTTTACCCTTGGTTTTCAAATATTCGAACCATATCATTGATACCCCATGGTACACCATGACGTGCAATATAGGTTTTCAATTTTTAAAGAACTCGTGTCTCAAAATACACTTTTTCACACCTTAAATTTACGAAATAATGGAACTGTTAATTTATAAAGAGTTATCTCTAGCTATTTTTGTGATATTGTACTTCATAGTGCACATTCCAAAATAAATTAGTGGGTATTTTGAATGGATACTTGCTCCCTGTCAAATCTTGGATTCTTTCTTCACATTTAATCGCGATCGCTGCGGAAAATTATGATAAGACTTATCTTCCTAAGACTAAATTAGTAATATTCCGGTGAAATAGTTGAATGTAATATCAACGAAAAACTTAAGGGCCAATTTAAAATTAAAAATTCAAAATTATAAACATTAAAATTAGGGATACAGTGCGCAGACTATGTAATTAAAACTAAGAGTAAACAAATTTATTTTATGCTTTCATGATTTTTCTTTGATGTAAAACAACATAAGATTTGTATTTTTAATCAACAGGAAAATAAATTTGCATTTGAATAAATCCAGAATAGGATCTCATGCACTATTGACTGAATATATTTCATTTCAGGGTTAAAAGACTGCATTACTTTCGATTGAGAACCCTCCAGGAAGTCATACAATGCAAGTGGTTGTTGTCACTCATCCTTTTTATCTCATTATCACTCATCCAATGCGAGCTTTTAGCATGGAATTTTCAAAAATACTGCCCTAAAAATGGAAAATTTTTTGCCAAACTCCTTTTTTATGGAAGCGAATTCCTCGTTCAAATTATCTCGGAGAGTGTATATGCTTTGCTATTTAAAAATGAAAATACACTGACTACTGTCCCGTAAATCCCCGTAAAACTCTATGGCGGGATACTTTATGAATTCAGTGTTTCACGCATTGCGGTGTTTTGATAAACTGAAATATAGGTGATTGATAGGAACGGACGCGTTTCTGAACATGCTTCTGCTTCCGATTTTAAGCCAGGGATTTCGAGAGCTCTAATAATCCGCATTCAAAGCATACAAAAAATTTCGTTCTCTTTTATGACTGAGGTTTTTGAATACGTCGTCGTGGCTTTGACAATTGATCCTTCTTTTTCATTCCTCCCGATCATTAACAAGGCATCATTAATGCTTTGGCGTTGGATTCTGCGGCGGCTGTTTTCGTCACTCAATATCGCGTCTTTTATTTCTGTGGTAGGGTATTAAGGGTCCTCATTGGTGATGAACTCATTTGTTAAGAGATAATGATCTTTACGAGAAGCTCATTGGGAAAGTATAGGATGCGGGGAAGTATATTATAAGCGCGTTATTATTTTAAAATTAATCTTCCAGGGCAATAGTTCTTTCAAAGGGGCAATGGGCTTGGAGAATGTTATTTATGAATAAAATACGAATTTTCTGATTTGAAGACAGATAATTAGAGAGGAGGAAGAAGAAAACTAATTTTCTGAGTTGATTTTTAATAATTAAAATGATAATATAACTATTCTCTTTATTAGCTAATATTTAAAACTATTTTGCAAAAAAATTGCATTGCATTAGGACCCTTTGTTCCTGATATATTTAGTAGAGTTTTGTTTTTCTGTATAACTTATATTCTATTCTAGGTAACTGAGATAAAATTTGAAACATTGTGGCTAAATCTAATGTTTTTTTGCGATATAAATTTGCCATAAAGTAAGAAGGTATTTAAAAAATTAAATTGAATGAATACCAGTCTTTATCCTTAGTTATATAAACAAATATTCCGAAGTTTCCTGTTCATATGGCAAACCTTGGAGAAGATTATGACAATGCTGAAATAAAAATAATGAAGACTTTAGACATATTTAAATAAAAGTATATTTTATTTCAGCATTATTGCTACGTAAACGAGCACTGAAAAGATTTTTTAACACTCTATTGAAAAATGTGGCATATTATTTGGTTTAAGACAGGAATATACTCTGATGATATTTTTCTAATTATTTATTTCATAGAAACAGAGCGTGTGTATAATTTAATCTACTGATCGATACATTACTTGTAATGATGATACATGTGAAGGGTTATGAAACTTTTCAATCTTGCGCAATGGACTAAGCCAACAGATCAACGATATTCATAAATCAATTAATCAATATTTTACCAACAAGTAAGGCATAATTTTACAAGGTTATATTCTGTAAAAAGAGAGCTATTCATTAAATGACCTCAGATAATAGATTTTAAAGCAATGAATTACGAAAATATCATAATAATGATTTCAGTTTTCCATTTTGGATATCCTTTAAGAAGCCATTACTTGTCGAGTTTGGTTCCAAATCAAAAGAAAATATCCAACATTAATTAAAAAAACGGCAGTTTAAATCCTCTTACCATTTCCACTACATAGCTATTTGTTCGACGATGTTTTTTGTACACACCCTTTAAAAATACCGAATATGGCAATATGGAATCAAGTACAGCAGCGGATACGAGAAATCAGCTGTCTTCCATTAAGTCATTAAATATAGAAATTTGTACAATTCTAGACAGTATCATTCATCTCACGAAATTTATATTTTTGAAACGTTTTCATAATTAGTATTTAAATGATTTATCATTAATAAGTCACATATTAAAAATATTTAATTTTCATTTATTCAATCATTTTTGTTTTATTTCCTCAAGATCCTTTACAGTCGATAAGTATAATTGTACACGTCGGGGTAACTATGCGTGGAATCGATATCATGATAGAATTGAGTTTTATCAGTTATATTTATTTGCAAGTATTTCTACACTGTTTAGTTTTCTCTACTGGGTAGAGTTTGACCATGCATTTTAGAGTATGAAAAAAACCTGCTAAGTGGAAACAATTGGAATTGCGAAAATGTTTTCCATTGAGTGGCTATAATTGTAGTCGATATCTACGGAGTCACACTTCAAGGAGACACGCCCATGGAATAAATTGAGTGTGATAAAAATATGATTTTGTGTGTGCTTAAGAGATTTCATCATTCTTTATTGTAGCTAACTCCTTTTTTCAAATTTAAACTGGTCGTTTTCATTTGTTACACGTCGAAATCAATAAATGTCGCTGATCAAAAATAAACTTTGTAAAGTTTTACCTGGATATTTGATAATTTTACATTCAGCCTGTTTCCCCCTACACAGTATCATCAGGTACTTCGAAGTAGTATTTCAGGTTTTGGTTCCATATCTAATATTACGATTGGAATAACTTCATTTAAGTAATTATACGAGTATATTAGTTTTATTCAGGAATAATTCGTTCTTTCCAAAATATTTCCGTTTCAGGAGCAACTTTTGAAACTTTAATCCCAGAATGTGTTGTCATATCATTTGAAATTTTAATGCTCTACAGTTTTTCTTAGTTAGATTCAATAAATTTCAAATAGAGTCGAAAAAAATGTGCATAAAACGCGAATTTTACGTCATATGCTGACTAAAATGTACTTTTGTAAAAAACGTTTGTAATCGACATGCCTTTACTTAAAATATACGAGAAAATGAAATCGTGGAAACCTTTTAACTGACAATTTGTTGAATAAACCGATCTCAGAAATTACCCCCATAGGAGGAAAAGGTATTTTAGCTGGTTGGGGCATTACTAAAATTATGTAATTCTCGAACACCTGTCATTTTACTTGTGACTATCTAGCGTTGCCAAACATTTGTTCCTTTATCCTAATTTCCCTCTAAAAGCTTTGAAAGAGGCCATAGCCTATGCATATAATAGAATAGGCTTAGAATATGTGGAGAGTGTTCCGGATGAAAAACCAAAGCCATCACCCTATCTCCCGGAAATTACTATAAAATGATAGTTATTTGTTCCAGCGTATTATCGTGATCCAGAAACCATTCCAGTGTGGCCACATATTATTTTGCACGTATAAATAAAACACCCTTATCACCATAAGGTGCGCTATAAAGGGTGTCAGGGAATCAGTCATAAAATATCAGCGAAAGAATCCTGAAAAAGGGAGATACATAATATTTTATAAGTGTTTTACTTCCTTCGTGTTACGGAGGTAGATTATGTTAAGTAATGTTTTAAAAGCTTCGGCGGCTGTATAATTGCTGACATCTCCCCTAAAGCAACCATTGTATATCGCATCATCATGAAAAATTGTTATTTTACCTGTTTGCGTGGTGTTTATTAAGATATTATTATATTCCACATTACCCAACGAAATTACTCCTGGATGGTTAAATTAAATGACATTTCGTTCTCATGGTTCAAATGGAATGACAAATTGAATGGATAATGTCCGGAAATATATTTCAAGTGAAAAATGTTCTTTACATTATTAGTATCTCAAATTTTAAAAATCATTCACAGAGAAATTACGTAAATATTGGAGAGAGTGCGTTAAGTAATGAGCTTCAGTGAAGCTGATATTAGAGACCACTCCAGAAGCATTTTTTCTACTTAAAAATGCCTAGATTTTCTGAAAACGTCGTGTAAATTTACATTACATCAGCTTACTAACGACTAACCTTCCCTTGTGTAATTAACAGCGCTGATTTGGGACCCAGTTTGTGGACTTTTTCATATGAAATCAGCTTATTAATTGGAACTTTGTTTTTTCATGATTCAAGGTTTTTAGGGCACCTATTTGACCAACAAATATTTGCAAACGGTTCTGTACTTAATTTGCTTAATTTTGGAAATGAGAATGTACCCATTCCCCTCTTCCTTTGTGATTTCTCGTCACCTGTCTGTTTACTTTCACTGCGGATCGACTCGTAAGTTAGTATATTTCAATATGTTTTCATATACATGCTCTGTGTCACGTGCGTACTGCGTTTATATTTTAATTTTTCTTCTTCCGTTCTCTTTAAAAATTGTTCTCATAGTTTATTCCTTTCATAAATACTTCAGCACATTAAAACTCAAATAAAGAAGACGCATAACAAGTTAGGCAAGTAAGCATATTGTAGACATTTTCATTTTACATTTGTATGTGAAACTCACTACTCAGGCATTATGTAGTTTATCAATTGCATTGGTTCCTGAACAATGTGATTGATGGGATGGTTACCGCCAGGCCATACCAATGAATTTATGGGCAAAGTGGAAAGATATTTTAAGTTCAATCTTGTAGTAGTGTTATATGTCTTCACCTTTCAATCTACCATGATAGGATCTGACGTCAACGTTTGTAAGTGGAGTGTCAGTAGAGGCTGAACTATTTTTCCCCAGATTTCTGCTTATTTTTTTCATAGATTGAAATTATGAAAATTAAATAACACTAGCATAGCGTCCAAAGTAATTGGAGACCAAGTTTTGAGACCAAAAAAAGCTTTATTCATTGGTTTCCCTGTGTAGTGAATATGACAACTATTGCAGACTTATTTTTTTAATGTTTTCATGTGGACTTTGCCCAAATCAGCATCATACGAACGATTACATTGCAACGGACTGCGTGGAATGACCCAGTCACTGACAGGGCCATCAT
This sequence comes from Hetaerina americana, assembly GCF_022747635.1. Taxonomy (NCBI): domain Eukaryota; kingdom Metazoa; phylum Arthropoda; class Insecta; order Odonata; family Calopterygidae; genus Hetaerina; species Hetaerina americana. The sequence goes on from NW_027286070.1 coordinate 35,230,751, forward strand.
AAGTAATCATTAATCGCGATGGGTTTGCCAGAGCTCGCCGATTTTTTCTGTTTCCAGCTAATTTTATTTCTTCCTATTCTTATATTTCATTATTATATTTATTTCAATATACCCTTTCTTCCATTCATAGACTTCAGAGGAATGTTATGCTTTCAAGCATGTTCAGCAGATACTTTGTCTCTCTCAGTGTTTTCAAGAGGCTTCTTTTTTCCAAACGTTCGCATTACTTTTTCAACTGTGGCTCCCTCTATCCCTTTTATAATCATAATTATTCCGGAAATCAAAATTCCATTCCTTCCAACCTCTATCTACTGTTCTTACTATCTGTACTTCATTATATGAAATTATTTTGCTCCTTACATAAGATGTATTATAGTGTTTCTGTACCAAGTAAACTGTTCATCTACCTGTTGATAGACTTTCATTCTGGTGTAATGCATTTTTTCACGGGGTATTCTGCTCACGATATCCTTCTTAACCCTTCCCCCACCGTAAATACGGCTTCCAAAATGGTAAAATCCTTCAATTTGCTCCATTTTTTACGGCTCTCTTCTCATGTTTTACTTTTTTTCTTCTTTAACAGACTTTATTAGTTGTTTTGGTCGTATTTGGGTTCAAGTGGATGCAATTTTTTTCACGGCCTACCCCTTGAAGATTGAATTTTTCGTCACAGCATTTATATTCTTTCCTGAAATTTCTCTATCAACATAATTGTAAACAACTTTGATGGTACGTATGCATGTTCAATCGATTTAATTTAATTTCTCTCTTTTTTTATTAAAATTTTCATTCTTTCAACAGTGTCCTACCACTTAAGAGCCTTCTTCTGTATCATTATTGTCTTTCCAACGTCCTTAGTTTTCATTTTCTCCCATTCATGTATCTTAGACCTTTTCCCAATACATTCATTTTCGCTTCTCCTATTTCTATTGCTCACCCAGCAAAGTCCTGTGTAACATTCCACGGCTACGCTTTCAGCTTTGTTTGCAGTCTTCTTCACTTGCAAAGATATGAGCCTAATCCGAAGCCCGCCATCATCAGTTTGATCTCCTCTCTTGCCTGAGGTATGTAATATAAATCACAGACCTCCAGAGCTACCAGACTCATGAATGAATGGGTCGAAGAACTTGAAACGTTTCACTGGTTTTATGGGAACCAGGGGCAACATAACTTGTCCACCTCAGCCTACTACCAGATACTCAGTTATTAATTTTTACTCTGTTGTGATGCAGGTGCTTCAACGAGCTCTATCATCATAGCCTTAGTATTTTAATAATTTAGAGCAATTAGTGCCTGGTCACCACCAAAAATCAGAGGTTATTTAGTTCCATATCTAAAGGGGAATCCTATACAACCGCGTGGGCGATTTCAACTTTTCAATACGTCCTGAAAGTATACCTCAAAGTGTAGGTAACAGGGTACGCTCGTCTAAGTCCTTCAGTATTTATAAAAGAACGAAATATAATCTTTCATACCTTAATTCCCACCTGACATTTCCGAAGTGATTCGAAGACCTCTAACAATAGGGTATTATAGGCGTTTTAATATAATTTTGCTGAATGTGTCTCGCATATTATTTTCATTAGAGAAAGAGTAGATGAAAAAATAGATTTAGATTAAAAAGATTGAAAGCATGTGACCCCAGTTTGGCAATTTTTTCGAGTGAAAGTAGCGCCGCCGAAAATAAACATAGAAGAGGGAAATTAGCGAGAATAAGTCTCAGTAAAACAGGTGCGTGATTTTTCGGGAAGGGCCATTTCATTTTTTTAATTTAAATATGATAAAAATGTGTTAGCGCAGAATTTGAACCATTTTTCCAATGGGTTATTTCATTTTTTTATTACATCCGCCTTTCATCGCACATCGCAGGAAAATTTCTAAGCGTCGTTCATATGCGGGTGTTTAGTACTATCTTTTTTGCAAATCAAACCCCATCATCAATTACTCACCTTTATAATGGATCGTTGTTGGGAAGAGGGCGAATACTTAATTCAGTTCACTCCGAAAGAAATGAGATTTCCGAAAGAGTACGTATTTATGAATTAACTCTATAAAGAGATGATTTCAAGGTTATTTTTTCATTTCCTCTTGCAGAGGCAGAAATAAAAATTTAATTTGACTACAATAATATTATATTTTACCGTCAATTATTAATCTTATTTTTAGGTTTGGTCATGGAAAAGGAAAACTATGGAGAATGTATTGAGTTTGCTGGATCACATATTTAAAATGTTTCATGACACTTCTCTAACAAGTTCCATATTCGTCTAATTGTGTGCCTAAAGTGGACAAGTGAGAAGTGATCTGAAATATGAATCGTTTTCTTTTATCTGCACGGTCATCGTGGACAATCTCATAACTGTTTTTGCAAAACTTAACTTTTTTGAGCCATATAATATTACTCATTCCTAAAATATCCTTTTATTTCACTCATTACTAAATATCACAATTTATTATCAAAAATTTACTTTTAGATTTACCAGTTACCCAGTCTCCGAGTAATCAAGAAATCAAGGTCTTCAAGGTCATCTTTAAGGGTTCCTTAACTATTTTAAATGATGTACTATTTCTAGGGTACTGTTGCTCCGAATGGGAGACGATTTCATCCTATAAGCAGACTTTATTTAAGAGATCTCCATTATGTCCACATTTGGTCGGCATTTTTCCATGACAGCTGTCTTCATCTTGGCCATAAAAGAGCTTTACGGCTAGCTGATGAAAGTGCAAACCAAAAGGTGATGAACTGTTGTCGCTCTGTGCTATAATTTTCTAGTTTCCCGTTGCAATCTACAATTAAGTAGGTACTATGTATAGCCGTTGAAATAATTATTACCATGGCCGATACAAGGTGGGTCTCTGTTTTCAAAGCTATACAATTACCACCAATCTTGGTTTTCTGCTTCCATTCTGTTTATTAATGTGTTGTTTTTTGCCCCTTTTCCAGCCCAGAACTGTAGCTGTTAAAATAATTTTTAATACGCCGACTTTGAAATGAGTATTTTCGTGGCGATATTTGAAGCCATTAATGGTGATCATTGGTATTAAATAGCAACAGCTAGTCGCTAATTCATAGCGTTTTCATAAGAGTTTGAAAATTTAAGAGCTCATATTAGTTGCTTAAACTTCTGTCCTCTTAGTTCAGTTGCTTGCGTTTCACGAATATTAATTCGTTTGTTACCCTATTTTTAAAATTTTAATGTTTTATTGCTTATTTTACATTCAACCTCATTGCCAAAGGTTTTCTGACAACTCGGTAGCTTTGAACATAGTCCAAGAGTGATCCAGTAGCAAATGAAATTCATTCCTCGAATTTCTTTCCAAGTGCAGCCAACTTTAAAATCTTCGATTCGTCTTGAAATTGTGTTAGGTTTTGTAATGAGATCGTCGATTTTTTGTCTCCAGGAAAAAATTCCCCGGGAAAGTCTGTCTTCCAATTAATTTGGTATAAAATAACGAGAGAGCAGTCATGTTCTTTTTTTTTAAAGGCGAAGCATCTCTTCATTTTTTTTTGCTTTTTATTTTTTTCGATATTTGGGTCGCGCATTGTTTCGTTAAACGTTCGTTTGTTGATTACGGCCAACCCATATCCGTTCTTCCTTTCGTTATGACATTTTACCATTGCAACCCTGTCCAAATTAACCCATTTTCCCTCCACCCTTCTCCTCAACGTACCCTCGTGCAATTATATTGGAGTGTTACATAATAATCTACCAAACAAAATTTTCTTCTTCGATTTATTAGAAACGGTATGGAAATACGTTCTAGAATAAAATAAATACCTGAGTATACTCATTTAATGCACTACTCCTTATTCAAGAGGAACGAATGAGACAAATTTAAGCCAGATTCATTCCATTGCGGATCATTGAGTATGCTGCAAATTGTAGGCTCTCTCAGGTGTCTAATGCACTTATGATGCAATGTATGCATATTTTTTCATTCACCATTAACATATGTAACAAACATGATTGCTAATGTGAAGATAAAATGTACAGTTTTTCCAAATACCATAATGTAAAAGTTTCGAAGCACTGCAAAGTAATCTAGTAGGATTCGTCATATGTAACCTTTCCCAGATGCACCGCGTATGTCGAAATGAGACCTTGCGTTACGATGGCATAAACCCCATTGTTGACCAAAGTTTTATGAATGTGGCTTAGTTCCAAAAATCGGAACCTAGTTATATCAGAAATATATTATAATTGATAGTAAGAAAATACTCTAGCCAAGATTATTCTGTTGTGTATTCACCCCCTGCCGCTCATCCTAGCGGTGACTTGAAGAGTAGTAAAAGGTAAATAGAACAGATGGAAAAAAAGATTGTGTGACTAGCGATTTGTACTCCCTTGAAACCTGCTTGGATGACTGGTTGACCAGCAGTGATTCATTCATTCATTCATGCATGATACACTGCAAGCAACCGATAGTGTGTGTGGCAGGGGGTGATTATTCATCGGACTACTTGAGATGCAAAATATTATCCCCCCCTAGCGCAGTCGGATAACGTGATCCTCACCCTTATCATTCATGGAAAAAATGACATCTTAAATCTGTCTTTTCTAAAATTAATCTCAATTATTTTGTTTACACGATCTCTCCTTCCGGAGTACGATGGAGCTAATAAAACATTTAAAACATTATCGCTAAAGAGACCTCTTTCCTGATGACTCCTGCTTAAGCCAATGAGTTCCAGTAGAGATAATATTTCAAACATATTAGTATTTTATATTTTTTAGTACCTTGAAATCCATTGCTAGGATGTGTGGCAGAAAGCGCATGCGTACTTTAATATTGGCGATATTGTGAACTGTCAATTCTGTTTTTAAAAGAAGATGCGAAACTTACCTAATTTTTCCTGACTTTCCCAAAAGGTCAATGAGATGAAGATATAAAGTTAAATGGTGCGACGATACCCATCACCATTTTAAAATAATTGCATGGTCCAAATATATACAAATTAATATGAGGTACCTGCCGAGAGAAGAGAAGTTTCACTTGACACAAGTATTTGACCGCCTTCCTCGGAAAAGGTATGATGGATGGATAGACAAAAAATATGACTCATGGAGGACTCATTGTTCAGTCTGCAAAATGTTTTGCTGAATTGCCCCTCAGGTAACTAGCAAAGCCAACATTTTTTATTTAGCATAAGAGAACGTAAGGCGTGTAATTATTTCAGAAATGCCTCGGTAAAACGAGGCTGCAATTTCTGGACATTAGTTTTCTTCCCATTTTGCTTGAAAATAATACTTTCATATGCAAAAAATGCATCCAGGTGTGATGACGCTCATCCATTTGAAGTAGATTCTGGCATGTTAAGGGTAAAAACCTTGCCTCTGGACAGTTTCCAGTTTATATGCTTATTATAATGAGGGTTTCTTTTTTGTGGATGTTTTGAGTTGTACAATCTACGCAACAGATAGGACATCACAATAATTTCTTATTTCTTGGGTTAAATAGCCCTAATCTGTTATTAGAACAAAAAAGGCAAAAAACCATAACAGAAAAATGTTTAATTTTGTATTCCTGCGTAATGGTTTCTTGTTTTTTCCTCATAATATGAAATACACTATCGAGGAGAATTTTTACATGCTCAATGCGTACTTATTTCTATTTTCTGCTATTTACAGTAAAAATAATAACTATATGATTCAAAACATTTCTCATGGAAAATAAACGCTATTGTTTCAATTAATATTGTCTTTGAAACACTAATACGTTCATTCCTAATTTTGAATTCATAGTCTAAGATAATTCACTGTATTTTTACATCGTCAGCAATTTTGGAAGAACATTTTGATGAAGTGGTAGATGTGCCACATTTGCGTTACAATCTCTATATTTCCTGGAACGAAAAAAATGAAAACTATATCAATAAAATTAAAATTAGTCAGTATATTTTTTTGAAATAAAAATTTGTCGTACTCTGCTTTGGAAATTGAGCAGTAAAACCACTGAAATAAATAATATTCGTATCCTGATAGTGACGAATAAATCACCCAGAGATATTTAAAGCTACGTGGTTTCATTTTAATGCCCTTATCCATGGTAGTGAGTCTTTGGATCTATAACTTCATCATTCTGGGTGCCTGGATAATTATTATCAGAGATAAAGTTGAATTGAAGGGACCTAAATGTTAGCAGATCATTTCCATAGTGTCTTTTGTTCGACTGTCAATCCTCTTTCCCATTCACTATCCCACCAATAAAATGCGCACATTTCAATGTTTAATGAACACGTCGCTTTTACTTTGATTTCAGACGTTTTGAATATTCTGCTGAATCCTAATGATTTCATATTTTATCATTAGATAGAATATTCGCGACTGATAAGATCGCCGATGTACATACTCACAGTGAGTATCAAGCAAATTTGTTCCAAAATTTTATTGTCTTCAATGACTTCATTCGTAAACTACACAGCAGGCATTTACCTGTAATTGTCTCATTGGTTCTATTTTAATTTTGCAGATATAGGTAAGTTTCATGTAGTATTGTTTACGTATTCATGGGTATTGAAAGCCATTGGTACGTACTGAATTTAACATGACATTAATATTCTTTGTTAGTTCCCGTTAGGCTTGGTCGCCGAGAGGAAAATCTTAATCATATCTATTTCTCTTTGCCTTCTCACTCTCTCGCCTTTAACTTTGGCCCTTCCTCCTCCTTCTGTCCCCTTCCTGATCCGCGACCTCCTCCTCCCATATTCTCCCAACCAACCTCTTTCTCTTCTGTACGCGAACCCTTCCAGCGACCCCTTCCACATCCCTCGTTACGGGAATTCACGTGATACATCGATTTTTCCACTCGTGTTCTAAAGTCTTGCGTTTGCTCCCCTTACCCACCGCCAGTCACATCGGCTCGCATCCCCCCCCGAAGATTTTATCTACCCTCTCCTCTTTCCCGGACTCTTCTCCTCTTCTCCACCCCCCCTCCTCTCTGGGACTCATCCTTTTCTTTTTTTTTAAATTCAAAATTGTTCCTCTTCCCCTTTTTCAATCCTGGTCCCTCCGCACTCTCTCCTCTCCTTAACGTCACTTCCCTTTGTTACAAATTATTTTTTTTTGAGGAATATCATCTTTAAAACGTTCAAAATTTACAGTGTTAATGAACTTTTACCGAGCGCTTATTGAACCTCTTTGAATGATCCTTCTTCCACTGAAATCGTCTCCCGTCGCTGTTTTCTCCTTCGTTCAGATTTAGCCTTCCTTAGCTAGAGTCTCTATTCCGTGGCTCCTTCCACTGCAGAATTTGCTCGTCTTGTCCCTAGTAACATACTATGAATTTAGTTTCTTATCCTTCCTGCCATTGTTTTACGCTCGGTGTTTCCATATTTGCGATTTGATTGTGGAGAGCTCTGAATCCATCTGTCCTACCGTCTATGGATTTCTCCCGGGAGTCCGTTTTTCTCCCCCTTAATGCCTAGTACTTCCTCGTTTGTTTTCCTTTCGGCCCATTTCACTTTTCTCATACTTCTCCGTACAAATTTCAAAAGCCTCCTAGCATCCTTATTCAATGACTATTTTTCCGCGCCGTACAGAACAAAACCGAAAATTTTACAGAAATATATTTTAACTAAAAGTTAAGAAACACTTTTGATGGAACATACTTAGCTTGTAATGATCCTTCCACACTATCTTGCGGTGGCGGGCAGTCACCATGTAAATAAAAATGCACAGCGGCGTCACCCAGAACCGAACCCAGGCCCTCCATTCAGTAGCTCAGAGGTGTTTTTGAACCCGTTTTTCTTAGCAGTATCTTTTATTTTGCTAAGTTATTTGTTGTAGACTTTGTAAATCAGGGTAAAGTTTATCAACCTATTAACGAGAGAATGGAGTGCCCCAAGCTTGTGGCTGTGGTGTTCCATTGAGTCCCTGTGTATGTAATTGTTGGTGAGGGTAGGTTTGCGATGCATGGCGATGTGAATTTTCTCGTTCACTCTTTTCAGAGAAAGATCTAAGAAATTAATATTATTGTTGTTCTCTAATTCATATGTGAATTTAATTCACCGTTTTTTTACTTTCCCAGTGGTGTAAAAAACCTTTTAAACTTAAGGAAATATAATTTAATTTAGTTTTTTTCATGTGCTAGAGATACGATCGGACTTGGATTATTGTAATCGGAAATTCGATTTTCATATTACAATGAATGAATGGAGCTATACGACTTTGGTTAATTTTCGATGTGAATTGTAAAAATATACATAACGGCATCAAAATTAGTGTGGTGTGTATTCACTCCCTGCCACACACCCTAGCGGTGGATTGCGGGTCACTAAAATAAATAGATTAATTTACAACACTGAACATTTTAGTCAGCAAAAGTTTCTCCAAGATATGGGATCGTAGCCACCAACATTAAATATTTCAGCTCAATGGATTCATGATGTGAGTTAATTATTATAAATTGAAAACAAACCCATACATAGCCATGTTAAGTGACATGACCCTCCGATTGAACTACAGCCTTGACGTCGTGGAAGGGCTTGTGCGTTTTCTTGATACCTTGAGCCTTCAGTTCTAACTTAGATACCGTAAGTGCATTTTCTTGTTGTTAACATGATCTACGACTTTTTAAGTATTTGACGGAGCAGCAATTTACTTAAAGAAATTTGCACTTTCAAATAAATAATCCGAGAATATATAATTTTACGGCAGCTATTTACACTGTAGGAAGTGTCTTTCTAGCTGTTTGAACAAATAATAATATATATTTGGGACTGATATAATTGCTAAATAAAAGAACCGACTGTTAAATTTTCGCTCCTTGTTGAGGCGAATGAATTAAAATGTTAAGTCCTAGTTAAACATGTACTGCCATCTGCATGTAAAAATGAAATTTGATGTTCAAAATGGCTTCTATCGATTTAAAATATTCCAGAAAAGCACATCTAAGTCGGATATAACTTACGTTACTTTGTGAAATTTTACCCTATTAATGCAAACGATTGTATATGAAATAAAATGAAGAATGATACGTACTTCGCTTTTTCCTCACATTTTTATAAATTCACTACCACTAAATTCATATATGTACTACAACTAGATTTTTTAAGCGTTGTTATGATAAGCTGAGCAGCGTGTCCAAATTATCAGAGGGGCTAGGTCGGGAATCTTTCTCAGAGCGAAGGTTAATTTACAGATTATATTTCTTGCCAAAATTGGTAAGATTTCTCATGAGCGTACATGTTGAAATGCATTATTTACCGCATCGTGCTATGGTAGGAGAGATCATGCTAATACAATGTGAGAGATTAAGTGTAGAACGGGTAGTTATAAGATGTCATTTTTACCATGAAGGATAAGGGATCGGAATAACCTTACTCGACTATACTGGGGGGGTGGGAAAGTCTGTTGTGTCAAAAGTAGTCTGGTGGGTAATTACCCCCTGCCAAACACCAGAGTGGTGGCTTGTAGGATACCACGCATGAATGAATGTTAGCTATTTCTCTCTCACCCCTATTTCTAGATACAGGGTCCGCACAATAAATTTCGGGACTGGTTCCAAAAATCCAAATTTATTGCAGTTAATATTACAAGTACTTAATAATCTCATAATGCGTTCCTCCTTTATCGATACACTCAGTTCGGCGCGTCTGCCACTCGTCAAAAGCCCGCTGGAAGTCGGTTTCCGGAATACTGTGGAGAGCATTTGTCGTCGTCGCTTAAAACGCCTCGATGGAGTCGAACCAATATCCTTTGAGCTCCCTTTTTATTCGCGGAAACAGGAAAAAGTCAGGTGGAGCTAGGTCGGGGCTGTAGGTGGGGGGGGGGTGAGGCAACGTTGCCATGCCGAATGTCGTCAGCAGCTGCTGTCTGTTTTTCTTCCTCGCTCAAGAGCTTCCGGCCTCCTCACTGATAAGGGCGATGGTAAAACGCCTGTTAGAGTCCAGAACTTTTTTCACTTTGACCACCTGAGCATCGGTTCGAGCGATCGTCGGGCGTCCGACGCGGTGCTTGTCTTCGACGAGCTCTCGGCCTTCCTTAAACATTTTGTGCCACTCAAAAACTCTTCTGCGACTTGGGGCATCATCCCTATAAGCATGTTAAATGAGTTCAAGGGTCTCCGACGTGGATTTTCCGAGTTTTACGCAAAAGTTCACAGCGTAGCGTTGCTCGACGGTGCCCATACTAGCGCGACGATACCACAAACAATCACACGTCACAAAAATCTACCTCCTGTCTCAACGCATGGCCGGAGGCGACTGAACTAAAGTGCGCCTGAATGGTGGGGGACCCCCCAACGGAGCCGACCGGTCGGACCCCCATCCACCGCTCCTTTGAGGCTACAGCGAACCAGTCACGAAACTTATTGTTTTTATGTACCCTGTCTATACTCTTTTTAATCCTTCGAGTATTCCTGCCTAAAAGGTTAAGGTTTCCTACGGTTCCTGAAAACTTACGTATCATACGTTCGTTACGAGCGTAACTACGTATCACAAGAACAGCCCTTTTGTCTACAAGGTCCGTACAAAAAATATGAGACTGGTGTTCCTACGCGGGAAATGCTTGACGGATCACAATTAGTGAGATGTTGCCTTCTAGCGGCGTCTGTACGAAGTAAATCACCACCTTGCTCGTGGTCCTATTGTCTCCACACAACAGCGATTCTTGTCTGAACTTGCTGAGCATTTTCTTGTGTCGGTGAAAATGAAATTGTTGGAGAAGTAGCGCGTGCGCATTTAACTTTTTTTGAACCTCGGAAAAGTGCCACTAAAACTTATGCCATGATTCAAGAGGCATTCGGAAATGAATCTACGTATGAGTCCGGCACAGTGTTTTCGTTTGTATAACCGCCCACGCCGACAGTGTGGATGAATTAGTGCGTTCAAACCGTAGGTTAACTGTCAGGGAGATTGCCAATGAAGTTAACATTAGTGTTGGATCGTGCTTCACCATTTTGATAGAAATTTTGGGTATGCAGCGCGTCGCGTCCAAATTTGTGTTCTGAGTGTTAACAGATGAACAGAAGCAAAAACGTTTTGACATCAGCCTGGAACTGCTCGATCATTCAAATGACGACCGCTACTTCTTAGAAACAATCGTTTCAGGCGACGAAACCAGGGTTTATGGTTATGATGTATTAATCAGTGCTCAGCATTTACAGTGGAAGGCGCCATTTTATTCTCGGCCCAAAGCTCGCATGTCGCGATCGAACGTGAAGGTGATTTTGATCGTCCTCTGCGATTGGGAAGGGATTATTTATTATAAATATGTCCCCAAAAGACAAAAAGTGAATAGGCAGCAGTATATAGAGGTTATGAGAAGGTTAAGACACGCCATTTTGCGTAAAAAACCACAAATATGGAAAAACAAGTCTTGGTGCTTTCATCATGACAACGTACCGGCACACACATTTGATTTTTACCAAGTTTTTGGCCAAAAAAATCACACTGGTGATATCCCAGCCAGCCTACTCTCCAGCTCTTGTTCTAGCAAACTTTTTCCTATTTCCTCAGTTGTAATCTTCCTTTAAAGGTTGCCAGTTTGAAACTATTGAAGGCATCCAACCAAATTGTACCGTAGGCTAAAATCTGTCCCGAAAGAAGCGTTCCAGGAGGCATTCGAAAGCTGAAAAAAAACGTTTGGAGCCTTGTGTTGGCAGTAAAGGGCTGTATTTGTATTTTGACGGGCTATAAGCATGAAATAAGGGTAACTGATAATATCAAGTATTTATTTAAACAATCTCATATTCTGTTGAACATTCCTTGTATTTCCTTTTTCCCTTTTTCGTAACATCATTTGCTTTTATCCTGTGTAAATATCATATTATTTTCCTCCCTCTGCCACGCTTACCGAACATTCTCCCCTCTACGACGACCCTCAAAATCTCACCGCCTTTCAGTTTTTCCTCTATCCACAATCTCTGTATTTTTTTTATGATTTACTCGTAACTTTCTCTCTTAGTCTACCCTGTTTAAAACTTAAGATTTTGTCTTCCTCTCTGGGCAAGATATTTTTCCATTCTTCGCCGCAGTCACATCTCAAAATCCTCCAACCTACGATCACCCTCTTGCTTCAAAGACTTGTACTCACATCCAAAAACCCCTGTACTCCATGTTAAAGCTTTGCCAATATTTTCTTAAATATTTACTTCATGTACCTGTCTAAATTTCTCTTGATCTTACACATTTGTCTCTGATCCAATTCTTTCCCTGATTCCTCATTACGTCAATTCCTCTTTGATTCCTCAAACTTTGCCTTACAAGAGTATATTCGTTTAGAATAGCCATATACATTGAGGCATCTACTTCGTATGCGGTTTTAAACGAGTGTATTTATTTTCTGGTTATAATGAGTATAGCGAAAAGAGAATTTTTAAAATTTCCTTATACAGAATGATTCACAAAGTTATTTCGTAACTTTTGTGTGGTAGGGCATGTTATTTTAAGTATTTTGTTTTAATGAAGGATGTAGTCTTAACTTTCCAGTGACGAATATAGTATATAGCAGCGTAAACATTCCGTAGAGCCAATCCTGTAGTCACCATGTAAAGGCTAAATTGTACATGTGGTGAGTCATTTTTAGAATTGAGATAAGTTTTTTTAATGAATTCATTAAAAAGTGTATTCGCTGATACCTATAGTATGTTTTTGTGTATTGTCACTTGTTTTAAAATGGCAATTTAAATTCGTTGAAAATTATCGCATAAAAATTAATTTTTCACTATTACCTGGTTGATTTGAGATACAAAAGAATACACTATTATGAAGTTATTAGAAAATGACATTTTCTATGTACTAGCGATGCCATTAATTCTCTCACTCGAGGCAGCGTTATAGTTTATACTGTGACATCATGAGGTATCCACTTTGCGATTGAATGATAGTTACTTTGATATTTAATTAGTCATGAAGGAATGATATACTAAAAACAGAGATACAAGGGAATCTTGAAGGATTAAAATATTAAATCTAACATGTCTAAAAATGATATGCTTTACCACATATAAAGTTACCGACCACCTTCATAAATCACTCTTTTTATATATTGGATGTTACACTATGTATGGGTAAACGAATTGTTTTCTTTTTCGGTCGTGCATTAAATCCACCTCCTCCCTCTCACTTCTTCCCTATCTCCGCTCCCCTCTTGCCTTTCTTCTTCCTTTCCCCTCTCCCAGCTCTTTCTCTTACCCCTCCCAGCCTCACGTTCTCCCCTTCCCCCGCCCCCTTCTATTTCTCTCGCATACCTCACCTCCCCTATACCAGCAGGTGGTACTACTGTTTCTTCTGAGGAAGGCGATGCTAAATTCTGTCAAAATTATTAAGAAATAACGTGTGCGTGTTCTTTTTATATGTTCTTATATCTTTTGTTACTGTCCACGTCGTTATATATATAGTCCTTCTCTTCCTTGAGGAAGGTGGCTTGGACCATCGAAAATTCGAAACCTAGTGAGTCTCTTTTCTTTTTTTTGTGTATTTCTGTGTTTTTGTCTGTGTTCACTGGTGCTAACATATATATATATATATATATATATATATATATATATATATATATATATATATATATATATATATACATATATACATAATAGTCATCAACAACACTTGGTTTAGACAATACAAAAGACGTAGATATACATGGAAAATGTCAGGTGACTCAGAATGGTATCAGCTAGATTACATTCTGGTCAGACAGTGTAATAAATTGTGAGTAATTGTGATAAAGGTTAAATTAAAGAAAGGATTATTGAAAGCCGCAAAAGACACTATTGGAATCGTTAACTCGAAAAGAACAAGGAAACCATGGATGACGGATGAGATGATTAAAAAGATGGATGAGAGGAGAAAATGGAAGAATGTAAAAACAGAGTTAGGAAAAATGTAGTACAAAGAGTTAAACAATAAATTGAGGCGGGCAACAAATAAAGCAAAAGAAGCATGGTGGAAGACGCAGTTTGAGGATATGGAAAGTTAGCAGAGGAAGGGTGAAGTTGGTGCGCTGTTCAGCAAAGTTAAATCTTTATCGGGAAGTAATAAGGGAAGATCTATGCTAACAGTTAGAGATCTACATCTACATCTACATCAATACCCTACAAGCCACCAAAAAGGTGTATGGCAGGGGGTGCAGCACCAGGAGGAAAGGGTAAGGGATGAGGGGGTTAGGGTTTTTCAAATGGATGGGGAAAGGTAAGGAGAACCTGCAAAAAAATTATAAAAATGATCGTATAACCCTGCGCAGTCGCTACCTTGTATGTTAATACTTATTATGTCGAGCCGGCTCCTGAAGGATTTCGATTACAAGAATTCTGGTCTCTTATTGTTCTCGAAAAAATGACCATATCAATCTGTCTGTCCTGCAGTCAATCTCTCTAATCTTACATTCGTGATCCCTCCGCCCGTAATACGCTGGGGTTCGTATTATGTTCTTGATGTCATCGGAAAAGGACCCATCTTTAAATGTTTTTAATAAGTTTAATCTATATTGTAAACGCCTTTGTGTAAGGGAATCCCAGCCTAAATTTTCTAGCAAAGTAGTTACGCTACTGCGTTGGTCATAACAATTTTTGACAAATCTAGCCCCCCTCCGCTGAACTCGATCCAATTCCGAAATTAAATTTATCTCTTGAGGATCCCATATACTGGCAGCATACTCTTGGTGAGGCCTGACTAGGGCAAGAAAACATCGTTCCTTCACTTTTTCGTCACATTTACCCAGCACTCTTTTTACAAGTCCCAATTTTTTTATTAGCACGACCGCATATTTCCCGTATGTGCTTTCCCCAGGACAGATCGTGAGTAATTGTTACACCCAAGTATTTAAAGGAATCTACCCTCGCGATTTTTGCTTCGCTTTGTAACTAAATGGGGGGGTGTTACTCTTTTCCCAAAAAATAAGAGATAAGGCGGGTAAGATAATAGTTAACACAGGAAAGATCCAAGAGAGATGGAAGGAATATATAGAACTGCATGGTAAAGATCTTAGACCAACAAAGTTAGGCATAGAGAAGGAACATGATGGAGAGGAAGATAGCTTTGGTCCAGGTACACTCGACGATGGCATAGAAAGGGCATTAAGGGAGATGAAGCTAAATAAGGCCGTGGGGTTGGATAACTTTCCGGCGAAACTGCTGAAATGTTTAGGAAAACAAGGTAGGAAGAGACTATACGGGCTGATTCGTAGTATCTATGAGGAAGGAATCTGGCCGGAAGACTTTGTGAGATCAGTTTTAGTTCCTATTCCGAAAAAGGTAAAGGCTACATCATGTTAGGACTACAGGACAATAAGTTTAATATCCTACGCAGCTGAAGTTGTTCTAAGGATCATAAACAAAAGGATAGAGAGTAGGGCAAATGATTACTTAGGGGATGATCAGTTTGGGTTTAGGAAGGGGAGAGGTACGCGTGATGCCATTGCAGTAATGAGATTATTAATCGAGAGCGCTATGCAAAGAGGCTTTCGCAAGGAGGAGGGAGTTGATGACAGGGACGTTGAGTAAGGACATTAAGAAGAGACTCGTAAAAACTTTGATATGGAGCGTAGCTATGTACGGTGCGGAAACGTGGTCATTGAAGCAGGAGGATAGACGTAGACTGGAGGCTTTTGAAATGTGGGTGTGGAGAAGAATGGAGAAGGTGAAATGGACCAAGAAGAAAACAAATGAGGAGGGACTTAGTATGGTGGGCAAAGAGAGGGGTTTGTTGGGAGAAATCCTATGGAGGCAGGACAAGTGGATGAATGGGATATTGGCCGGCAGTGGGATGTTGAAGACTGTAATAGAGGGGAGAATGTTGGTGAAACGAAGGAATAGGATGGGGATGTTGGACGGGATGAAGGAAGGAAGGAAGTACCCAGAGATGAAAAGGGATCTGATGCAGAGTAGGTTGCTAGATTTTGGGTTTTGTTAGGAAATAACAAAATATTTATTTGGTAGTTGTGTCTATTCAAAAACCTACCTTAACCGGTAGATTACCTGATTATATATATATATATATATATATATATATATATATATATATATATATATATATATATATATATATATATATATATATACATATATATGTATATTCACATAGAAATAGATACGAGGAAAAGGGATAGGAGCACATTTAAATGACGAACATAGGATAGGTGGGAAGGTGGAATCGAGAAAATCGCAAGCGCAAAAATATTTCCTTGACCTGGGCCTGAACACCGAATCTTTCCGCTTGCCGGGTGGATGCTCTAATTACTTGAGCTGTCGAGGAAACGTAATTTACAGAAGAATGGGTGGTATTTTATGAAACCAAATGCCTCGATTCTTTGGCCAAGAGATGGTGTCAGGGGGAATTTTCACTCACCAAAGGAGAAAAATACTAAATGATAGAGGAAGGACAGTAGGTAAGCAATCATACAACATCATAAAGGATAGAAACAGTATATTTCGTGGCATGCATAGTCAGAAGAAAGAGACGAGCCACATTGGCCAAATACGCATTCAAATACGAAATCCCGCCATATGGCGAGCAAACATTCATTCACATGGAAATAAATATAAGGAAAAGGGAAAGGGATATGAACACACTTAAAGGACGTACACAGGAGAGGTGGGGAAGGCGGTGTCGAGCAAATCAATATATATATATATATATATATATATATATATATATATATATATTTACATGTATGTATATGATATGTAATATATACATATATATTATTAATTATGAGTATTCATACAGCATGTAAAAAATTATCTCTTCCTAATTATGTTAATTAAACAGGGTTTTAAAACTTGAAATTTGCAAGGTAGCTTGCTTGAAGGCGGAGGTGAAATGAAATAAATCACTTCATATATGGTATACCATTTATTTTTACGTGAAAATATTTTGAAGGTCTTTATAATGAAGTTAATTTTGTTATTTAACAGTTTCAGAGACTGAGTAATTAATGACTGACGATAATTTCTGTAGTTGTAATAGTTAATATGATTTCTATATATAATTATATTCTATTCTAAATATAATAAGATTTCTGATTGGGGTAAAATCTTTTTTAACAGACCTTAAGATAGGTTTTGCGGTTAAAATTATGATATCTAAGGTTACAAAATTAAAGTTACATATTTATTTTTCGACTTAAGTTTGGTAGAATTGCATTTAACCGAAAAAGAATCGGTACAATGTCGGCTACTTTCCCAAATTTTATTATTCTTACTTATTTTCAATATAATTGACAAAAGTTGGGGTAATAGTTTTCAGAACACTAGGCTTTGACCTTGTACGTGAATCTTTCATAAATCAAAGTTCGATTTTTTCTACTAATATACAGGTAATCTCCGCTTGTAATTCAATTTATTCTCTTTCTGATTTATGATGCCTGTTATTAAAATTTCAATGAAAGATAATAGTTTAAAAAAATGTGGACCCAGAACTATAATTTTCCGTCCATAGAATTAAACATGTTCCAGTAAATATTGTTCAACCAAAAACATTTGTCTAGCAAAATAAATGAGAGTGTAGAGGTTATTTCATTCGTAATCCTATATTATCACCTGCGTATGTACCTATTAACGTCGGTAATCCATGATGAACGATGTGAAAACCCTTGATTCAGCTATATCGTATTTCATTGAGGTTGTATGCTCTTCTTTTCACACTGTAAGTGGAATGAACGGTAAATAAGTTGAAATATTTCTTTTATTCAACGAATATTTTTTCAAATCGCCTTTGGAAAAAGGCATAATTTTAAAAAATTCAAAATTTATATTCGCTCTCTGAGGATAAAATGGGAATGAAAAGACCTTGCTAGTTATTTATAAGGAATTTAAAGTTTTTACGAAAAATTTTTTGGAAAAGGAAATGAGTATTCAAATAAAAAATAAATTCACTCTTTTCAATGCTTTTAGCTAGAATGTGAGAATTTCAGATTTTTTGATTGATTTATTTTATAAATCGGATACAAACTCCAGGTGACGCTATGGAATGAGGTAATCGATTGGAAGTGAATAAGAAGTTATTGAATACCTATGTCTATAAAGCTATATTGAAATAATTTACCTTTTCAGAATTTATTGAATTATGCCAATTTTTATTCTCTGAATTGCTATTGTTTTTAAACATAGCCATATGCGAAAAACAGGAGACAAAAACATTGCAAAACCTTAATTTTTATTTATCAAACAAATTTGCACATACTGTGCATACATGTAATTGGCGTGTTTTATTTTTTGGGCGTACCTTTCCGCCTGAATGAGAAAAGTTACGCCGAAGATATATTACGCTCGCTGTTTCTAAAACATTTCCCATTCTCATGGCCTTATTAATCCAATATATATATATATATATATATATATATATATATATATATATATATATATATAGAGAGAGAGAGAGAGAGAGAGAGAGAAAACACAAGCATACGCCTAGTTATATCCGTAGGTCGACGGTCGTAACCGAGTTTAGTAATTTTTTCATTCACTTTTTATCCGCTGAAATAATTTCTTTTATCATACTATAAATGAGTACATTCAAGGGAATCTAACTGTCTCCTAAATATCTTGTTATTGTTTTGTTATATTTGTTAGTTTAATAAATTTGACGACTGCTTTAGTAGGCTGTAATCAAGGTAAACATCTAGAATTTGGAAACATTCGATAATATTTAATTGCCATAATAATGATTTCGTTTGTTTGCTTTATGGCATGCAAAAATCTTAACAGATCCTTGGATTACTCCGCACCGCCTTAGAGATCAATGCACAACATAACTATCTTCATAATAAATGAAGATAATTTATTTGTAATGGGCTTAATTAACTTCAATGTGTCGTGTAAATATTGCAAAAAATAATGCTATTATTAGAGTAATATTGATGCTAAATAATTAATAACGATATATATTACTTTAGAACCAACGGTGAAGTAATTTTTGATGCCCTAATAATTTTGCTACCTTAATTATTTGTTTGGGGATCTTATAAATGAACTGACTTGGAGATTTTGAAAAAAATGCTCATTTATTTATCCGTTCAATTATATTTAACCCTACTCAATGTATACATTTTGTCGTATTTTTCTATTTCTCCGCGATCCTGAAATATTCCCTTAGTTATGTTTCAAGGCGCAATAGTTTCGTCATAAATTTTTCTTCGCTCGTCCTTTCTTTATCTCAAAATCTACAGCCAAAGTCGACGTTGCCAATGTGCTGCTGTCTCTCTGCGCTGCTCTTCCAAATCCCCTTCACTATCCTCTCTCCTCTTCCCACACCTCCTCCCTACCTTCCCTCTTGCAGTCTGCTTTCCTCTCTCTTTGAAACGATACGAAGGGGTGAAGGGAAGGGAAGAGGGGTGTGTGGGATTGTGTGGGTGTGCGCGGGCGGAGAAGAGGAGAGAGAGAGAGAAACTCTGGAGTATATTGACCTTGTTTCTCAAATTTGGAAGTGTTGGCTCATTAAAAAAAAAGTGAGCCAAGTTTTCTCTTCTTTTATTCACTCCCAGCCTTTGGATCTGTATATTTTATCTGTTTTCCGATATGAATCCCCTTCCCCAGCTTGTTTCCCTCGACAGAGTGTGGGCGTGAGAATCGATACTCTAATTCTTGAAAATTGAAACTGTTCGTATGTGTGCACTGAGCGTTATGTGGGGGATTGCTTCATCTTCGAGTTTTAACGACTAGTGCCGTAACCGAAGTTATTTCGAACGATAAAAGCGAAGTCGAGGTTGTTTAACGTGGCTAAAATGGCCCATCATAAAATGAAGAATGATATCTTGAATAGCCTGTGACCGGTAAGTTCCAAAAAGTTGTGTTGAGAGTCATTACGGTTGTTAAAAATATGGGTGAACTTGGCAAATAAGTTGCTATTTTCAAGGTTTTCTCGAAGAATTCCTTGGTTTATTCCTGCGGCAAGTGTAACTCGTTCTGCTTTATAAAAATAAGGACTGTTTGATAGAAGCGGACTCAGCGAGATATGATAATTAGAGGATTGCTACGAAAAATTATAAAACAGGAAAGAAATGAGACCCTGAAAAAAGGTAATAAAATTCAGCTAAGACTATTTGGAAAAGAATGAAATGAATCATATACAAAAGAATTTTCCATCGGTGCTGGTGTATCAAATAAATAATGGGCATAAATGCAATATAAATGAAAACGCTAACATAATGAAAATAATTGTGATTAAAATGCCAAATTAATATATCTGTCTTAACATCGGTAATATAAAACAAGGGACCTTTTCCCTTTGTCAGAGCATACACAACTTATTGATTATCACAATATACATTTAAGTTGGTGCACGGTGGCAACACTGACACCGAATGTGTGGCCGCCATCAGGGCTGCCAATGCCTCCGCCTCAAAGATAGGTTTTTCCTCCTGAAATCGCCACATTTCTATGATGTTCATGCGTGGGAGCACCCACGGCGTGGGTGTTCCCATTGGAACGGCGTGGCATCTGAGAAGATGTCTGCGGTGAAAGAGTATGCCGAAACCCTGGCCTGTGCCATATTTTCGCTTCCCATAGGTCCTTAGCCCACTCTGTTTGTCTTTTTGCCAAATAAATCGTGAGAAAATATGGCAGTCGGAGGATATGGACGCACCATGTCACAAAATCGATGGTCTTTGGGATGTCTATGTGTCTTAATGTAGGAATAACGCTGATAATTTACTTAATTTTTGAGAGGGAAATTCTGGTGAGACATAAGGTCATATCCGATTTGCTAATACATACCTCTAAGTATTTTAATGAGGTTGTTGGGTTTAGATTACTTTTTCTTTGATTAATGGTGATTTCTAGTTCTGATCTAACAAATTGTACGATTTCCTTTATGCATATGGCTCGCTCATTAGGGAATACTATAAGCCAATCGTCCAAGTAGACTATCATTTGAATTTTAAAACTTTGGTAGATTTCTTGTGTGATCATGCGTGCCCACCGCTGGACGATGGCGGGGGCTAGAGCATGCACTGAGGGCAGTCAATTCCAACAATAGTATTGTCCCTGTATGTATATCCTATAGAAATGCCGTTGAGTCCCTCGAATACGGATCTGCCAGAACGTGTCGGTTAGATCTATCTTACGCAAGAGGGAACAAGAAGGTATGGTTTCCAGGGCTTTAGCAGCATCTTTCAGCGGGAAAGTAGGTTTATTGAAATATTTTCTCCATGAGGACAGATCCTGTATTACCCACGTGCCCCTGCTGATTTGGAAATTGTTACAAGGGGAAGAGCGCAGGAGGTCTTAGCCATTGATAATATGTGTCTTTGCAGTAATATATCAATGCATTCTAATATTTCAGAGGTCGTTTTCGTTAGAGGGAAGGTATAGGGGGCTAAGGTAAGCTGAGCTAAATTCGCTCCTTCACGGAATAGGGATCTAACGGACGCATTCTGGTATGTGAATAGGTATGCTTTCGGAATAGGTTCAATAATGGGTTCTGTGATGCATGTATTAGGGTCCGAGTGGATCTGTTCCGGTATCACTGTATCACTCCGCCGGCGATGTAAGTCGCGGGAGCAACCTTACGAGTACATTTTGGGGCTGCTTGGTGGGCATGTTTGCAAATAAATTAGATACATATGTAGTCTTCTTCTTCTAATTCCGATGGTGGCTCCGTCGGGGAAGAACTTAGTGCTGACGGCAGGGAATCAATGGCACTATCACCTGAAGTGCATTCTTCTTTCTGATCTGAAGAGTCCTCTTATAGATTCGTTGGGTCATCTGTAGCTGCCGATCGCTCCTACTGAAGTAAAACTTTGAACAATATTAAGTCTACCTCATCACTGTCCTCCTCGGACTACTGCGTTGGGTCCTAGGGATGCTCAAAAGCTGCGATCTCAGCGTTGCATATTTGTGCAGGGGTGATGGCGCCGGATGTTGGTTCGCTGTCAGGAGCCTTGTTAATTGGTCTTGGACGCGGCTGGTTTCCGACCGCGTCCGCGGCCTTAAAAGGGTTGTAACGGTCGGCTTGATTGCCGGTCAGACGATGTTCCGCCTCTGGTTCCTCGCGTATGCAGGCTGTTGCTGAATAATAACTGTTGGAGGTGACGCTAGCACCATGTTGGGCGGCAGCCGGAGCAGCTCGTTTCCCGATTGCTCCCTCCATTTTAGAGCCACCTCCCAGCCATGACTCTGGACGATAGCAAGTAACCGTAACCGATTATACAACACCGAACGCAGAGGGGGGAAGTAATGGCCAGTCTGCCGCCATAAATAGCAGGGAATCTAATTCGTGTCTCGTCTGGTTAGTCGGTGTCTTTGTCTGTTTTCACGCACTGATAAAAATAGTTTCAAACAATCCTCGTCCTCTGGTAGTGGAATATAGTGGGACGGTAAGGCTACAATAAGTTCTCAAAGGACTTTTGAGGTGGTGGTAAAGTTTGAGTGGCATTAATACCTAGTGAAGAGATTATCTGTGATGCCGGCACCGGTTGGGAATGCAATGTTTGCTGCAGTTTTTCTGCGTTCCGCTGGACCTGTTGTGAAAGTTGCAGCATGGAATTTCTTATCTCTGCCATCCATCTAGGCTCCTCTCCCATACTCATAATCGACGTAACTGGAGAGTGGGTCGGTTTTGGCGGAGAAGGAGATGCCGGAGGAACACTGATGGTTGGCGGCGGCGCCGATGATGTGCTTGGTTGTGGTGGTGGTATTTCGTTTGGCGCGTCTGCCGCGGGCTGATAATGGAAGAACTACTGCAAGAACTCATGGAGATCCTTATGAGAGAACTGGGGCATACCTCCACTCACTATTGCAAATCGCGACCGCATATTGCATGTAGCATGCAATAAATGTACATGAAGTCCATAAATTCAGCCCCAGAATGAGGAAAATTAACTTGAATTACTCCTCATTTTAGGGTCTTAGATAAAACGCCAATACCTTATGGTAATAGAACGTGCCTGAAAATTTTGAGGATCGTATGTTCAAGCAAAGATAGCAGGTAGGCGAAATTTCCTTGCTTTTGTACCTTGTAATTCATCAATTTTTTCCTCAATTTTTCAAGAAAGAATCGAAATGTATTCACTGAATAATATTTATAATCATATAAATTTGGAATTAGTCAGAGAAATTTCTCGCAAGGTTTTATGCAATGGTTGATTCGAAGAATGGAGAAGGATGTAAACGAGGGCATATCGTATTAGAGCATATGAGATTTGATTGGAGGGATAGGAAACTAACCCGCAAACTATGCATATCCCAGACTGCTCAGGTGAGTGTGGTGGATGGTGAGATGGGATGCGTAGTGTGAGGCAGAGGTGTGAGAGAATCATTCCCACGATCACCTGCTATTTTCAATATATATACGGAGGTAACGGCAAGAGAGACATTGAATGTGAAAAGTGGTTTTGTACGGTGCGTAAACTTGGTTACTGAAGCAAGATGATGTGTGTAAATTTGGAGGCTTATTAGTTGTGGGTGAGGAGAATTATGTAAAAGATAAAAAAACGGAAGGGAAAACAAATGAAGCAGTATTAAGCATGTTAGGGGAGAGTAGAGGTAGGATGGTGGAAAGGTGGATGCAGAGTGTTTGATAGGTGATGGAATATTGAAGATTGTGATAAAGGAGACTTGAGAGAGGGAAGCTGGTAAAGAATAGGTATCTTGGACGGAATTAAAAGAGGTACTGTGCTCACGAAAAGAGGAGTTTAATGTAGTTTGGGGTCAGTTTGTGTTTGGGACGACGCTATCGAATATAGGGTTGTTCAGTTTATGGCCATCTAAAAAGGTAGACTACCAAATAAAAACAAATTCCAATTCTGGTCAAAACACTCACTTTCTGTGGATTGATGTTGGCCCAATACACAATTTCATTTGCTTCACCGGGATGCAGTTGGCAGGCAACACGGGAATTGGCGAGAAGCTAACAGTTATTCCTCATTAACTAGTGTGCATTCTGAATAAATAGTGAATAAAATAATAAACAACCAGAAAATGCTCGTGGCAAAACAAACTGGATGCCAAATACTATTCAAGAGAAAAGCAAGGTGAATTGTTCAACATGTATGATTTACCTTACAAATTAATATGATGGTGGTAGAATGCAAACTTTAGTACCCATGGTACTAAAATCAATTTATCGTTTCCATGTTGCGCGAAAAATTATTTTCACTCTTGTAACTTCCGATGGTAATACCATTTTCCTTTAATACCATACCAACGCTTAATGGTTTTAATTTGATGCAAAGTTAATGATTCTGCCGTAAATGTTAAAAAAATAGTTGATTGATTGAGTCATTATTTGTGTATTTTTATAAGTAATATCATTATACGAATCATATAGTGTGTAAAATAATGAAAATAAAAATGACCAAGGGTACACCTGTATTTATTGTAACTATTTTATACAATATACAAATTCAATGAATTTCACGTTTGTATCTTTTAAAGGAGACGCTGGCCTTGGGCCAAAATGTAACCTTCATACCTTTCAAGTTTGTATCTTGCTAATCAAACTCTCAGTCACTGACAAGAGGGTCTCGGGTACAAATCTCGGGTGATGCCTTAGGAAAAATGTACTATGAGTCCAAAGATACTTGGTATCTTTAGAAAACACAGCGGATACCAAGTAAGGTATTGACCCCTCTATGCAGATAGATAGGAATACGTATGTAAATTTCAAACGCCAAAGCACTTGATTTGCAATTTCCTTCATCTTTACCTAAAAAACCAGTCTTCGGGCTCATCACTGAGAAAGTGGATATTTCTCGTTGGTTTAAATTACACCTATCGTCCTGGGACCTTACGGTGACAAATTGTATATGTTTCAGGAGGATCTTAATGTAGAGAAAAAAGATATTAAGTTTTACCATAGACAATTTGTTAGAAGATTCACAGAGGGTCATAAGTCTGTATTCACTTTGAAACCAGCATTAAAAATGTATGTAAGGGAGATTATGATATTTGCTATACTGACTTCATACTGCGACGTCAGATCTTTAATATCCGCAGTATCACGACCCTTTTATTGGAGTGTCGAATTACCAAAGAGGCTGACAAATGCGCCACAGTTATCGAATGGTGGTGTGGTTTTGTGTTCATACCCTCCACGTAAAATGCATTCATCAAGACTTCTATTTTTTTTAGGTAAAGTAATGGTAGGAATTAATATTTATTCAGAAAGTTCAGGGACACCTACTTCTCCATCGAAAACATCAAATCCGCGGAATAATTGCGCGAAGAGGCCACACGGCATCCAAAGTCCTTTCATTTACCCTCTCGCCCCCAACTTTTATTTTTTTTGCTCGCTATAGAGGATAACTTGCGAGAGTGCATATTAGGCCCCGCAATGAATTAATTTTCCGCTCGTACCCTGCGCCGCAAAAAAAGGAAATAATTCAGAGCTCCTGACTTGAGGAACATTTTCCTTCAAGGAGCGAAGGAATGAGACGTGGGTTGTGGGGAGTTGGGAGGTGGGAAAAATAAGACCCTCAATCAAGAGCGCAAATAAAAAAAGAGGAGCGAGGCGTGTGAAGGATCTGGCCCAAATACCCTTGGGGTTCCCTTTGGCTACCCCCTCTTCTCAGCTCCCTTGCCCTCCCCCGTTGCCACCTCTCCCTGGTTCCCATCACCCTTAAAAAGTGTCAGTCCCTCCTTTTGTCCTCACCTACTTTATATTTCCCGTCTCAATTTTAGCGTCACAGTTCCCGCGCATCCGGGTTTAATTGTCTCCGTTCCTTCTCTTCCTCTTCCTTTACCTTGACTCCAGGATACATTCTCCTCCTCCGGACATTCCCCACCCCCTGTTCTCTCTCAATTCTCCATCCCAAACTACCCCCCACTTCCCACATGCCCCAGAGAAACGTCACGGCCCCCTAAATCCTCTCCGTGCCTCTCTTCCCACCCTCTCCAACCTCGCGAGCCAACCTTTCCCAACCTCTCTAACCCTCCTTGGAGTTCAGCCTCCCTTTTGCTCCCTTCCCTTCCCGACTCACTGTGTCCCACCTCCGCACCCCATTTCTCGCGTCCCGGGTGCGAATCCACCCGGTTTCTCTTAGCCCCCTTCCCCCGGCGGCACCACCTGCCATGCTCCTCTTTTCGCATTCCCCCCTCTCTCCTAAGCCTTGCAGAGCTCCTTAGTGATGTCCTCCGTCTCATACGATGCATGAACCGGAATCACCTTGATTGCCGCGAATCCTTCCTTCCTCCTCTTCGCTCCCGTTTACCCTCTCCAGTCTCCCAGCTCCCCTAACACCTTGTCTCATAGGTGGGGGATCCTCGGGGTATCTTTCTTTCCCCACCCCAAACCTTCACGCACCCTCTTTCGTGAAGGGAACCAGCCATCTTCACCTAAGTAAAGCCGTACGTTGTAATCGCGCAAGATAAGTACCCTTTGAAATGCTTTAAGGATTCCGTAGACATTATAGGTAAGGCAAATGGAACTGCTTTAAGGCTGGAAATGGTTAATGGTAAACATTTTCATGTTTACTATTAGCCATTTGTTAATACTGAACATCAAAATTACTATGTTAAACACTATCAGAAGTATAGGATCAAAATTTTGGATGATGATAACGTACCAATTGAATACATGTTCATTAAGATGTTGCAATGGTAGTAGAATGCAAGCTGTAAGGACAACTATTTATTCATATTTGGTGTTCAAATCAGCTAAGACATTAAGGAGGGAGGCAAAATAAAATTACCGAGATCAAATATACATATACACGGTGCGACAACATAACTTACATTTTTCATACACCAAACGCTTTCAAAAAAGAAAGTTACGTGGCCGCATACTGTTTATATATTCGAGTGTGTGTGTCAGAAGATTGTGCCTTATTAAACTACGTTGGGCCTATACAGCTTTACCTGAAACATTTTATTTTGTTTGGAAAATACTCACAAACGTCTAGTGGTAGGCATGATATGTATTAGGTGATTTCCACATTTTTCGGGCTGCGTCCGCGTATGTCGTTTAAAAGTACAACAGTTTCGCCAGCTATCCTGCTGGCGTCCTCAGGTCAAGGATGAAAAGAAGCTTGTTGTCCCGTCTTATATAGGAAAAATCCGGCGCCAATACCGGGAAATTTCTTGGCCAATCAGGGAACGTCCTCATATTTGCGCGGGATTATTCGTTTCCACGCACTGTGGAGTGGATATCCATCCTCTCTGTTAAAATTTTTTGGCCTTTTAACGATTTCAATGGCCTCTCTGATTATTCTCTGGAAGTATTTTCCTTCTTTCGCTATTATTTTAGCGTCGTCGAAGAGAATAGAGTGTCCAGGTTCACTCCGGCAAGCGGCCCTCACTGTGGCTAAGATATGTCGACGACACTTTT
Source organism: Hetaerina americana (assembly GCF_022747635.1). Taxonomy (NCBI): domain Eukaryota; kingdom Metazoa; phylum Arthropoda; class Insecta; order Odonata; family Calopterygidae; genus Hetaerina; species Hetaerina americana. Next base: position 35,257,953 of record NW_027286070.1, read on the forward strand.
GTCATTTGGTCACACGGAGAGGAAGAATTAAAAAAGTTCCTGAAACATCTGAACTCACAGCATCAAGCCATCCACTTCACTATGGAGGTGGAAAAGGATCATCAACTGCCCTTCTTGGACGTCATGGTGAAGAGAAATACAGGGAATGGGAGGCTTGGACACAGAGTATACAGGAAGCCTACTCACACCGACCGCTACCTTAATGCTGCATCGCACCACCATCCCAGTCAGAAGACCTCACTGGTAGACACACTTGTCAACCGAGCATATAAAATATGTGACTCCGATTCTATTGCCAACGAGAAGAAACACTTGACAAATGCCCTGCAAAGGAATGGATACAGCGCTCATATGATCCAAAAAAGGGCCGAGAAGGAAGAAAAGAAGAGACAAACCACCGCTGTTCCTGACAGAGAGGAAGACTCCAGACCACGTCCGAAGGCTTACGTCACCATCCCCTTCATCGCAGGGACTTCGGAAAGAATCGCGAGGGCTTTAAGGAAACATGATGTGGTGACCAGATTCAACTGCGTCACCAAGATAGCTGACACCCTACCCGGACCCAAGGATGGAATTTCACCGTTAATATCAGAAGGCGTGTACCAAGTGCCATGCTCCTGTGGCAAATGGTACATCGGTGAAACGTGCAGAGCGCTGAAAACACGCATGAGTGAACACCAGAGGGCAACCAAGGCCAAACAGTTTAGAGCATCGGCCATCGCTGAGCACGCCTGGAGTGAACCTGGACACTCTATTCTCTTCGACGACGCTAAAATAATAGCGAAAGAAGGAAAATACTTCCAGAGAATAATCAGAGAGGCCATTGAAATCGTTAAAAGGCCAAAAAATTTTAACAGAGAGGATGGATATCCACTCCACAGTGCGTGGAAACGAATAATCCCGCGCAAATATGAGGACGTTCCCTGATTGGCCAAGAAATTTCCCGGTATTGGCGCCGGATTTTTCCTATATAAGACGGGACAACAAGCTTCTTTTCATCCTTGACCTGAGGACGCCAGCAGGATAGCTGGCGAAACTGTTGTACTTTTAAACGACATACGCGGACGCAGCCCGAAAAATGTGGAAATCACCTACTCATCGCCGCGGAAACCTTCGAACGAACATGATATGTATTACATTACTTCGTATCTCTATAAAAAAGACTACTTCGCCAAATTATGCTAATTCCATTTGTGGCTGCCTCTACCGTGGCAACAGTCGCAGTGTGCTATATAAATACAAAAATATGAAATAAATATGTAAAGATTAACGCTTAGAATTGTATATATACAGATATATATATATATATATATATATATATATATATATATATATATATATATGTATATATATATTTATATATATGTTTATATTTTTAAGATTTAAATATATCTTCAAGCTTATGACCAAATAATTTAATTATTACATTATAAAAGACACCTTTCGGTCTAAGCAACATAATGAACCTGTACTTCTCTTTGCCTATGCTCTAATTGCCTCCAATTAACACCAGTCCCCGCTATGCCGTCGTACGTTCAACATGAGTGCAGCGCTGCTGGCGTTTGCCAATGGCAAGGCTTTCGAACTTTCTCCTGGATACCGAGGAGTGACCAGGAATTTTACTTTCTAATATGATTTCCCCTGTAGTTTTTAAAATTATTCCAATAAAATATTCTTCCACCATTGAATATTTAAATGCAATCAAATGTTGAAATCCTGTTTGAAGTCCTTACCCTCCAAAATTGATTAAATTAATTTGGACCATCAGTGTCCCTAAATGAGTGTTCTCAGTAGAATGAGGGATGTATCTGTCTCATTTATAAAATAACTGTTATTTATCGAGTCACATCGATTGGAGCGATATGACTCGACATCTTGGATTGTGTTACCCCTGCTTAATTCGTATATTAGGCACGCCTTAGAATATTCTATTCTAAGGTGGTATATCTGATAGCCAGATGAAAAAGTGCTAACTATTATGCGTAAATTAGTAATCTAGGTAAATGGCGCATGCTATCAACCAGAGATACGCTTGAAGTTCGAAAAACGTGACCAGTCAAATTACTGCGTGACATTGGGATTTTTGTGACGGCCTTCGAAAAATTGAATCACCATGATCAACTAAATTTTTCTAAGGGACGGATTCAAAATAAGGAATGTACACACAATACAATGCCGACTTCTTAAATATATGCCATTATTTAACATAGGCGATCCCTATACTTAACTTTATTAATTGTGTCTTTCTCTCATAGACGTTATTTTTCCAATATCGTCGTGGATAAAATATGCTCTCCAACATCTCGATTGGACAATTAAGTTGGGTTAGAACTACTTGGACGCTATTTTCATATATCAAACCAACATTTGGGATAATTACTGTGGTTTAGTATCCCAGTCATAGTCCTCAATTGCATTTTCAGCAGTTGTACGTGTATACTAAAATGTTCCTTGATTTTGTCGAGGAGAATTCAGGTATCAATAAAATTAGGGGCTATTATCACTCTTTACCATGAGTCTTTTTAATATTAATTAATACACTTTGAATTACACTGCAACCATCTTAAATATTTTTTTAAACCTATTCGACAAGATTTTCTAACTTAAGAGGGAATCAACACTCATGCTGAGGTAATTTACTTCCGTTTTTTATTCTAATTTTTGACTTTCAGGTTTTCATATTTCCTTTGAGAATATTTTCTTCTCCCCTTTTGAATTTTTATCCCCATTGCTGCATATTATTTTAATTTCATGTTTCAATGTTTTCTTTGGAAACAATTCCTCAGCTTATATAGTACTTTATTTAGTGTATTATAAATTGTTGAATTCTCTTTATGGGATGAATTGCAGCATCTGTCAACATGATGCACTAAAGCATCATTACAGCATATTTTGAATGTATAACTAGGAAACGTTTGTCATTCGTGTTTGATATAAATCAAAGTCCTACCAAAAAACTATCCTTTGGGATATCTCTTTTTTTAGTTCTCTTTTTTTCTTTTTCTTAATTGAACTCTCTCATTCATATACTCTAAGCATTCCATAACATTGCCTTCTGATAATTAATAATCTAATTTCTCACGCAATAACTCCATTTATAGTTTCAGATGCTCTTTACAGATCTAACATTATTGCAATTTGCCAATCATTTAGCTCCTCTCTTCCTCGACGAATATTAGTGGTTACACTTTTATTTCTTGGTAAATTTACTAAAGCCTCTTTAATGAGCATGGAGCAAATTGTAGTGCTAACTCAATTATTTATAAATTCACATTTTTGAATTTTTCCAATTATGATAGAAGAATAATTATATGGAGTTTTGAATTTTAGGGATAGGGGTTGCAGTTGATGGTTTCCATTGATTAATTATTAAATCTGATATTATGGTAAACTTGGCCTTATCAATGCACTATAAAATATGATTAACGTTCATTTAAGTATTTTTGGCTTTAACAGCATTTGCGTTAACCTTGTGGGGTTGAAATTTAAATGTCACATTTCTTAGGCAGTAATAGGTATGTATTTATGAAGGTGCAGAATTTGATTTTATTTCTTACTCGGACTATTATTGATACCAAAATCAATATTCTCATCTGTGGCTTTATTGTGCTTTTTTCAATGTCTTCCACAGTTTCTATTGTGTATTTATTCCTTTAAATCCCAAATTCCATGTCATGCTCTATCCTTTGGTGCCAACTTTGAATAGTATTTCATTATTATTTATTTTACTCTTGCATTTATTATTGAAAATTAGGGGATGGAGAGTTTTCTACTTCTGGAATCTGTCAATACGTACCCCGCTCATGTAAGTTTTCTTTTCTTGCATTAACTAGTACCGAATATTTTCTGCTACATTTCCTATACAATTGCTGTATTCAGAACTATTCTATTCAGACCTACTATATATATAGAACTGTTGTTGAATGGAACCAGCTGCCTGGAGATTTGTTTGAGCCCATTTCATCCAATTATAGAAGTTTGAAGAATACGTATAAAGCAGCCACTGGGTGCAACAATGGTTTAACTCACATCACCGCAACGCAATTATAAAAAATTACCACAATGAATAGAGATTATCTACAACAATGTACTACACAGAATAGCTAAATTATTGCAAAAAGGCATCCTTAAGTTAGTTTTACGCTAATTCAGGGTCTACCAAATCCCAATTTATTGTCACATTCCGAACTAATTCATTCAAGACCTTCTTAAACTACATTGATTAGTGATTTTTATACTATTGTACTTATCACAATATCGTAATATTGTTTGCATGTGATATGGACGGCGTGAGAAGTTGTATTGAAAAAGTGAATGATGTTTTGACGGTGCGTGATTTTGAACGGTATATGAAATTGAAGAGTGCGTGATTATGGACGGAGTGCGGCGATGAACGGAGCTTTGTAGGTATGGTGTGTGAACCTAACCCTTGTGTGATGGCAAAGGTACGGTTGGTAATCTTAAAGTGTCCTTGTGTATGGCAGCATTTTTTCTCATACCTGTTATTCTTGTGTGTGCATGTTTGTACATTGTTAGAGTGATCGTTGACCAGCCTTGACCGTTGCCGCCGGGACAATTGCCTAATTGCAACAATAAATACACAATAAATAAAAAAATATATTCCTTGTATGCCACTCTTTTATCTAGGCTATTATCACTATGGCATTTTATTCTTTTTCGCTGAGTTATCATTGATACCGTAACACTTCAATATCATTTGCAATCAATGGCCTATTCAAACGAAACTTCTTGTATATTATTTTTTATTTTTTTCTATGAATCTGCTAAATGTTTAAATAGCATATTTACCCGAATTAGTACGCAGTTTTATTTATTGATTATTTTTCGGCATTTTTTATGGGATGCATTGGTTCTATCACATTTTCTGCATGCTTTTTGGTACTCCTTTGTAATTAATTATTCTTACTTAGCCTTAAATGGTCCAAATTAATTTATTAAAAATTAACCTCTATTTGAAAACTTCAGTGTATTAGTGTTTCAAGGTCCTTATAATAAAAAATGGAGAAAATATCAAATGACCTTATTGTATTACCTTAGCTGACGGCCAACAAACTTCTCTCGATGTAAATATTCTTCGTAAAATCGCTTTAAACACGATTTGGAATGCTTTATTCACGAAAAAGAATATCTTATTAAAGAGTTTATCCATTTTTTTACTTCTTCATTGGAAATTAAACCGTTGATCATAGTTCAGAATCAATTCTAAACAGAATTAATTTTCATTTGAGCCGTTACATAATGCCTAAGTAATAGATAATCAGGGACCTGTTAACATTGACTTTTACTGTGGCTTTACGCATTTGATTTAGCTATATTATCAGTGATAACTTGATATTATTTGTATGCTTACACGACGATATAAGTAATTTTTGAAAGGAAACAGTGGTTTATTTTACGAATATTTCTTTACATCCACAGCACAGGTGAACCAAGGTGATACTCGTTGTTTTGCCCATTGTCTCCTGACTACTCCGTTTTTTTTAGCTTGTATCACAGAAATGAGGTCGCGCTCCGGCGATATATTTTTTTATATATATTGCCGGAGTATTTTATATATATATATATATATATATATATATATATATATAATAATACTCATTTACATAGAAATAGATATAAGGAAAAGAGATAGGAACACACATAAAGGACGAACACAGGAGAAGTGTGTTGTCTATTTCTCCTTTGGTGGGTGAAACAGCTCCCTAACGCCATCTCTTGGCCAAAGAATCGGGGTACTTGGTTGCATAAAGCATCGCAGATCTCAGTATAAATTATGTTTCCTGGATAGCTCAAGTGGTCAAGTGCCTCCGCCCGGCAAGTGGAAAGATCCAGAGTTCTAGTCCCGGTCTAGGAAATACTATATTTTCCCACTCGTAATTTGCTTGATTCCGCCTTCCCCACCTCTCCTGTGTTCGTCCTTTATGTGTTCCTATCCCTTTTCTTATATCTATATCTATGTAAATGAGTATTTGTTCGCCATTTGGCGGGATTTCGTGTTTGAATGTGTGTGTGTATAAATATATATATATATATATATATAATTATATATATATATATATACACACACACATTCATACACATACAGTATATATATGTATATATATATATCTATATATATGTATATATATGTATATTTTTTTAAAGAGTAAAATTATTAGCATGGTTTCGTTATTGATTATTTATGTAACATAACCCATATTCGTGTGGGAAATTCCAAAGAAACTGCGGGAGATGCCCCGACAGTAACTTTAAACGGAACGCTTCGCTAATATGCATTTAAATACAACAATTCCAGAAGGCAAATGATTTAAACACTCTCACATTGCTACATAGAAATTCTTATGGGAACTTTATATATGTAATTATTACTGGATAACGAAATTACTCAAACGGTAAGGAAATAAGCTGAAAGGAAGTGAATAAACTCACTAACAAGTGAAACAACAGCATTAAGGAATTAAGGTATTTTAGTGAATGACTATATTTTTAGGAAAGTTGAAACACTGTTGCATTGATTTAGCTGGAGAGAAAAATAATTCAGAATTACAACCTTTGTTATAAAGATTGCATCAAGTGCCTTTTGCAAAATTCGTTCAAAGGCACGTACAATTTCTTCATTTTCTTCCGTGAACTCATTTCATTTTCCATGGATCTCTTGCAAACAAAACTTTCATGGCTTTCGTAACACCCTGGCTGTTACAAGGGCTTCCTTAGTGCTGTATTTTTTCCACTTCCCCATGTAAGATGCCGTTAGGCTCTAGTGCTTCTTCGTCTGCTCGAAGTTTTAAATGCCACGGCAGCATGGGTGCATGGCTTGAGATGAAAGCAGATCTACTTTCTTTCGACGGAAGATAAACGAAGGCGCTTATTAGAGACTTCCACTCGAATGGCTCACGCACGGCTATGTTAAAATATTGGTTTTCATTTCCTGGGCGCTTACAACTGACAATCACATCATTGGGGTATTTCGAACCTTTACTAATTCAAGTGGGATATTGTTGTTAAATATTATTTTCTGCCGGAAATTATGATAAGCTTAACGCGAACGCAGTTCCATTAAAATCCTTTGATTTAGGCAATTACAAGTGGAAATTGGTCTTACTGTTTCGAAATTGTGTGATACAATTTGGTGTTTTCAGTTTCATATGTGTTCCCTCTCCAGCGCTAATATAACGTAAATATTGTGCCCGCGCTAGTTGAATAAAACTATTAATTCCATTTTTTTAACTGTTCATTTGAAATTGAAAAGACCATGGTTTCGATGAGATTGAAAATGACGCACCCACATCCAAAACTTTAGAACTACGCATTAGCGAAACCATTGTGGTACATTGAGGTACTACGTGACATTTACAACCAATAGTGTTATCATATCATGACAACTATTAGTTGTATCAAATAAATTAACAAATTTCAAGCAGTGATGCCCAATATTTTACTATTTCGTTTGTGCTTAGTAGATATAATTCTGAGTGAAATACTAAGAAGAATCATAGATAATAGAACTTACTCATCCCATAAAATGCAAGCTACACACTACGCAGATTCACACTAACCCGGGTAAAAACAGTTTGAAAAGAAGTTCTTAGTCGTTTCCATTAGATTTTTTAAATGACGCTGATTTATTAATGAACATTAGAGCCACATTGAAACAATGTTATTTTCTACTACGAAGAAAAAAGGGCAAATGTAGAGTTAAAAACTCTAGAAAAAACTTCTTGAAAGATTATAATGTAAACATTTAGGCTATGGGATGGTAAAAATTTCCAAGCCGGAGTCCAAGAAGTTATTAGCAATATTACTGAGTAGAATTAGAGGAATTAATAAGTGGTAGAAAATTTCACCCGCGGCATCCTATTAACATAGTCACACTTATGATGAAATTTTAACTTTAAGTTTAGCACAAGACATTTTGTCCTTGTATTTTGAAACACTTGAAGGGGACGAACTTGTTGTCCTTTCACACATTTCCCGCGGTTAAGCGATTCCATGAACGAGAAATGGTGACTATGCTGGTGTTTTCTTCCAGTTCAATTTTTATCAGAATATTAAAGAAGGCAGCTAAAGTCTTCGTGAGATTGTAAACTCTCTACGGGTCCTCTCATCCATCCCATTTCATTAGCTTGGATTTTTGCTATTTGTGTTGCTTCTTTGTTCCCGGGTGAAGAATTGAAAGAGTGGATGGGGTGACTGATATAACGGAAGTTGCTATTGTTTTGTTTGAAATATGGCTTACGAGTATCTGTCTAACCATCAAAATATGCGGAACGAGTACGTGTTCCGTGGAATGAGAAAAAAGAAGATATGGCCACAAAAGCTCTGTCTGGTATTAAAGATAAAAAAATAAGCATTAATATAATATAAATATGAAAATATAAGGCACTACAAATTCGAGTCACGACGTTTCAAAGTTTATGGGTCCTTACTCATCTGTGAATTCACATTGCTTTTTCGTCGCGGGCGATTCATTCCTGAAAGATGCAGAGTTATTGAAATAGTTCAAAAGAGAAAGACTGTTCCTCTTTTTCAATATAATTCGTTTTATTCGATGATTTTGTAGAGAAAAGTTTCCGGAAGCAACTGGAGTTGTTAAACTATTTTTTATAGCTAAGCTTTTTATGTCGCTTTTCAATAGAATCAATTTTCAAAAATTGTAGAACCAATAAGTGGAATACTAATAAGGAAACAATCAATACTTTAAAATGAACCAAAATAAAATATGACAATAAGTCGGCCGCATTAGGTTGGTAGCGTACTCACCTGGTAACCTTAAGGTCTGTGGTTCAAGTCTTCCCTGGACATGGGTATTGTATCAACTCTGATTGTATTACCTCTGGAAAACCTGATAACAAATGAAAGGCCTATCGGGATCTTAAGAGTACATGGACCTCCAGAGATGCACAGAGAGTAAAAAATTTTGTTATTTTTGAACACACATTACAAATGCATTGATTTAATAATAATTAATTTTATCAATATAAACAGGTAAATTTACTGAAAAATCACGTTTGGTGCTTGATATGGGACAATTTTCATCATAAATCAAACTTTACTAATTTTATATTATTAAAATACAAAATAAAAATTGAAATTTATGTAATTTTTTCAAAGTTTTTAAAAGTTTCCCGTATTGGAACGTAATTAATACATAAAATTGCAAAATGAAACCAGAATTAGGTCATGTCAATTTTTTCTGAAATCAATTTATACTCGACTTCGTTCTTGCTGAATTTCTGATAAATTAAGCCTGGATTTTGAAGACGCGATATCGAAGATTTTTCTAATTTTTTGATATTTTCTCTGAATGGTCTTTTATACTATTCAAATTAACCCTTTCCTTCACGGAAAATTTGTATATTTTTAAAATTTTAAAATTAAGGAAATCGTGTGATCCACCCGTAAACTACTATTCCAATTGCGGCCAAAGATACCCGAAATAACTTAGGCTAATTTTTTACTTAAATGGTAGCATATCTATAATGTCTGAAAAGGACAGGCAGGCAATGTTTATCCTTTCTGTCTGCTCTTTCAGCAACCTCTTTCCCTTCATCTCATTTATTTACTGATCGATGAATAAAGATGAGGTCAAGAGTTATGATGATTCTCTCTACCAAATGCCTTTTGTTAATTTGTGAAACTATCTATTAAGTACAGCGCAGTAAGGAAACTTGCAGAAAAGCCAATAGACATAATATGGGATATATCGTGCAAGAATAATGACCGAAGAGCTCTAGTGTGAAAACGCATATTAAGATTTTAAAATACCCTCTAATGCTCGCCCCTTGGTTTCGGTTGCTCTGGTAAACTTGTTGAATTCACTAATATCGGGTCTTACTGAAGGAAAAATTAAACATTTTCGAGTTGAGCGTTTTGTTATAGGTCAATGATTTGTGTCCATAGATGCTTACAGTATGAAAAAATGTTGAAAGTCGGCAAAAATTGGTTTCTAACACACTTAAAAAACTCGTCGACCGTGAGGTAATAAATAGGACATATTAAAGGCGATGTACAGTTATCATTTTATTACGTGCGCTGGGTTTCCATCATTCTCTTCTCACCACCTCGTGATCTTATTTTCCGTTCTCAATATGGGACCGACAGACTGTTTTTTCCTGTGGACGTCCCCCTGAGCAATGCAATACCAATACTTTTGCCTCCTAGTGTATTTCTCCGCGCTTCCTCCCCATACCTCAGTTCCCTCAGAATCTGTCCCTCCCCTCCCTTCATTTACTACAGCATCCTCCGAAAGTCTCCTCCTCACCATCACCTCTCCTCCCCTTGCAATACCTCGGGTGCTGCTTTCATCAAGTCTCGTCACGATTTGCCAACAAAACCCTCCTGCGATCCTTAGTGTGGCGTCATCTTCTGCCGTCCCCTTTCCGCCTCTTTCCGCCTCACCCTCTCCTCCTTTTACCCTCCTCGTCTCCCACCACCACGATCCCGTTTCCATCCTCCTCTCTAAAAACTTCCATCTTCACTTCTCCTCGCTCGCTCCTTCGCTCCTCTCTTTGCTGATTTTTCGTCCATCTCCCTTCACTCTTCTTTCACTTCAATCCTCTTACGTTATATTCCGAACGCCACTTTCTCCTAATTTCGGGAACCATCAAACTCTGCAATAGCCTAATAATTTTTTATACACTATTGGCCAGTGTTGCTACGATTTTTATTTCCCTATTTTTTTCGTGTATTGGTCCCTCTGCACGTCTACAGATTCGGTTGGCAGGTGATTAGATAGTTACGCGTCGTTTCAGTTGAATGGTGGCAGATTAATATTTTATCGGCGATTTCAAAGCCTGTGCTACTTCAGGAGCTAGCCAATTATTATTGCGTGGTTACATTATTGGTGTGAATAAGATAAGTGATTTGAGTCTTACTGTACGGTAAGTAATCAATTTACATTGTCCTTGTAGTAAATTCTACTAATAATATTCATAAGAAACAATGATTTCTTAATTTCCAGAGAACGCGCCTTAAAATAAGACTTTTTAAGAGAAGGTCTGATTTCGGGATTGGTTCCTCTCGACATGCATATGATTTTAATGACCACAAAAAATATGTGAAATTCAAATCCGAGATTGGTGAATCTTAATAGAAACAGATAAAATTTTACTAGGCCGACTAAATGATGCAACGTTGAAATCCATTTGAAGTTAGCGCAGGCAGTGGATGGAAGATTAAATACCGTCAGATGTCTGGCCTATCAAAGCTTCGTTTTTCGAGTCGTGGCTTTTTATTCTAATTCGTTACTTTGGAACTAAAGCGAAGACTCCCTGCATTCCTTGGAGAACTCTTCTTTTTTGAGAATGGGTTATATCTTTAGAAGTAATTACCCTGAATTTCTGGCGTAAGCAACTTTACAGAGTCTTTAGGAATTCATCAAATCTATGAAAAATTTAGAGTATTTTGTGGCAAAGAAGTCCAAGGTTATAGAATATTTGTTTTGATATTAAAGAAACTTGGAATAAAATTTTCGTAATAAGGTCGTGTAAGTTACATCAGTTTCTTTAGCTCCAGAGAAAATAATTTTTCATCATTTAAAGAAGTGATGTACATATTTGATTAGTTTCTTGTCATCGTTTTTCATAAGAAGATGGACTACATGCGTTTTTGATCTTAGTGAAGATTTTTTACGGATATTCTCGGCGAACCACCATTGCTTGAGAGAAGTTGGGGACGAGGCCTTTGGTTTAGTTTGTGGATGGCTTATAAAATATATGGAAACTATAAATATTTTAGTTAATTGTTCAACCACCTATTTATATACACGACCATGTCGTTCATACTTTTGATAGAATATGACTGAATAGAACATTCAGTTTGATTCATTTTAAGGATATTTTATTATAAATGTTTAAATTTCATTGATTAAAAAAAATAGTCTATTCGTGACTGTTACTGCGTCAATGTAAAATGCCATTTTGTTAACGTCCGAGACGCAGCTAACGCAGAAATACTTTCATCTCGGGGATTTCTCATTGTAAAGGAACGATGATTATGGGAATAAAAATTGTTGTAACCACACATTTTAGTATCATTGCCTAAAGTGAAGAATAGATGTTGAATAATATATTTTTGTTGCCTTCATTAAATCTATAAGAATAAAAATAATAACCATGCACGAGTAATTTACCATTATAGAGGAATAATTACGTTTTCGTAATGCACGCATTATGCTAAAATGTAAATTTAATACCATGAGATAAATTAATTAACTGTTAGTTTGTTGGGGAATAATTAATTTCAAAGTGTAATAATTTAATGATTCATTACTTACAATGGTTATTGTTAACTTTGTTCTTGGGGTTAATTAAAATATGCTCTGAAGTTCTTCTGATGCTAATTTATTCATTATACGTATTTTCAAATAAAATGTTTCATTTTCATTGTCCTGAATTTTACAAATAAAATTCGTAAAGTTAAGTACATATTTTACTAAAATGAAAATATACTCACATAGTTGTTAAAGTAGTGCTGAGATTCGTTGAAAATATTGAAGTATGGGTTAAGCAGCTTTTACATACGTACGGTTACATGCACTAACGCAAAACTTAACGCAACTCATAAAAAGAGGTGCTAGAATATCATACTTAAATAATCGTTTAAACTGTAAGTAAATATTACATATTTCTAAGAAGAGTGGCATACCAAAAAATATCAAAATGAAGAATTAGTGATATAAAGCGTTAGGGATTGATTGAGCGGTGATTTTAATTGTAATGGGAAGAACGAATATTTGATTCAATACTGGAGGCTATAATTTATCATAATGAAATAAGTAGGTGATTTAATACGTTGTGTAAAGGTAAAATTGGCGTAGTAAGTAAACTTCTGTACTCTGTATCCTAAAATATTCCTCTCCGCTCTGTCTTGGGCCCGCCCGCTGGAGGGGCTCTTATCTCATGTTCCCTAATAACACCGTTACAATTATTTTTTAAGTTATTTTTCCTGTTTTCTGAACACGGTGTGGATTAGCATTATTTCCAGGGTTCTGACCCGTTTTCTGCCCGAAGTATTTTTCTTTCCATCTTGCTCACTAATTTTTAACTGTAATTTCATGCGCTCCCTATCTCTAACTTTACCATCTGCATCCTCGAGAATATATTTTTACAGCTGGGCAGATGTTTATATATGTCTATGCTTATGTATGTATGTTCTGTTTATATAAGTATATATTTATATATATATGTTTATATATGCTTATGTATGTCTATGTATGCATGTTATATAAATCTATGGGCGAGAAGTTGGAGCAGTGGCAACACAGGGTATGAAAAATACGCGCCATTAAAACATAAATACAAATAAATGGAATACTTGTATTTTACCCTTCAGCGGTCGAACGAAAAAGACTTTGTTTTTTCGGAGGTAGGCCGAAACAGGTAACCTTTCTTTGTCTTATTTTTATTTGTGCTTATGTTTTAATTATTCTTTTTTATGTAATATGTATTTCGGATTTTAAATATAACTTTAACATACGAGCTCTACTCTAGATACTCACGATCGCTTAATGCTTAAGATGGGCCAATTGCCATTACACACAGATGGAAGAGTAATCTCTTGGGTCAGAAAGTTCATGGAAGGTCGAACACAAAGGGTCAAATTAGGAGAAGTGTACTCTGAAAAAGCAAGGGTAACATCGGGAGTGCCACAAGGAAGCGTACTTGGCCCGCTCTTGTTTTTAATATATATATAAATGATCTCCCAATAAATATTAATTCTCAGATAAGACTTTTTGCAGACGACTGTATTATCTACAGGAAAGTCGAAAATGACAGAGACCGTGACAAACTTCAAAGGGACATTAATAAAATGGCAGATGGGTGACAAAAAATGGGATGGATATTAATGTTAGCAAACGCAAATCCATCACTTTTAGCAATAAGGTAAATGGAAACAATAGGGAATATAAATTCTCAGAAAATGTCATTCCTAGAAGTGATACTGTCAAATAATTAGGTGTATATTTAACTAAGGACTTATGGTGGGGACTAAATGTGGAGTACATCTATAAGAAAGCTTTCAAAACTCTTCATTGGGTAATGAGAAACCTCAAAGGGAGCGTTAGAGCAACCAAGGAGAAGGCTTATCAGACCCTAGTAAGACCAATTTTAGAGTACCCTTCTCTTGTATGGGACCCTCATGAAGAAGGTCATATTAAAAAACTGGAAAAGGTGCAAAGAAAGACTGCCCGATATGTTCTGGGGAAGCATAGGAGGATGGAGAGTGTGTATGACATGCTAGAAACGCTGGGCTGGGAACCTCTAGAAACTAGAAGGAAAGTAAGCAGACTTTGTGGAATGTTCCGAATTCTGAAGGGGGAGAAAGCTTGGGCAGATCTTAGGAAAGAGGCGGGGAACCCAAATTTTATAGGCAGAAATGATCACAAATTTAAGGTAAAATGCCGGGCACAGAGAACAAATAAAAAAAATTTTCTTTTCTAAATAGAACAATTGTTGAGTGGAACACCTTACCTGCAAAAATATTCGAGCCCTTTCCTAACAGAGTGTATACTTTTAAGAATAGATGTAAGGCATATATGTAATAATTTGATTGATAAGTGGTGTATTGTATTATATGTAATAGCTTAATTTTTTTTAATTTATCTTTTTTTCTTGCTGATTAATGGCTGTAAATGGGATGGGGATTCACTTGTTTTGTTAAAGAGATTTGTGTTTTGAAGTCTGGTTTTATGTATTATCTTTTACTGACGTAAATAATTCTCTTCCTTTGGTAATATTGGAGAATAAAGGAAACATTTTTATAACCGTTATATCTGACTTCGGCATAATCCCATTGTTTTTTCCCTATAAAGCTGCATGAAATTTTAATAAACACAGATTACAAACTGATTTAGTGTGATGCGGATTAAAACGATGCTTGATTGGTTTCCGTTTTTCATCAAAATATTTCAGTGAGAAGAAATTATTTTTAACCAAAACGCATGCCTCTTCGGGATCTACAATGGCTTAACACGATTTGATAGATTAAAAACGTAGCACTTCATGTGTTTGAACACCTGAATATTCTACAAATATAAGTTAGTGTCCACATTTGATTCTTAATGCCGTGTGCGGCTAATCGGGGTTCATTACATACCTGACAAAACTTAATTCAGCTAACTTCCATAAATACATCTTATTAAAACATAAATGACTTTATTTCATATCCACAGTAATTCTAATTCACTCTGATTCCTCATCATTATCGGACCTTCTTTATTTGGTCCATGTATTGATCTTAGGTTCTCCAAATGGAAATATCCTTATATATTTCTCGTTAATCAAGGAGTGTCCAACCCATTTTACATTCTGATATATGCCTTATGTGGCCTTAAACTATTCAATCACTCAACATAAATAATCGGTTATCAAAATGAATACTCATCTCTATTTTTAAAATATCGAAAGGTTTATTAAAATTCCTTCGTAGTTCAATTATGGCAAGCAATAGTGATTCATGTTTTCATAATAAGCACTAGTATATTCTTGAAATTATTTTCAGCATTCGTTCGTATATATCGAGTTAAAACATGGTATACCGTATATTTAAAGTTTATCTTTCATTTTGATGCGCGAATAAAATACGTTCATGCCCCATGCTCGAGAATAATTGGATTTATCTCATTGAATAACGATAACCTACTATGAATTTAAATCCTTAAAGAATCTGAGGTCATCTACGATAGTACTCAGGTTCCCTATTGTTAAGGTACAGTGGATAGGGTCTCCTTCGTTTCCCATATAGCCAATTTCTCATCTCGCCATTTTGAAAAAAGGGCAGAATGAGCGGTAGCGTCGCTGACGCAAACTAAACAGAGAAACGTTCTTCTTGGAATTCAGCGTCGCTTCCCCCCATTTTGACTCCCCTCACTCTCTTTTTCCTACTTGTACGTTTCCTATCCTTTATTTATTTAGTTTTTATTCGCAGTCCGTCGGAGTGTCACGTGACTCTGCGAGGGAGAGCAAAGGTTGATTTCTGGGAAGGCGCGCGGTGTTCTCTTATAAAGGAGTGAGTAAGGGGGCGTCCTCTTCCGCCCCACCTACCCACTCCTCATATTCCCCTCATACCCTGTTCCAAACTCATCGCAGCTTCCATCCCTCATTCCTCCACTCTCAGCTCTTCCCGGCACTGATCCTCACGCACGCACGATCATATTTGCGCATATATACACGGATGTGGCATATTTGGCTAAGACTGTATATACTGCCGGCATATTTGTGTGTGCATTTATATGTGTATAGTTGTATGTATATGTATATATATGTGTATGAGAATGTAAATAATTTATCGGAACGAAACGGTAATAAGTAGAAGACAGTGGACAAATGGATGATTAGAAAAACGGGAAAAGTGGAACAACAATAGGAACAATCCCTAAAACGGATAGCAAAAGCCGCAAGTTATAATATAGAAATAATAAATAGGAGTAGTACTAGGAAAACATAGATTGATGAAGAGATCATAAGGAAAATAGTCGATAGAAGGAAATGAAAGAATGTGAGCACAGAATTAAGTAGAAGAAAGTACAAAGAGATAGATAATAATAGCTCGCAAACTAAATGAGCGAAAGAAGAATAAGGGACAACGCCGTGTGAGGTCATGGAAAGCTTACAAAGGAAGGTTGAAATGGCTCCGCTGTACAGAAAACTGAAAGATCAAACAGGACCTCAAGAGGCAAAATCCAATGCCAATTTTCAAGTTACGCCAGGAAAATTATTAATTGGCTCAGAAGAGGTTTAAAAGTGATGGAATGAATACATACAACATCTATATGGTAAGATTATGACGTAGATAAAGACCTTAAGCTCAGGCGTATTTGATTGAGAGAGAGGCAGTGTATTAAGAGTATTAAATTCAAATAAATATCTTGGGGTAGTTAACACGTCCGCGGAACTACTTGATGTTTTAGAAAAACGTCAAAACGAGTTTCCTGAGATAAATTTGTATCATTTACGAGGAAGGAATTTGGCCGGTAGAATTCTTTAGATCAGTGTTAGTTCTCATTCAAAAAAAGTGAAAGGTGGGCTGGAGGCAGGATGGAAAAATGAGGAGAATCCGTAAAATCAGTAATAATTTCTAGTTATCCATCGCTGCTTTAGCCAAAGGATTTATAACAGCGACAGAGAATAAGCGTAGATTTAAGGCTTATGAGATTTAAGGTTGGAGAAGCATGGACAAGGTAAAATGGTTGTAAAGAAAAATAGACTAAGAGGCACTAGGCATGACGGGGGAGGGAAGAGGTTTGTTGAGAGAAATCCAAACAAGAGTGAATGCATGGCATTTTGATAGGGGACGGCAGGCTAAAGACTATAATAGGTGAGATAACTTTGAACAAGTGGGTGGAAAAGAATACGCATGTTGGACGGAAAAAAGGGAGGTTGAATGTATGAGGAATCGAAAAAAGATTTTTTACAGCGCGGGGTCAGGTTGTCTTCTGAGCGAGGTCAAGACATTTAGGGGTATTAGATTTGTTTTCGTCCTATACTAAACCACCAAAAATCTAAACCAAACTTTCTGGACTCCCAAAAATTAAAATGCTGTGAAATCAAACTTATTATTCTATATTCTTCATATGCGACTGCCTTTTCCTTTTTTAGGATGAGAAACAACCCTGATCTATCGAAATCTTTCGTCCATATTACTTTCTCATAAATGATATGAATCAGATGATAGAAACTCCTCCATCCGCGTTTTCCCAAAACCCTAAATCAGTTCCGTGGGAAATTTACTAGCTATCCCTGCAATTTTATTTGATTATTTTTCCAAGAAACTGCGAGAGATGCCGCAACAGTAACTTTTAACGGAATTATCCGCTAATATTCATTTCAATGCAGCAATTTAAGAGTAGAAAAATCATTCAACTTGACCGGAATGACTTTTACACTCGGAAATTGTTGCATTGATTATTTTTCTCAGAACTTCCTTTCTAACTTAAGATGAAATATACTTGGTTCTAAGTACTTCCCATCTATGTCATATTCTCTTTCTGCGTCTAAACTTGCTAACCTAATATCTTGAATTATGAATCTCCAGTGCATTATTTCTATTTCTATTGAATCTTACCTAGTTCAATTAAGAATTTTCCTTCCGTATCTTTAATAGTGAGCGCAGATTCTATCTTCTACATTCTGATAAATTTTTATCAGAATTTTAATTTATTTTTAAAGTTCTCTTTGCCCTATTATTTCGTGTGCTTCGTTTATTATTCCCTTTTGCACTGCATTATAAGCTCTATGTTAAAGTTATTCCATTTCCTTCTGCTTTGCGTCTTGTTTATCATCTCTCAAATAATCGTGGCTTTCTGTCTCTATCCTTCCTAATGTTTCATCTGGAGTGATTGTTATATCATTTTTTCGACGATTTTACACTTTTATTCTGCAGTACCCACCCCCATCCTCGGTTAGAAATTTGCTAACCGATTTCTTGTACCCTTTTGTCCTAGCTATAGGTTTTAACATTCTATTCTCTAATTCTCCGACCCGTTTTCACTCGCTTGAATCGTAAGTTGAACCTCATTACGAAGACTTACGATGCGAGCCTACTTCCGCTATGGAAAAGCCGTCTGAGTAGATGGATTTTTTTCGATCAGAATGACACCATGATATAATGGAACTGGTATATTCTTATGTACACTGGCATTTCCATGAGTACTTACGCTTACAGTACTGTTCGAACTAAATATTAAATCCATTTCCAACAAACCTTCATTGTTCCCTCACTTCAGTCGTTCCTATTATATAAGCCATGTCCCGATTATCCCTACCATCTCCCTTCTTCATGGCTGCTCTTAGAAACCCCTTCGCTACGATGTATTTTTAATCTTATTATTCTAGTTGATAAAATTTCCTCTCTGTATCTTTAGTCTATTATCTGTTTTCTGTATTCTAAGTACATTATGAATTAAAGTTAATTAGATGATGGTTTTTTCTCAGCATAAAATGCTGAATCACTCACTTGTCCTATGATACTTATCTTAATTTTTTTGTCCAATCCACATTTGCGCGCCTTCCCTATGTTAATAACTTCTAGTATTAATCTATCATTTAGTGAGCCGCGCTGCTTTATACCGAATTTTAAGAAAACCTAACTAATCTATTCTGGATTTCTCCATCCATAGGGAATAATACATCAATAATAAAGATAAATATAATAGTTATAACAGATATTCCTCAGTGAATATTCTCCCCTTCCATCATCCATTTCCTAACATTTTATATCATTACATTACAATAGTGGTCCTTCTGCATTTGTTCTTTTATGCTCCTTTTGGCTCATTTGTGCCAGTTTTGACAAGGTATATCTTTATATTTATATTCCCCATGCTTTCATGGAAATAATAATTAAAATGGTTCGCTGTTGATAAACGCAGAGGTCGTTTTTACATGATGCAATCGGTTGAATAAGTGGATAACCAACCGTGGGATTAATTACTTCGGTGGATAGCTACAATGCCATCTTCTCAGCCACCTCTGCTTTCCTCTCTTAGAGAAATGGCTGCTGCGTAGATTGCCGTCTGTTCTACTAACTTTCGGCTCATCCGGAATGCATGACCCTTAATCGAGGACTCATAGCAGTATACTCGCCAGTATAGTTGCAAAGGTCATCTTACAAATGTATCCATCGCGTTTATACTGAAGCCTGTGTAACAGAGTCTGTACGATTAGATGGTTAACAAAACTTCTTGTACTAACTATGTACCTTCTATTTTGTTCTAAATTTGTTCCAGAATAGGATTTTAACGATAAGGGGAATGAGTCAATATAGTGTACATTTTATATGACTTTAAGTGTTTTCTACCAAACGAAAAATCTGCGGCTAAAATGTAATGCGCCAAATAATGAAAAATGCTTATTGCATAACTATAAGTCTTTTCTGTACTTACCTCTATTATATAATCACTTTAAAACTTGCAAACAGATATTCCTGGTCTTCAAGGAATTTCTTTGTGATTTCCTTAATTTCTTGCCTTCTTGGAAATTATTTAACTCCTCAACAAATACTCTTTTTTCAACTCGCATTTTTTTTACCGTCCTTCCATCTTGATGGTTATTCCTGTCCCTTATTTATTTCCTACTTACGAATTCCATTGCGACTTTAAGGAAAAAAATCTCGCCTCGCTCTCCTATCCTCATTTTTTTTGTGCTCCTTGGATTCCCATCCGAAGCTGCAGTGGCCCTCGCGTGCATTCAACAATCCGTAGCCTAGTTCTATTCCCTGCGGAACTTGTTTTAGTCGCCCTTGCTGCAAGCTATTTGCCCTCATTTCGTTCAGACTTTTGCTTTTCCCATTGCGTATTTACATAGCCTCATCTCCAATTTGAGTTTCTCACCAAGGGTCGGATTTTCTGTTGTAAAACGTTACGTGTTGATATTTTATTTTTTTCCATTCCACTTTGATCATTTACAAAGGAGAGATTTCGAAGATAAGTGAACTATTTTTTATTTCCGCCCCGGATTTTAGAGCGCACAATCCTGAAAGGATGAAAAGTTTGCGTCACATATAATATACAGAAAGTTTCAAAATAAACATCTACGTCTGCGTCTCCAGGAAAAGCATTGCATTGCGTCGCAAAAATAAATACTGTATCAGGCTACAAAGTTTCTCGGTTAATGTAACATGTGGAAGTAAAATTTCTAGGGGATATTTAATGCCTCTTAACGAAGAATATAATTTATTCATTAAACCTTCGGCAATGCATATTTTTAGGCAAAAGAGTTTTAGCTTAACTGCATTAATTTAACTATATTTTTCTTTACTGATTTCTATCATGCAGTTCCTAATAGAATCACATTGTTTTTTGAAGTTTAATTCTATTGACTCCTAAGAATTTAGCAACCTTATGAACAATTAAAATTTATATTTGATGCAATTCTATATTATTCCGACGTAAATATTATTTGGATTCCTATCCGCGAATAAACTAAGCACATTAATTATTTTTCCATTTACTTATAGAATTAACTAATAAATGAATGATTTAAAAGAAGACTGAGATTATATAATCGAGTGTGCTCAATTAAATTGATTTTATTTCCTGAAGGAAAGACTTACGGAAAGAATGGGAAAATATTGGCATTATGCATAGCGTTCTGTTTCCAAACCACGGTCATTTACACAAGAGAATAAGCATAGATTGCAAGATTTTGGGTAGAGGATCTGGAGAATAATAGATTGAATAAAATTAACCAAAAGGAGTAGAAACAAAGAACAGCTTGGAATAGTAGGAAAATGAAAAGTTGTTGAGATAAATTCAACTAAGGAAGAAAAAGTGGACACGAGAGGTATTGAAAAGTAATGGAATGTTGAAGGCTATGACAAAAGGGGAGTTTCGGATAAGTGAGGTAGGTGTAACAAAATAATACAAATATTGGTCTTTGAGAAGAGAAGAATAGGAAGGGTATATAGAGTCAAGGAGTGGTGTAATAGAATGCCGGCTTTTAAGGTATGTGTTATAATGTGTGAATGGCTCTGAGAGCTGAGAATTGTTACAGTGCATAAATCCAAAGGGTAAACGGTGAAATAATTTTGTCGGATCAGTCATAAAACTACCCCAGATGGTTAAACTACCATAAAAATCAAGCGTCACACCTCCCAATTGTTTGAATAAATCAATAGGATGTAAGAACTTAAATGGCATATGTGAATTTAGTCGTGGTGGTGTTGAAAAAATGAGCATTACTACTAACGGTTGCATCCAGATTCTTGGGAATTCTTCCCCCTCTAAAAGTCGCCCTCCTCCTTCTGGGGAAATACTCCGATGCATAATCTTGAAAGTCACTACGGATGCCTTTGGCGAGGTCTGGCATTTTTTAAACCTAGTGCAGTCCTCGAGGAATTCTGAGGTTCACAGAGAAGTGATATTAGCTAAGAAAATTTGAACACTTTTTGAAAGACTGATTTAATACTAAAAAAATTAATTAATTTATTTGATAATATTGATAAGAATAAATTCGCGACCTAAGATATCTTGCAGTTACAAATATAGTCATAAACCAGTATTTTAGATGTTCTACGGCATTTACAAGTCTTTATGATTCCAACATGGCATAACAAAACCAAGGGAAAAATATTTTCTCAGCCAAGAAATGGAAGAAACCACCTGAATCAGATGTATAAATGATTAGATGTGATGGAAATGTAATATTGTGTGCCCAATTGATGTAAATTATATACAAGTAGAAAATTGCTCATTGGCAAATCAAGAAGTACTTCTCAGTTGCTAAAGAATATATGTGAAGCCTTTGGAGAATACAGACAGAAGAGGAAAAAAAATTATCAGACATACATCATTAGTTTATCAAAATTTGCATTAAAAGGTACAGTTTATGGGGAGATCTGGAAGAAATGGAAGGATAAATTACGAGAACATGGAAACAGACGTCTGGTTAAGAAATTACGAATGGATGTGGAGACTTCAGGTAACTGGATAACCCTGGAAAGCTAAAATAAATAACTGCTACAATTAAATTCCTATTATGAAGATAGAAAACGAATTTGTATGTACTGGGGTAATTCCATCTCTAAAATTAGGTCATTTTTTAATCGGACCAAAATTTGATATGCATCCTCTTTAACGGTGGCGGTTCGCAATCTCAATCTCTCCTCAGCCAAGGGACTGCATATTATCTTTGTATCACTGTTTTCCCCTGACCTACTTAGCCGCTTCTCCTGGTATTATCACCTTTTAGATCTCAATAAAATATATTTTTACCCGCGACGCTAAGATGCACGAAGGAAAAATTTTGCAATTTAATTTCGTTTTATTAAAAATATTATTTAATTATCATTGAATCAATGACTTCGGTATTTTTCCATTCTCTAGGTAGTCCTTGTAGTCATTTCAAAGAATACAGATTACTTTGAGGGGTAATGACATTGGGAAAATCTGTAATGCTCTGTAGTCATTGAATTTACGCCTACTGGATTGTACAGAAATCCGTGAGTGATAGACTAGTCGCCCCTTTCCTCTAGGTAACGTAATTGCTAGAGTGGTCAACGTTTTGCAGACTCGGTCTCTTTGTGATCCTGCCCAAACAAAATGCTCGAACAGTCATCTTCCGAGGTAGATTGCATTAACTTAAACAAGGCACTACTCTCTACTTACGACAGTGAGGGTTGTTGGCGTTACGCTCCCAGTTGTTTTGTGAGATAAAGGTGATTCAGCTTTAATCTTGTAAATAGATTTTCTTTTTAAATTATCTCCAATAAACTGATCAGCGGTAAATCAAGTTACCTCGTTTTTTCCTTCAAATCTACTTGAAACCATGAGAAAAGTAATTTAGTCACTTTTTAACAAACATATTAGCTCAATTAATTTTACCTGAAGGGGTAATAATTGCCTTGCGGATATTATTCCATCAATAAGATAGATTTTTAGGATGATTCGAAAAAATCAATAATCTCAAATAGAATTTCTTTAAGAATGTCTGTGCACTACATGAATAACTACAGATTGCGAAGATTCCTTTGGAACTCCTCAAATTCCAAGAGGAGCATAGCGTTTGAAAGATCGCCGGGATTAGTAGATTGCAAAGATTTGTATCCAGGCGATGTGGCGGCTTTCACGAGAATGTATAGAAGAATATTTCCTCAGATGCAGAAGACAACAGCCGGGAAGTCATAAGCATCTGTACCACCATTCTCCTTCCAATAACATCACATTAAGTTGATTTCTCTGATTGATTATCATGCACTCAATTTTTAGGGATTCAATTTAATTTTTATTGGTCGTCTTTTTAGTTGATGGTGTTTTTTGTCTAATCCAGCAATACTATTCCGCAGTGACGTAGGTCTCTTTCGAGCTAAGCTCTGTAACACTTAGGTAAACCTAAAATCTTGCATTTCGTGATATGGTTCCTCAGGTTCCTATTACACCTTCTACTTTCTTTCTTTACTACGGAAAGTATACCTACCTTTTTCTCCTTAGCTCTCTCGGCAAAATTTTTCCCTTCTACAGGGCCTTCAGCATTCCATTGCATGTGTACATCTCCTACACACATCTTTACTTCTTTGTTCAACTTTATTCCTGTGAAAGTCTCTCTCCTATTTATCTCTTTCCATTCATTTTAAATTCTATATTTTTCTCCGTTAACACACCTCAAAAGTCTCTATTCGACGCTATTTCTCTTGCCACCAAGTTTCGAAATAATACAGCGTTGCGCTTCACATTAAAGTTTTTATTAATCTTCCCCTACATCTTTATTCAAGGTGCATTCAAAAATTACTTTTATAAATGCTACTTAAGCAAATGAAATCCATTTCCAATGTCCATATTATTACTATTAATTTCTTATGGATAACATTTACAATAAGTGAAGTGTACTTCATGCTCTACCTAATGTCTTACTTGGGTGCTTTCTTCAGTCTTCCTTATCTCAAAGATGTGTTGTTCTTCGATTTAGTATGATTGATTGTCCTCCCATGTTTCCATCCTCTGAAGATTCTGTAATGCGCTCAGTAATTAAAGAAATCCCATGGATTATGACTGGAGTATGGTCATCTGCATGCTGATTTTTTAGTTGTCATCTTGTATTATTCCTACCTTCAGCCTTTTCTATATCTCTAATGCCACTTGCATATATGTTTGAAGCACGAGTGAGTATGATTTATTACCTTAATTCCCTGCCTTTCACTGTTCATCGTGATTCTCCACTCTCTACCCGCACCTTGTGCAGTCAGAGTAACCCTTCGAATAAATCGGCTGTATATTCCTACAATCCTCTTCTTTTATGATAATGTTATTTGCATAGCCCGCTACTACGCCATACTAAACTGAACGACTTCCCTAAATTCATGTTAAAAACAAATACTACCTTGATCAAAAAGTTCCCGGAATAACCACCGTGTGGCGCTCCCATCGTTCCGATTTGAGTTCTGTTTTTTTTGTTAAATTGGTACATCTGTTGTTGATATTCCCTTTAAATCTTAGTGTCATAACTTGACATTTGCAAAAGTTACGTAGCCAAGAGTACATCTATCTCTGTGTGTTTTGGCGATTTTTTACAATTTCAGAAATGGATTTAAATTTGCAACAACGAACTTGTATTAAATTTTGCGTAAAAAACGGATTTAGTGGCGCACGGACGTTGGAAATGTTGGAAAAGTGTTTCGGCAACGATTTTCTAAAAAAAACGGTCGTTTACCAGTGGCACGAGCGGTTCAGAAGTGGTCGTGAGTCAATCGAAGATGATGAACGCAGTGGCAGACCATCGACATCGAAAGTCGGTGAAAAAATTGATAAAGTAAAAGAAATGTTGGTCAATAACCGCAAATTAACCATCAGAGAAATAGCGGAGGACTTGAACATTGCCTATGGATCCGCCCAAGACATTGTGGTTAATGATTTGGGTTTCCGTCGTGCAGCAGCAAAGTTGGTGCCAAAAGACCTCAATTTCATGCAAAAAAGAGACCGTGTTGACGTCGCAAAAGACATGATTTGCGAGGCTGAATCCGATCCCACATTCATCAAAAGGATCATTACTGGAGACGAGACGTGGGTTTATGAGTACGACACGCAATCCAGACATCAGGCAAGTGAATGGCGTTCACCAAATGAGCCGAGACCAAAAAAACCACGTCGTTTTCAGTCAAAAAAGAAGGCAATGCTGACGGTTTTCATGGATTACAACGGTGTAGTGCATCATGAATTTTTGCCAGAAGGCCAGACAGTAAACAAAGAGTATTATTTGGGCGTTATGAGACGTTTGCGTGAAGCAATTCGCCGAAAGAGACCAGAAATGTGGGCAGAAAACTCGTGGATTTTGCACCACGATAACGCACCGTCGCACAGTGCTATCATTATTCGTAATTTTTTGACGAAAAATGCAACAAATACCATCCAACAGCCACCGAATTCACCTGATTTGGCTCCCTGTGACTTCTTTCTGTTCAATCGAGTTAAAAAACCATTACGGGGAACGCGTTTTAGCAGCCGAGAGGAAGTAATGGAAAAATCGCAGGAAGCACTGATGGACATACCGAAAACCGAATATAAAAAATGTTTCGAGGATTGGATCAAGCGCTGGCATAAGTGTGTTGCAGTCGATGGGGATTACTTTGAAGGGGACAATATAGATTTAGATGAATAAACTTGTATTTTTAATTTTCTGAATAAATTCCGGGAAATTTTTGATCAAGGTAGTATATCCTGACAATGACCTCACCACAAAGGATCGGCTGTTGCAGCAGCTCCCATGCTGGCTTTCCATCCGAGTGCCCTGGTTCGCATTCCGACGGTAGAATGATTTCTTAATGGCCTCCATATCCCTATTCGGAGTGCTATTTGAAGAGATCAGTTCAAGTTGAGTTTGCTGTCCATCAGATCGGACATGAACCAATGCACACACTTCGTTAGGAACAGGGTAATGCCGGCGCTTGGTCGCTCTCCACCTGAAAATCATATCAATAAATAGGGAAAATCACCTTAGCTGATGGTCGTCTCCCTAGCCGGCCCCGGTGGCGGCGGGGTAACGTCCTCGCCTATCAACTCGGAGGTCGCGGGTTCGATTTCCGCCTGGATTTTCCTCCATCTAGGGCTTGGTGGTATGTGATGTAAGGGTTAGGTGGAACAAGGGACTATAGGTCTCAACTTCCCTCAGTTAAGTCGATAATTACGGCCGTCAATCCCCCACAGCAATGACATCACGCGTACGCTCTCTTTATTAACAATCTTATTTTTCACCCTAAGTTGTTTTTCGTCTTATCTCCGTTTATTTATTTCAGGCGGTGGGGTTAGCCAGGTAGATAACGCGCTCGCCTGCTAACCCAGATATTTGGGGTTTGCGTCCTGCCTAGAGCATGGGTGCTGTGTCATTTCAGGTGGTTGTGACCTGGGAACTCTGATGACGAGCTAAGAGACTACCGGAATCCCAAGAGGAACATGAATCACCAGAGGAAAAGGATTACCGGAAGAAAAATCATTCATAGTTCTACCCTCTATTTTAGGGTGATACAAACTTAACTAATAATGTTAATAAAAATTTAACATAAATCCTGAAACAAACATATTCCTCTTGAAAATTGCTCGTAAAACCTCTTATTTTCCGTGTTTCTCTATGCCTAAGTAATTCTGCTGGGATGTTATATATTCTCACTACCTCGTTCGTTTTCAGCTACCATGTTCTCTTTTTTAAACCACAATAACTATAACCTTGCGCAAAATATGTAAGCCTTTTTATATTTATAATTTTTCAAATGAAATTCTCCATAGACGTATACATAAGGGGCCGAATGCGAGATCGGTGTTTCTCTAGCTACCCATTCTCCCTCCTGTGTCCCGAGTAGGGAGTGCTAAGGTTTCACGCCGTCTCGCCATAAACTCGTTCACATCCACTAAAATATTTTCAGCCGGCCAATTTTGCAGCTTTTTGTTATGCAACTTCCCGAGGCATAGTGAAATGTTTTGGGAGGTAAAAATGAGGTTAAAAGGAGTTTCTTGTTTATGGATGCGCAGTAAATGGAGGAAAACCCAAAGGAAGGCGGCAGACTACGGATTAGTGATTTTTTTCCAAGTTTTTACGCCTCGTGCTCAACATGGTTCTTGCTTATCAATTAGATATGGGAGCGGTATCATGGGCAAGATCATGAGCCTAAAAATGCGTGTAAATTGTCGTTAAGACTGTTACCCCTATGAATACCGGACATGAGAGCTGGTGGATCAATCAACACTACGAGATTCCTGCTGATACTATGAAAAGATTGGAGCTGGGTATCAAGCGTGAAAAGTATTTAAGGGGAAATTCGCACTAAAAAGTGATAACGTCGCGTTGAAAAGTGATAACGTTAACAATTCACAATCGTGATCCAGGACAAAAAAAAAGCATTGGTATCCTTGCATCCTTGCAGCATCCTTGAGAATGGATTGAAATAGTCTCTCTTTCTCTATCCAACGTCGTCCGTGAGGCTCTAAGGGGTCATGCCCGAATAAACGGTGTTACGGGTCACTGTCAGAGCGCTTGTATTTCTCCGAGACCTTTTATTTTTTCTGTGTGTCTGGAGAATCGCAAGATGCCTTGTCAGTATTTATTCTAGGCCACAACGGATTGCCACCTCTTTAAGTTTTCGAAGATTTGTCGGAGAACTCTTCATGGGATCTTTACATTGTTATAAGTACTTGAATCCTACGAGTTTATGAGAAGCCCAAGAGCTGTTTATCCCATTACTTATGATTAGTATGTTTATGAAAGTAAAGCAAGTACATCAACATGTATATCTTGTATATTTTTTCCATGAAATAGTGGAAATTTCTTTAAATTTTTTATGTTAATGGACAAGAACTGGAGCCTATAGAAATTTATTATTTAACCTGTAGGTATATACTATGACGGTTCATATAAAACAAAGAGATGCTACAAAGATAAGGATTATTGAAAGTTTTTTGTATATAGATTTTAAAACTGGATACCCTAGCAAAATTATGGTTGAATAATTACCGGAATAGCTGTTTTTCCCATCATTTGTCATGTAATCAAACACTTTTACGACGTTCAGCAATTTGGTTTAATCCATGAATAGGGCGTCAGAAAATTACTAACTTCAAATAAATTAAAGGCAGTGATAATCTCAAGAAACTAGCATTCGTTCATATCCTGTCTGCTAAGAAAACACAGTGGTGAACAGTCGCCACAAACATACCATGTCTACTGAATTAATTATAAAATTGTGTAATCCATATATTTCACAGTTTAGCCTCGATAAACTTGATTCAAGGATTGGACGGGAGTCAAAGGAAACTACTGACATATAATATAATGAGTAGTCTAAATGATCCTCATGTGGGACTCGCATGCTTCAACCCAGTCGTGTTAATTGCAGAGTGGTTAAATCATTGGAATGAAACAAGCTATCACGGGGATTTAAAATCGTCACCATCCTCAACGGTAATCAACGCTAAAATTGATTTGATGCAGCCCTCCTCTCAACTATTATTCTAATTCTTTGTTTTTTATTGGATTATCTCAACTGATTTTCATTACCCACTTTCAGGAGCACAATTATAATTTTTCCAATCTATTGCCAGTTTATGCCTCAGTAATATACACAAGTACGCTTTGGGTAGATTAGAATACAAAAAAATAATTCTCACAATGTTAGTCCGCTAATATCATAGCAAGAAACATCTTATTCAGGGTGATGTGAAAAACTCTTGAACTAGTGAAAGTTTTGAACAGTTTGCAGTGTACTTTTCATAGTATTTTTTCATCTGAAACCCATTTTCTGAACGTTTACACACACCAAAGAAATTTCCGGAGGCTTATCTCAGATTTTATCTTCTAATGAAGAATGGAAAAACTAATACATATGCCTACCATGTTTGCTCTTTAACCAAAAATACTGGTTTTAGTTGCAGTTTGATGACAATTTCTCCTTATTTACGTCAGAATTGCGGCTTCAACACGCTCTGCGGAAGCATGGTACCCATGGGCGCTAATTTTGAAGAAATCTAACACAAGCAACTAACGCACCAAGATACAACTTACTCCTACCCGAGGCATCTGGAAATTTGAAAAAATTTGACATCGATTCGGACTATCCTAGATCCTTGTCCCTTCCATTTCCTTCCTCTCGTGTCTTTTATCACTCAATTCCCTTCCACTTTCAATCTCCTCCTCCACCTTCTCCAACGTTCCCCCACCACTCTCCATCCCATGCCCCCCTCATACACACACAAGCCTCCACACTCGGGAGTGTCTGGAGCGGTTCAGTTTTTAATTTGGGTTCCGCGTCCCGGCACTTCATTAGAGACTTCATCTACCTTCTTTGCTCTGTTATTTAATTTGGGTAGGGCCGCGGAAGGTGGGGAGGCAAAAAGGCGGTGGTCGGGGTTCTGGAAGTGGGGTGAGGGAGGGAGCAAGGGGTTTCCGACCGGCGACGTGGCGCGGAGAGCCTCTTTTCTTTGGGCTCACCGATCTCTCTTCCCCCGAACCCTTTCAGGCCTCTTCCCTCTATGCCGCCTCCACACAACTTCGTGCCCTTCCCTCCGAATTCCCTCTCCACTCTCTTCTCCTTCCTTCCCTCAACGCGGCGTGCCTTCCACACCCTTTTCCTCGCAAAATGCCTCCACATCCATCGTTCCTACCTCTGATACCTCCCCTTCTATCGCCCCCGTCTCCCGCGACCCTCCCACCCACGATTGCCCTGCGGACTTTTTGACTTCTCCTTTCTCTCGATCCTTTTCCCTCCCATCTCCTCTCCTCGGCAACTCTTTTCCATTTTCCTCCTTTACCCCACCCGCACTACACCACCTCCATCCAACCCCTCCAGATAACCACCAAATACCCCTCCCTTGATCCCCTCCTCCTAGTCCCCATAACGCGCATGTCTCCCCATCCTTGCTTTCTTCTTCGACCCCTCACATCACCCCACCCTTCCTCATCTTCCCCAATCCCTCCTCTGCCTCTCTCTCTTTGTTCGTTATCGCCCCTCTTTCCGTTCGCTCCCGCATCTGCTCTTCCATCGCCTACGCGAAACGTGAGTTTGTTTTGTTCGCGTCTCCCGTCAAGTATTATCCCGCGGCCGTACATGGCATCGTTATGGTCGGCCGCGGTTTGATCTCCCCAAGCCAACGGTTCCGTCGCTTCTCATTAGTTTGTCATACTTAATTCAAACCCTCGCGCATCCTTCATTTCATAAACATTTGTGGTAAATCAGAGTTCAGTGACATCGCATAAAGCTCTACAATCTAACGCTTCATTTAATAAGTTGAACTACCTAACTGAGAGGCAGTGTATGCCTAAATTTTATAAATTGGGTGAAAATAAATGATACAACGTTGATGAACGTTAAAATACTTTGACTAGTCATCTGCCATATAATAGTCTTGTCCCGGCACCAAAATTGATGACTAAAGTTGAGCCTCCTCTAAATTTATCACTAAAGAGGAAAGTATCGTATTATATATCAAGGTAAAGGTTCACCAGTATTTTTCCTTGTCATACTCCGTGTCGACATTCTGTGAGATTCCGTTCATTGAGCTTATCGTTAAGTGACTATTTTTTTTTCGAAGCCGTTCAGCAATCTTATACATCGTCCACAATGAGTTAAACTGTTAGAAAATAAGTTCTGTATCCTGGAATTTGTTCCATTTCCAGCTTTACATTTCGTGTTTCAGTTTAATATAAGGAAACAGCCAATTTTCTACTAACTTTTAGGATAAATACCCATAAATAAACAAGGACAAGACCTAGCGTCATGTGACTAACTCTCAATAATACTGACCATTAATGCTAATATTGGTTTGACGCAGCTATTCCATCAGTTCTATTCGTTTAAATCTTCATGGTTTCGCGTTAATTCTATTTGAAATCAGCCTGTCAATATTTTTTACACGAATCACATCCAATTTCCTCCTCTATGGCTCTTCCAGTTCATTTTTACCTCAATACTTCCTTCGCTAGGTCGTTAAGCCGAACATGTGTTCTATAAGGTCATCGCTTTCAATGATCCGGCTCGATGTTGTAAAAACGCATCTTCAATAGAATCAGGTGCGGAATTATTTTCAGAAAATCCGCTTGTACCGATATTATCTTAGGCGTCTGAATCCTGCGTCTGCCCCTCTTCGGATTCCCAATCTCAATAGAGGGGGTCGCTAATCGGGTTCCACTTTACGGGTGATTGTTTGTTTCGGGAATCCCATTGAGGGTGGCTGCGAAAGCTGGTCCAGGTCAGTTGGGAGAAATTAATTTGAGAATAGCGCTATTTCTTTGACAGGTTTCTTCTCTTTCTCCTTGGTGACGCCAGAACTCTAAGAAGCGACCCACCAGTTCGTAGCCAGTTCATGGCAAAGAACTCCGCTTCTCATTAATGAATGATCTCCCATGCGCGCCTACAGATGTGTTGATTCTCCTCTTGGATTATTTGGCATTCACGGAAGGAGTGAGGGCTGCTGGCGTCCGCCGGGCCTCTTGAACGTCCCCGCGACCCATAGAGAATGCAGCGCCTGTGGCGGGGGTACTTCGCGGAAAGGCCGTATTCTCGGGGTTGTCTGTGGGATGAACCCATGCGACAGCAGCAATGTTTCAATATGGGTAAAAGTTTGAGCGACAATACGTAGTGTTATCCTAATGTGAGAAGTGGTTAGCAAGAGGCTTGCATGGTTAAAGGCGTAAAACTTCGTTGGTTCCGGGAGGGTAGATAATAGTGAAAGCAAATAAAGGATGGCAGATACATCATGCATGTGACGTAACGTCTTCCGATAGCGAGCAATTTTTACTCCTCTGCAACTGCCATGTCTGTTTTGTGCGCTGGACGTAGCTGTTGGAAGTTTTCGGTGTTGACGTGGCCTCAGGAAAGTTGTTTGACTGAAGTTGGCGTCACTAAAGATAAACTGGAACCCGATGCTTCTGTCAGGAAGCCTGGCCCAGGCGCCTTGTTGTGAGTGGGGATCCCATTGGGAATTCTTATGACGCACTTTGTTCACAAACATGTCTCCCGTTAGCTTCCAAGCCCGACTAACCCCGCTTCCGCGGAGACACCTTCTTTCAAGCCCGAGCAACCGTTATGGGAAAAGTAGTGAATTTCACTAAACATTGGCAAAATTTACAGTTTTTTTATTGCTCCAGGTCATCCCTTATATTTATTTAGAATTTACGTCAGACATTCCTTCTCCAACTCTTAATGGTGCCTGTTTGTAGAGTTATCGTTATAAGTATATTTAATCTCACTTCTCTACTTGGAATGCATCATGTGAGCAAAATACTATGTGGGAAATATTATAGAAAACAACTCTTCATAGAGGCATAGAAGGTCCAGATAAACTACAAGGGTTAGCTGGTTACCCCATGATAGAAGGTGCTAGATATAGTCATATTTTACTGCGGTAATTGTTCTTAAGGCTATATGAGAAAATTCAACCCTATGAATATTCTGTCGCTGAAGGAGGCACGATTACCTTAGGTATTTTACGCCATTATCAAAGGAATCGTATTCATGGCGCAAAACTCCTTTAGTATTTTGCATTAAAGATAATAACGCAGGGAAAAAAGGAGCGGAGGTTCTAGATCTATGTACAAGGGTGTGGTTGTGCGATCCGAAATTATTGAGCTCATTTAAATGTGGTACCTTTTCGTTTAATTCAGTTGAAATACACGTCCAACATTAGACACATTTATCTATAAGTAAGATAATGAGGGAGAATGAAACGTTGGCTTTTCCATTTCAAAGTGCATCTTTACGGAAATAAGAACGGAGTGAAGAGCATAAAGTCGGTAATTTTTTAGCGGGAAGGAATAAATCATTTCCTCGTTGAATTAGAATTCATATTGGATATTTAGGAAGCAACACTGTTGTTCCGTTAAATTTGATATACTTACTTTGGGTAATATGATAAAAATAAGCTCATGTTAATTGTTAATTTAACCGCGATCGTTAATTATTTTTAAAAATGGGGTACCATTGGTGTGAAGAGAGATAAGCTCTGTTACGTCAGATATTTTTTCTTAATCTTACCTCCCCCTGATCTCACTTTGCATTTGCCAAAATAAAATTTTCTTATTAACTTGTAGAGCACTGAGGTTATTAACCAGCCAAAATTATGAAACTCGAGGAGACTGGAAGTACTACCGGCCACGGTATATGTGCAAATGAGGCACAGCGTGAAATATGCCTTGAACTTGAGACATCTCGTCAGTTCTTTGATACGAGAGGGAACGATTGAAGGAACTTATTCCACTCTTCTCTCGTTTCCTCGATATCCCCGGTATACAAACGAATAGGATTGACGTGGCCACCGCCTTGAAATCACTGGAGCCCATCCCTCTCCGCAGGAAGATGTCCGCGACCCCTCACCGCGTCTGCCCCCCCACTCCTTCCGACCCCGGCGGTCGGACAGGGTTATAGGGCGGTGGGAGGTTGGCGAGGGACGTGCCCGGGGAGCGCGGTAATTAATTCATTCGCCCCATTCCACCTCAACGTCATTCATCTCCCCCGATCCCCGCACTACCCCCGCCCTCCCAAAACGTCCTCTTCCGCCTCCTTCCTCGCCCTCGTTCGCCTCTCCGTCGTGCCCCCCCCCTCTTACGCCCTCCCGATCCCTTCCTTGCCCCCCATCCCGCCAAAACCCCTTCTCCTTTGATGTCCCATCACTTCCTTCGTTTAACCCCGTCACCGAGGCTCTTGGATGCTGGGTTGGTGGCGTAGGTGGAGGGGAGGCGAAAGGAGAGATTGGGAGAGAGGTATGAGAATAGGTTGGAGGTATGCGGAAAATAAAGGTGTGCTGCAGTGACGGACCTGATGGGAGATTCGGGGAGGTCGGGGAAGTGAGAGAGGAAAGTATGGTTACCAGGTCTGGGGGAGGAGTAGATTCCGTGACGTCTCTGCTCTACGTGATGAAAACATCGGGTGGGTATTTCTGACAATTAAGTTCATAGATGTACATCATATAATGAGGCATATACTACCAATTGTGAAAATGTCGTAGGGAAGTATTGGTTATAACAACAAATTTTATCGCACCATAGTGTGTATGATTTTTTCATAGGAGGAACAGCGGTTGATTTTCCGATTTCAGTTCTATTGTGTTTGGCCTTAGTTTTTGCGACACAATATTATACTGTGGAAAAAAGAGTTGTTAAATATGCCAGAGAATTTCTCTTCTTTCACTAGTGCGGTCTAATCTGTAGATATACCGTGGAATAATTATGATGTTCTGGGTTGCATGAATAAAATTTAAAGGCTTTTATCTTTCTAATGGTCTTACTCTCGTCCTTTTAACACGAATATGTGACTTTAGGTGGAAATTGGGGCAGCCAATGAATGGAATATTTTTGGGATTTTCCAGCGTCCTTTTTAATAAACCTGGCATTTATTCCTGGAGCCACACTGTCACTAAAGAAAAATCCTCCAGCCTGGAAGGAGAAGCATCGGGTTTCCTAAACAAGGACACGGTAAAAATACAAAATGTATTCAATTTCGTTAATCTCTCGACCGTGGAAATAAAAAAAATATGCCTGTGCCTCAGCATTCAGGTGGTGCCTGGAATATTTTTGACACGTTAATTGAAAAAGGAGGGTATCATTTAATTTTGATCACAATTGACCGTAATACTACCTTGATCAAAAAGTTCCCGGAATAACCACCGTGTGGCGCTCCCATCGTTCCGATTTGAGTTCTGTTTTTTTTGTTAAATTGGTACATCTGTTGTTGATATTCCCTTTAAATCTTAGTGTCATAACTTGACATTTGCAAAAGTTACGGTCGGTTTTCGGTATGTCCATCAGTGCTTCCTGCGATTTTTCCATTACTTCCTCTCGGCTGCTAAAACGCGTTCCCCGTAATGGTTTTTTAACTCGATTGAACAGAAAGAAGTCACAGGGAGCCAAATCAGGTGAATTCGGTGGCTGTTGGATGGTATTTGTTGCATTTTTCGTCAAAAAATTACGAATAATGATAGCACTGTGCGACGGTGCGTTATCATGGTGCAAAATCCACGAGTTTTCTGCCCACATTTCTGGTCTCTTTCGGCGAATTGCTTCACGCAAACGTCTCATAACGCCCAAATAATACTCTTTGTTTACTGTCTGGCCTTCTGGCAAAAATTCATGATGCACTACACCGTTGTAATCCATGAAAACCGTCAGCATTGCCTTCTTTTTTGACTGAAAACGACGTGGTTTTTTTGGTCTCGGCTCATTTGGTGAACGCCATTCACTTGCCTGATGTCTGGATTGCGTGTCGTACTCATAAACCCACGTCTCGTCTCCAGTAATGATCCTTTTGATGAATGTGGGATCGGATTCAGCCTCGCAAATCATGTCTTTTGCGACGTCAACACGGTCTCTTTTTTGCATGAAATTGAGGTCTTTTGGCACCAACTTTGCTGCTACACGACGGAAACCCAAATCATTAACCACAATGTCTTGGGCGGATCCATAGGCAATGTTCAAGTCCTCCGCTATTTCTCTGATGGTTAATTTGCGGTTATTGACCAACATTTCTTTTACTTTATCAATTTTTTCACCAACTTTCGATGTCGATGGTCTGCCACTGCGTTCATCATCTTCGATTGACTCACGACCACTTCTGAACCGCTCGTGCCACTGGTAAACGACCGTTTTTTTTAGAGAATCGTTGCCGAAACACTTTTCCAACATTTCCAACGTCCGTGCGCCACTAAATCCGTTTTTTACGCAAAATTTAATACAAGTTCGTTGTTGCAAATTTAAATCCATTTCTGCAATTGTAAAAAATCGCCAATACACACAGATAGATGTACTCTTGGCTACGTAACTTTTGCAAATGTCAAGTTATGACACTAAGATTTAAAGGGAATATCAACAACAGATGTACCAATTTAACAAAAAAAACAGAACTCAAATCGGAACGATGGGAGCGCCACACGGTGGTTATTCCGGGAACTTTTTGATCAAGGTAGTATGTATTAATAGAGAGTTTTTATAGGTAGTGGAACATCAGTCATTACTTGTGCAACATTAAGAATAAATACAAATTTATTTATGGTACTTTTTGTATGACAAGGGCTGATACGAAAATGTTTTAAAATAATTTGTTT
Organism: Hetaerina americana; assembly: GCF_022747635.1. Lineage (NCBI taxonomy): Eukaryota > Metazoa > Arthropoda > Insecta > Odonata > Calopterygidae > Hetaerina > Hetaerina americana. Next base: position 35,294,479 of record NW_027286070.1, read on the forward strand.
TTCCTGTTCTGCTGATGAATTGATGGAACGATATTAAGATAAATAATATATGCCTATAACCTACTGTTAAAAATATCACACGATTAATTTAAAAAGACACGTGCTCTTATATTGTCTTAGTACAATTAATCTCTGCCGGATAAAAAATTCCCAGTTCCCAAGTATTTAAAATAATTGTAGCTGTTAAAAACTACTTTCTTTGTTGAAAACTATCCATAACTTCTATTGTAATACTTAATTTGAATATGAATACTATTTTTCTCAGCGGTAAAAATTCATTGATCGTATTAAAGATTGAAATAATGCTCCAATCGTACTAGGTTCCATCTCTGTATCGAGCACTAGCTAGACTACTAGATATTTTTCAGGGTCAAGAATCGCGGATTTGGGATAAATGAAAAGGGACTGATACGATCAGGGGTTTGCATTTGCTTCCTCAGACATGGTGCTGAAGTCAAAGAAGTCTCCATACGAAACAAAAGTGTAGAATGGAATATAATTGCAAAATTTAACTTAACCGATAGTCTTAGAAATAAAGAACACCAGTCACCGTAGTAATCCGACGAGCTAAAAGAATAATTCCTTGGTCAATCGTACGAATAGATATATCCGTTAACCGCAAAGTAGAAACACTTGATTTTTTTCTGCTTAAGGGGCATCCAGGCATTAAGAGGCATCCCTTGGATTTCAAAGTGGAACCATAAGATCATTAGCCTCATGGATTTCCACAAAAAGGCTGCCAGGCCGCGTGCTGTGCAGACGATGCAAAAGAGAAGCCTAGAGCGGTGCTAATGGACTTCAAGTCATTTCAATCGTGTAGCTACTACACTACAGTTTTCCTGTGCTACTACACTACTGTAGTTTTAATTCTTGCAAAATTAATGCAATTATCTATTTATTTATTCTTTAAACTCTTGTGTTCATACTTATTAGTATTTCAAAATTACCCATTACATGATACGAAGTACATTAAGTTTGTTTTTGCCCAGAATTTTGTCACATCGCTTCAAAATGAATTACCATTTGAAATAGAGTCTATGAAATATAGTGACAGAATAGCCTGCGCCTTAGTGGTTGGCTTCTCAAGTTCATGAAGTTTCTTAACTCGAAGGGTAATTGTCAGGTCAATAATAATATTTAATTAATGCATCACTTTTTAATGCAATAAGTGATATCAGAATTAAAAAAAAATTAATTAAACGTGATGGAGTTTGCATGATAAAGTCACACACCAACCGACCGCCAAAGGACAAATTCCCACATTTATGGAGATGATTAGGTCACAGGTGACAAGGAAATGGCTTTTCTTATTATTGTGACAAAAAAGGCTACTAAAATTAAGAATAATGTTGTTAGGAAATTTTGCAAGCGCCGAATTTGAGTGATAAACGCTAAAATCACCACCGGAGGCATCAAGTAATTAACATTCTTTATGCTCAAAAATAAAATGTGTCAGCTATATCATTTCAAGCATAATGCTCGAGACGCACGTTTTTCTTATTCGGCACGGGTTCATAATGAAAATCTATTTTTGTGTCTTATCTCAGGGACTTCCGTATCAGAGGGATAATAGAAATGTATAAACAAAAACCGATAAATGTCTTCTTCTCGTCAATAATGAGTGAGATATTTCATAAATTGTTCATCAATTTATTTAGGGTTTTTGCGTGGTATAATTCAATCTTTCCGGCAAAATTGATTTAATTTAATCATATAGAATTGAATTCTAATTATATTTTTGAAAGATATACTAACATGAATTTTAAACTAGTAATTCTGACTGTTCTTGAATATGATTAAATATTACGTAAAGTATGGGTGTACAATACGCTTGGTTAAGTATCGCATTAAAGAAATAGGTTTCATACAATTATAGCAAATGTTTTCTTCAATAGATTTTAAATAAAAAGACTACCATTGCAAATATTTTTACCTCATAGGAGATGACATTTGAAGACAGAGAAACTTTAACTTTTCGTAAGCCTGTGAAGAAATGAAGCGGCGTATTTGTTGTTATAAATATGCCAGAAATATTAATGCCAGCATTTGGTAAAATACCAAGTTTGCCGTAATTGGAATGCCAAAAGTATGACAAAGGCGAAAAATAGAAATAGGTCTTCATAGCTTGAAACCGCTTTGAGTTCCTGTGTTCGAGTCACTTTTTTTGTTCTTCAAACTTGCGTAAAGATCATCCTGTAATAAAAAAAACCGAATGTTAGCAATAATAAGTAAAATGCAAGCCAAAATAGGCTACTGAAGAATAAGCTTAATGAAATTTTCAACCAATGGATGTACTATAGAGCGGCATTAATCCATACTAAATTTTCATGGTTTCTGGTTCCATGATACCATGGAATTCGAATGATATCTTTACAAGTTTAATATATACGTATCAAGAAGTTGCATAAAAGCACAATTGTATTTGGAAGAATCTTGAACAAATTTGCATTCGGGATATTATTCGCGTACAACGTTTTTTAACATAGCCCTTACTCCAGTTGACTTCATCCGGAGAAACCGACTGGGGTGCCAACGAAATGGTTGAGTTAAGAAACGGTGTACGCAGATGAAATTCCGAAAAGGTATTTATTCAACTACATTCCGCGGAAGTCTACTCAAAGAGGAACGGTATTATTTTCAGGCAGACGCTTCAGATCAGTAACTGTAACGGTTGCTAAGGAGGAGAGAAAAGCAGATTTCTTACAATTGCCTCAAAGGCAAAGCAGGAGATGCTATGCTTCCTGAAATCGGCTTACCAATCTACACATACTTTCTAAGTTGCTTATCGCTAAAGATCAAGACTCCGCTTCCTGTTTCTGGCCGTGCGCCTGCCGTCGTATCCAGGGATAATGTCAGGAGAGGAAGAGAACGATCTCTAAATGACGAGAAAACCTGTGCAACCGTGCGGCACTCTTAAGTAGTGATTGCCAACCTTTCCGCGCGTCGCGGTAGGGTTGGCAATCCCTGCTTGAGAGGTTTTCACGAGGAGGAAGGAGAATGAGCGAGTGGGTAGGGCGCTTAAAAGGTTAGGGATGGCAAGGGGTCGGCGTGTAGAGGGGTGGGAGAAGAGGCGAGTGGGGAGATGAGACGGTAAGGGTAGAATGGAGGTTGAGAGGGGGCACTGGGGGAGGGAAGTTTTCATTCTTGGCTTGGAAAAGGTGAGCTTTAAGAATTAATCCCTCGCAAATGTCAAAGGAGTAGTACAATGATCCTCAACAGATGGCAACGGGTATTGAGGGCGTTCGCTCGCGGGGCGGAGGTGGTACGAGGAGAGGGGTGTGCTCCGGGAGGTATGTGTTTCAGGGGCGGGAGGGTCTGGAGATGAGTGGCGGTGGGGCACGGCCCTAGGGTGGAGAAGGAGCCAAGGTGAGAATGGATTCAAAGGGGCGGACGTGACGACGCGCCTGGGGTTTTGCAGTACATGAAGCGTGTCGCTGCGAGTGCGAAATTGCCTTCGCAAACGCAAAATGCTTATTCGCCTTTTTTTCTAACATGGTTGGGTTGAAATTGCGAGGAAAGGGATGCCGAGCTGAGTCCCTTAGGTTTAAATTTTTTATGGTTATGACCAACTGCAAAGGAACCTGTGTTTTTGTTAGGAAGTTCTCTATTTGATCAGCTGACTGCGAATTTACAGTGTCTTAATTACGTTAATGTCTAAATTGTTCTCTGGTGGCGGCGGGTGACGGTCGGGCAAATGCTTTTTTCTAAGTATGTTGTGATTAACCCAGTGATTTGTATAATCTAGTCATCCACGTTTTTCCTTGGAACTGTTTTGCACCCCTTTGGATTTCTGAGTATTAGCAGGAAATTCCGTAATAGTAAGAGAATAGCATTGTTTTCTGAGACCTTATTAACCTTTTTCTGTTGTCCGAGTCACATTGGAGATACTTTTTATACAAATGCTCAATAAAACTAAATTAAAATGCCCAAATTCTTTCCTTGATTACTTCGATGAGAAAAAATTATGTTCTTGCATTGTAAGCGGCAAAATGAAATTCCAAGTCTTAAAAATGTAGGCTAACTTTATGATATTTTTTATTATTTATTTACACAATTACGTTACAATTAGGCGATTTTCCTGGTGGCAACGGTCAAGTTTGGTCACAGCTCTTGCAACGAAAATTTCGATACGGACACATAAAAACAGATAAGAGACAAAATATTTTTACATACAATGGCACTTCCACATCACATACAAACAAACTTCCACATCATATACAAAATACCGTCCACATCACATGCAAACAATATTTTCATATCTACAATGAAGTTTATTACCCAGTGGCTGCTTTACATTTATACTTAAAACTTCTAAAATTGGATCGAAAGGGCTCAAAAAACCTCCAGGCATCTGGTTCCAATCAATTATAGTTCTATTTAAAAAAGAGTATTTTTTCTTATTTGTTTTTTGAGTCTTTATTTTTATTTTGAAATGATGGTCGTTTTTTCACTTAAAGTTAGGCTTTTCTATCCCTTGCCATAAATCTTCCCACGCTTCATCCTATTTAACAATACTGTACATCGCGCCTAACCTACCCCTTTTTTTCTATTTTTCAAACTCTCCCATTTCAGTATATCTAACATTTCTTTGACACTATCTGTTCTTTTATGCCTTCCGAGTACATATCTTGCTGCTTTTCTTTGAACTTTTTCTATCTATTTAATATGTCCCACCTCATATGGATCCCATACTATGGAGTATTCTAGGATAGGGATAACCAGTGCCTTATATGCTTTTTCTTTTGTGGCTACGCTACTTCCTTTTAAATTTCTCATCACCCAATGCAATACTTTAAATGCCTTCCGTGTCAAATTATCTACTTGAACTCCCCACCCAAGATCCCTAGTTAAATAAATGCCTAAATATTTGCATTGACTGGTACATGGGATTCTTTCTCCAAAGAGGGTGTAAATTTTCTTTTTCTGCATTCTTTTTATTTGAAAAATTTATATGCTTACTTTTACTTATATTAATGCCCATATTATTATTTGTAACCCAGTCACCAAGGCGATCGATGTCATTTTGTAGTATTACGTGGTCATTTACATGCTCTATTCGTCTGTATATAATGCAGTCATCAGCAAAGAGTCTTATATGAGAATGTAAATTGTATGGTGGATCGTTAACGCAAATTAGGAAGAGTAATGGCCCTAGAACACTGCCTTGCGGAACTCCTGCTAATACGCTCGCCTCATTTGAAAATGTATCCCCTAACTTTACTTTTTGAGTTCTGCCTCAGAGAAAATTTTTTATCCATTGTTTTACCCTCAAGTCCAATGGTAACGAATCCAACTTTAACAATAATTTATCGTGAGGCATTCGGTCAAAAGCTGCCGAAAAATCAACAATTATTGCATCCACATCCTTTCCTTCGTCTATTGCGTCGCCGATATATTGACTAATCCCAAAAGCTGCGTTTCACACGAGTATCCCGTTCTAAACCCATGTTGGTGTTTGCATAGCCATCTATCTCTTGTCCACCATTCCCGAATGTAATCAGCGATTCTTCTTTCCATTATTTGGCAAACAACTGCGGTTATGCTTACCGGTATATAATTGCTGGCAATTGTTTTATCCCCTTTCTTGAAAATTGGTGTAATATTTGCTTTTTTCCAATCATTGGGCAAGGCATCATTATTTAAAGTTACTTTGAAAGATGACTCAGGTAAAAAGCTTGTATTGCGGTATCACCCAGCTTTAGAATGTCAATTGAGATATTATCCGGTCCCACTGCCTTATTTTTCCTCATCCTTCTTATTTCTTTCACAAAATACAAGTCCTCCACGATAATACCGTTTGTCGAGGGCAGTAAGCTATTTGGTGCTGTTATGCTGATGAAGTTCTCTGTCGTTTCTGAGCAATTTAGGCAAGCCTTATTTTCCTTTTTGTTTTCTATTTCCCGAAAAACATCCGTAAAGCAGGAGTTGAACATATTTGCTATTTCTACAGTGTCTGTTACAATGCCATTTTCCTTAGTATAATCACGCGTTCCCTGTTATCTTTCCTCGTTCTCATGTATCTATAAAATTTCGTTGCATTGTCTTTCGAAATTGCATTCATAAGAAATTTTTCCTTTGTCTCCTTCTTTTCCCTATTTAGGTTCCGGACCAAGGTATTGTAATGGTGTGACATTTCTTTACTTTCATTCTTTAATCTGTGTGATTTTCTTACCGCTCTCTTTAGTTTTTTTATGCTTTTGTTGTAGTACTCCGGATCCGTGTTCTGTTTCAAATTTTTTATGGGAACATACTTCATTTGCCCTTCAAGAATTATTTCTTTGAATGTTTCCCATATTTTCTCCACGGTCGCTCCACTAGCTGCCCATCCAGGAAACTTGCCCCTTAACAATTCCTGGAACCCTTCCCTATCTGCCCGGGTATATTGCCAAATTTTCTTTTCATCCCCCATACCTTAGGTTCACGATCCTTACTACTCGGGCAATGCGGTTAGTCGCTTGTTATTTGTATCCACACACAGAAGATTTACGCCGTGTCAACGCGAAAGATTTAGTCGCTATGCTAACTTTTGGTCCATGAATGCTCCTGTTCGTGTCCTCTTAGCAACCTTATCACGATACTATGGTATAGAAAACCGTGCTGCTTTTCATTACAGTTGTTTCTTTTCTAAAATATAATCAAAATTCACTCATTAGCATCCATTACTTTAATCATGTGAAATCAATGAGTTTATGTATTTACTGTAGAGTTACATATAATCAGTGCGCTTTGATAACTTCAAATTTTCTGTTCTATTTCAGAATATTTCGATGGAATGATTTCCACAAAACTGGTCTTGAGGAAAGATTACACCCAAACGTTTAACTGATTTTCACAGTTCATCTTTTGATTTGTTTTAGGCTAATAGAGGAAGTATTGTTTAGCATGAATGACACATTGGCGAAAGTTACTATCAATAGCATTAATGGTAACAGCAATATATTTAAGAAAAAAGTAGGCATTCCCCAAACACTAGGTGAGAAGTGTTTACCAAAATAAAACAATTGAACCTAATCTTAAAGAAGACTGGTAATAAATTCTTCATGAACAGCATTGTGGGACCCAATTGCTATTTCCCCTTTGGCAATTATAATATACGTAATATCATTTTAGATAGCCCTTCATGTGTAAACGTAATGCTAATATACTAGGGGCAGTGACTTGTAAACCGCTACCATCGCTGTGGTTGAAGAACTGCATAGTGACCACTCACAGGAGCACGCAGTTGTTGGGTTGTCCTTTTTGGTGCGCGGACTGGTTGCTGTAGCGGGTGTTCAGTTTTCATTTGACTAACCCTCATAATCGGTGTGGCATATTTCCATATTTTTAATTATTTGTAATTGATATACTATATTATTATATGTGATCAACCGGTTAAGGTAGGTTTTGAAGAGACAAAAGCTACCAAACGGTGCGACAATTTCCTTGACTCTCTTAACAAAATACAGCCAGACATCCATCGCTCTTCAATTCCGATGCTTCCTTTCTTTCTTCATTCCGTCCAGTATCCCTATCCTCTTCCTACCCCTTCCTCGTTTACCAAATATCCTCACCTCTATCAAAGTCTTCAACATCTCTATGCCAATCCAAATGCTCAGCATCCATATTCTTGCAGCTTTTTCACTTCTCCCAATAATCCCCTCTCCTCCCTCACCATGCCTAGCACTCCCTCGTTTGCTTTCAATATCATATTTTTCATATTTTCCATCCTTCTCCACACCCACATTTCAAAAACCTCCAGCCTATGCCTATCATCCTGCTTCAATGACCATTTTTGCTCGCCGTACAAACCACGCTCCCTATCAGTGTTGGCGAGCTTTTTCTTAACATCTTTACTCAACGTTCCTGTCCCCCATTCCGTCCGTGAAAATTTATCTGACATATCAATAAAATTTTTAGCCTAAAATATTTGGTCGTTTTGGTTAAAAACTCTTCCAAGATAGTTAAACGTTTCCAAGTGATCAAGGTTACGAGATCTCATTTTAATGTTAAATTTCGCTTTTCTATTTCTCTAAAACCGTAATAACTTTGCTTGTTTATATTTATATGTATTTATTCCATACTTATCGGACTGACATTTCAATGTGCTCAATAATGCTTGGCTGACAGGTATACTAAAGCTTGTTCATCAGCACACCTATCTGATTTTATGAATTCCCAACCGGGTTTCATTCTCAGCTCCAATTATTCCTATGTCTCTTAAGCCATATCCTCCAAAAACGTTGAAGAGAATTGGTAGTAATTGACACGTGTCTAAATCCTCTTCCTAACACTGTCCATCCGGACTCTCCATCCTCCAGTGGCACCTGATTAATATGACACATGTACAGTTTGCCAATAAGTCTCCTGCTCCTCCCGTCTGCTCCTATTTTCCACAATACATACATTAATTCTACCCAATTTACTCTATAAAACGCCTTATTAAAATATTCGAAACAGTCAAATACATTCTGATTGTATTCAACGTTACCCTCTATTAGTGAGCCCATTCCTATGACATCACGCATGCCTCTCCCCTTCCTGAACCTAAATCGATTATCCCTTGAGTAATCATTTGCCTTAATTACTTTGGGATAATAAAATGAAGAAATTTTAGAAAATAATATTTTAAATATTATTGTATAATTTGGTGTGGTCGATAAGTTATTGTTTCCCTCTCCAGCGAACCAGGTTTAAATCTCGTCGGTGGCAGAATTTTTAGAGGTTATCTTTCTTGGTTTCAATGAAAACCTTTTCAAGTGGAATACTTTATCCATCGGATTGGACGTTTAACTGTGGATCCCATACCGTCTTTCGTTTAGGGTCCTCCGTAAAAAATAATGTTTAAATACGGAGAATTCAATATTGCATCGAATTAAGGCAATTACTGTTACCCTCTTTGCTCAAGTATAAATTTGACACTGTTGTTTTCACTTTTCTCTTTTCAAACATAATTTTAGGTAATCTTCTTGAGGTTTTTGTATGATAAGAAATATCGTAGAAGTTCTTCAAACTTTTAATATTTCCTCAAGTTTTTAATAGTTTTTAGTTTTAGCAGCCTTTTATAATACGGTATCTATATTTTATTTTCTTTTCGTCTCCACATAATGCCTTATTTTGTTTGCAGAAGGCCCTTAATGAACGAGCTGGACTTGGGAAATAATATACATTTTGATTTTATAATTTAATACTTTATTTATAAACATGTCAAATAGTTACTTTCATTAGTTCGTACTTATTTTATGTATGTAACGTGAATTTAATGCAACGCCACGAAGGACCATGGAACAATGAGTAATTTTCCTCTCCGCTTTAGTGCATACATTCTTAACCTTTGTGCACATTTCTCGGAATCTTGTGATCATTTGTGGAAGTAGTCTTGTTGTGTCTTGCCATTATTGTGCATAATATCACACTATCTGTCACGAAAGATATCCTTCCGAGGATTTTGAAACTTTACTTGAGCAGAGAGTTGAATGTTCTACCATGAGGTAAGAAGACGAACCCCCACCTACCCCCATCCATTTGAAAAACCCTAACCCCCTCGTCCCTTTCCTCCTGGTGCTACATCCCCTGCCACACACCTTTTTGGTGCCACGCAGGGTATTAATGCAGATGTAGTAGATGTAGATGAACCTGGTTTCATTGCTTGGCACAATTGAGTTGAACTGAAGCTAACCAAAGTCTCTTATGTGCATAGGATACTCTCACACCAACTCTTGAAAGGAAAATACTGTTCCCCGATAATTTTGGCGAGAGCTCTGTATACAACAGACAATCAGTGTAGCGCGTCAAATTAACTTAGTATCCCTTTTCGATAAACCCTCTTCATCGATCAACCCAGTTTCGTTTAACTATGTTAACATTACGTATTATGCTGTGTCATTTTTGTGTCAAAACCGGGTTGTGCAATAAAGAGTTTTTAGTGGCGAAAGATACTAAGCTAATTTTGTCCATTATTCATAATTTCCACCAAGGACGGCTAAGTCTGTCAAACCATTGCAGTTACTAAGGGGGAATTGATAAGCATTTTAGCCTTATTAATGACCTCGTCATCGGATAAGCAAAAATCTATGGTTGGTATATTTCTATTTGGATGGTATTTTTCCAAAGAGTGATTCAACTGATAAGTATACGCTGATGAATAATCAAACTTCAAGGTTGCTAAGGTATTGATATTTGTATCAACGAATCGTTCAAAATTTACAAAAATGTGCAATAAATATGTTAATATACTATTTTTAGTTATTTCAATCAGTATAAATGTATGTAACTGACGACGTTGGCATGATTGCTAAAACGTATAAACATTCATTGTGCCTTCTTGAATAACTTATCAAGTCTAAAAAATTACATTTTGTTATGTGTTAATGCTGGGGCTACTTGGCATAGATAAAGCAGACCAAAGTATAAGCGTAAAGAAAACTGATGATTATCATATATTTTATCTAGACATTAAGAGTTTCGAAATTTAATATAAATAGTGAATAATTATATATATCACATATAGTAGAAGAATGGGCTCTTTCAGCAGTCTAATAAACTGTAATTAATTCTACTGCAGCTAATATAGTTGTTATACTGATGCTAATTTTATTGACACTATTTAGTGTAAAATACTAGTAGTCTAAATTTAGCCTCGGAAATCTACCGGATTTTAACAAAGCCTTTGCTACGCTGGAGGGGAGAAATTATAGAGCATGGAAACTACCCAATCACAGAAATAATCACGGACGGCAAACTTAGGCATTTTAACCGCACAGAAACGCGATGGAAATGACGTGGGTATAAAAGTAATAATGGCAAGTGCTGAAGGTAGATCAATAGGGTGAAGATAAGATATTTCCTTACTCATTGGTGGAATGACTAGATAAAGAAGTCGACCTTGGTTGGAATGTGCATCAATATAAAGAATGAGTGTTAAATGAATGAAGAGAACTCCTCAGATAGAAGTAAGAAGAATTTGATCCAACATGGTTCACGAAAACGAAGTTGGTGTGGAGTCAGAAAGATGATGGCAGCTATAGATGGGGAAGGTAGCTACTCGTACGTTGGCAAGAGTTTAAGGAAAATCAAGATAAGGGGATTATTGTATTTCCCTCGAAGATATGTGCATAGAGTTAGGTTAAAATGTTGATAAGAATACTAAGCACCTACGACTCACGTGCGTGAAATTTTAGTAGAGAGGCTTTTATTCATAATTTAACTATGTCTGGGAAGAGAATTTGGGAAGGATGTTCTGTAAAGGGAGGAAATAAAGTATTATACCGCGTTATTGAAGAAGTAATACTCTGAAAGAAGAAGTGATTTTGGAGAAGAGTGACTACGTAATTCATTTAAAATTTAAACAAAGACAATGATCTTAAAGCAAGGAAGAAGACGACTGAGGGAGGGAGTTATTATAGGAAATATGCGAGGTGCAGCAAGGGTAGGGAAATAATAAACTTACAGAGTATAGAGTGAAATATTTCAAAGCTCAAGTTTATCAATGTACAACATTATAATAGCTGGAGATACCCAAAGCGCAGTGGAAGAAAACTGACTAGGCGCGTTGCTAGTAAGGTGATAGCTAATGTGATAACACTGTGATAACTTCTAGTTTCATTCTGCTCTTTTTCAAGAACATCTCCAAGGCCATTAAATATTTCCTCAGTAAATGCAACTTAAAACTTTGATTGTTGTCATCGTCGAAGTCCTGGAGAGCCTGAGAAACTAACTCTATCTTTGGAGAGGCGACACAAATTGTATGCTTCAAAAATCCCCTCCCATCATTACGCACGCCTCTGCGTTTACCAATTCCTGAAAATTTGAATTTCTTGTCGGTGTATAAGTCTCGCCATAGTAAACCCAGAGAAGATCCAATAGCGAGGCGTATTGGAGTTCGAGCGGAGGGACAAGAGGGGAAGGTAAGGGACTGGGGCGTACAAAATTGACTGTATCGAGAAGAGAGATGGGGGAAGAGATGGAAGGAGAGAGGGGTTGGGGACGGGTGGATGGGAAGAGTTTGGGGAGACGGGCCAGGGTGAGGGCTCAGGTTACGGTGAACTTATTTATAAGTGGCGGTCTGGAAGGAAGGGGGAGCATGCAGGGGGAAGCTGAAAGGGGATGACGGCGATGGATAATTGGGAGAGCGATGGTTGTGTTGGTGGAAGGGCGAGGGTGATAGTATGGGGTTGGGGGAGCATAGTGGAGGGGGTGGGAAATTGATGCAGGGTGAGGGCGACAAGAACGGAGAGGAAGGCGGACTTCAGAAAGGTGGAGGGAAAGGGAATGGGGAAGGCCACCTCCCGTCTTTGATCATCGCAGTTATTTGAATTTCATATGCCTTGTTCATTTTAACATGATGCTCCAATTGGAGACTTAAGCAGTTTAATGCGTGTCATCGTCGCGGATATTTCCTTTGTGAGCGAAGTTATCTTTGTTTTTTTTTTAAATATCCACTAATGAATAGCAATAGCAGCTAGCACACGAAGGTTGACGGGCCGTGTGAAAGCGTAAATTAGGGATTCGCATCCCTTACAGAACCGCTAGAGTTCACTGAAAATATGAACTCTTATGGATTTATGTAAATGTGGACGAGCGAGTTTGTGTATTAACGCTGTTACTTCAAGAACTTTTCACTCTCGTCATCACTTTCGTCGAAAACATCTTGTTGTGGGGATAATTCCATCAGAGAAATATTTAAAAAAAGAAGCATGGCTGCCCAGCTTTGATTATAATGTCCACTTCTTTGAGCGTTCTGGGTGTCCTAATTTGATCTTCAGATTTGGTTAGATGATCTTCGAGCTTGAGAGTACTCACTTTTCTCTGCATTGGTCCTGGAGGATATTTTGAACGTATCGCATTTCCGTACTTAAACATCAGCTTCCTGTTTCGGTTAGGGTAGCTGTCGACAGGAAGCTGGCACCTATTTGTTACGTGGAAGTTAGAGTAGGTCGGATTGAAATGATCACTTTAGCCGAGAAATAACCTTCTGAAAATCAGTAGAAACTTATTTCCTTTAATGAATGTAACGATACGCTCAATAGGTTAAATCTACATCTCCGCATATGTCTACCATTAACTTTTTTCCAAAGGATGCTATATATTTGTTTTAAACGGACTTCGCACCAGATAAAATAGGCCTCATAAAAAAAAATCCGTGACTTAATTACGCCGAAAGCCAAGCACGAGGTTGTAAACTAATCGAATAATACTTCTGGATGCTATTCTTCAAGAAAAATCTAAAGATTAGGTTGAGATTTGAGCGTCTCGTGCCATTAGTCCTTCATAATGTACATACATATATGCGTACATGTTTTACCGCTTATTAACAGGTAATATTGCTATGTTTCTTTAATCTAAAATGTTTAATATTTTTGTTAAATTTTTGAAATAATGGTTGATTGAGCTAAATGTATCCTCTTTTCCCTTCGGCATGAGAAATAGGGTAAATTGAATCACTTTTTTGCATATTTATACTCGCGGAGATGATTCCCTCTAAAGCCTTACGCTTAGATGGAGTACTTCCATCATTATTTTATGTACATTCAACATGCTCGTTCTTTCCATACCACAGTTTTTCATAAACGATAATGTCTAGTCCCGGTTGAGACTGAATCGATGGAAGTTGAGTGAAGTCACTCCAGGTCATCTCTGTTTCCTCACATTACCCTTTAAGTCGCTCCAAAAGCGTTTTGGCTGTTCTTCGTGACTGTAAAACTGAAAGTTCTCATGCTAAATAGCCATGATTAACGGTGATAAATATTCATAAATTACACAGGTTAACTTTCGGGGATCTGTAAGGAGGTTGATGGGAACATTTTACATTCAAGGCAACAAAACTCCATGGTGTCTTCAATAAATTCTATTGAAAAGTGCCGTGAACTCTTAGTTGTTGATTAGCAGGAGATAAAGTATCCGATAGCTCTAAATAACCATAAAAATAGTTTCGGTCATGAATTTCTTGCATTAACAAGGGATAATTAGTGGGAGAGGGAAAAATTGGGAACGAATCTTTATTCAAAACACAATAGACATGAGACATACAGATAATGTGTCCAAAAATCACCTAATAATTTGCTGTAACAATAAATAGAATTGGAGATTAATTTAAGAAAATGGGCATAAAACATGATTCATCATAAATATTAGACAGAGATTAAATCATTGATCTCGGTAGTTGCTTGGCTAATTATTAGATTACAAACTTTGAAAACAACTTCAGTAGAAATTACGTGCCATATTCTACCACAAAATAGGTCTTTCCCAGTTCAGAACTGATATACTTGTAATAATTTATGAAAAAGGAATTATGATCCCTGTCTGGTGTAGTATTAACACGTTCAAATTGATTTGTATCTCCAATGGCACGTACTCAACGGGAAAATGAAATTGAGGGTTCATTGGGGCGAGAATGTTTATCATCAACTTCACAAATGAGTCCGTGCTCCTGGGTACACATGTGGTGGAAGTGGGAGGCAAGGCCTTGATCTGGGATCATTCGAACGTCACTCACAGGTAGTCTTTTGCTTCTCTCCTCGTTGACACAGTTTTGGACCATATTGTAGTGATGGACTAATGATAGTTTTTTTAACACGTTCCAACTCTCAATCTCAATTGCGATCAAAATAAGAAATGTACATCGACATGTTTAGCTCTCTCGAGTGCCCAAGTCAGAGGGCATTGAGAGCAACATCTCTACCCTCCTATATACGTACACTCCAATGGCGGAGTCAATAGTTATCACAATTTTTGTGCATAATTAAGAAAGATGGTGCTAGGTTATGGAATTCAATCATACTTCCCTTTGCATACAGTTTAATGCAACCATTGTTTAATCAACAAATGAATGGTTTTTTTAATATAATTACAAGTTTGGAGAAACTAATTAACCTAATTTTTTCATTTTCATGGTTGAATAGGTTATAGATGCGAGATGCAAATCGTAAATCAAAATATTTAATTCTTTTATTTTGAATACAAGCTATTATTATTACTGTATTACTTTTGATCTGAAAATCGTTTCAAATTAACCTTATGCGACCCTTATCATTATAACCTCAAATTTGGACTTTATGCTGGATAATTAATTATTTTTTTCCTAGAAGTACCTAGCTGTATCATCCTCAGAAATATTTTAACCCTCGGCCATTTCACATGACCAACTGAATGGTGGGATGAATTCTCGAATGAAAACATATTGACAACTCATTTAATCTTTCGAAAAATTTCGACACCTTACTCCGGGAGTAAGGTGGACTTGTTTGGGCTTTTTATTCCAGTTCCGGAGTAAATGAAGCAAAGAAGTCTGTTTCGAAGACCTTGTGTGCGCGGCAACAGCGTTCACGTCCATTCCTATTTTATCGGCTTTCATTATGATTTTTTATGCCTCTTTCGTTGGTTTCCTGGTTTTTCGTTTACCGTCTAATACCAAAATTCTCTTTCTCTTTCCTACCACCTTTGCGATCCCCTATACGCACTTGTTTTTTTCTCTTTCCGCTCCACATGGGGGCTTACTATCCAACCCAAATCTTCTCTCCTTCCACCACTCCCTCGTCCTGCTATGAAATTGCACTGATAATTACTTTTATTATTTATTCGATTCACACTTCAAACCCCCTTCATCATCCCTATATATTTTTCCTTTTTTCACTCCACGTCCTCCCTCGATGAAGATCTACTTCGTTAAAAGGTTTATATATGTGTTTGCATGTATGTCTGTGTGTGTGTATATATATATATATATACACACACAGACATATATATATATATATATATGTCTGTGTGTGTGTATATATATATATATATATATATATATATATATATATATATATATATATATATATATATATATATATATATGTGGATCGCGGTAGTCTAGGGGGTCCCGGGTTCGATTCCCGGGCAAGGCACTCTGGGCACCTGCAGCTCCATCCAAGCTATGTGATTTTTCGGGTATCAGGTCTCCCTGGGAAACCCTAACCGGCACAGGGTAAGGCACTTGCCCCCATACCCTGATGTGTGAGTTTCACACGCCATCGGGCTTAGTATTGGGTGAACTCAACCATCACATACCAAGCCGACCTTCGGGTAGGTTACTGTGTTTATGGTTTTTGTAAGTACATATATTCTTTTTTGCATATTTATATTCTTATTCGACTCCTTGATTTGCCCCACCGCCTTCGCCCGCCACCTAACTCCTCTCCTAAGCTCGAAGACGTGACCTTTATCGCCTGAACTCTGTACGAAAGAGTGTCAACGTAAATACCCGAAATCAAAATTCATTGTCAATGCTTGTACTTTAAAGGCATATATTCTAAGCAAGTTAATGTATAGTCAGTTGATTAATGGCTTATTCCTCTTCCGGCCTTGCGTTAAGGATGAACTGCATAATTGTTTCGTTGATAAACCATGATATCCTCAATTTTACTTGTATGCTTATATCAGTACGAGCACCCTGTCGTATATTTATTTTCATACGCAACCATATGAAAAATTGCGGTAAATATATAACGTACTGAATAATTATTTTTGAATTTTAATGTGAACTGAATTCTAGTACGAATCGCCTTAATATAGCCTCACACCTTTAAATGTAGCCTTTTTTACTTTCAAATTGGTTTTAATTATCCATAAATTATAATATTTTGGCTGCAATCTTTTGATTAATCATGAGCTGCGTTTTGAGAAGCCAAAACGGACGAGAGTTCCAAATTTTTCTTTAAAATGTGCGGATGCCTATGGAATTCACATTTACAAGAACTATATCCTGATGCCACTGGGTAAATATGCACGTTATTACATGAAAAAAAATAGCCGTGTGAATTCAGTTTTAAATATTATGGTCATTTTAGACAAATATAAAACGTGCGTCTAATTTGATGCCACGATGATCCCAGAGGGTTATAAATATTAGTTTGCATCGCGTGTAAATGCGGACTGGGCTCTTATCTTGCAAAATTTGAGCACATAATAGCCATAGAGATAATGTACAATTATTCTATTTAATCACTCCCCTCTCGTTATTGTTACACCCTATCCTTTCCACCTCCTTCCACATATTCTCAGCCACTCCAACCTCCCCCCTGTAAACACACATACATACCCCTCTAAACACAGACACACACAGAGATACCCTCGCTCACTGGCCTATATTTGCGAGAGAGGTCGGAATGGCAAAAAATAACGGAAAAACAAGTGAGCCGTGGGGTAATAGTGTTGTGGGAGGCGAGGAGTGTCCAGGGGGAGGAGGTCTGGTGAGGAGATGGGGTTTAGATGGGCGTGGAGGATGAAGACAGCTAGGGAGAGGGAGACGAAGGAACAGAGGGAGAGACAAAAAAGGTAGAGAGAGAGAGCGCGGGATGCATGATGGGAAGGCTCGAAAAAACCCCACGGGGGACGGACGGAGTGAGTGGGGCAGGAAGGGAAGACGGAGACTAGTCCCGGAATGATCTCGTCCGCATAAAGAGCCTCCACGAATGGGTAACAATAGGACAGGAAATGTTCAGCGAATAAAAGAAATTGCAAAAATCTATGAGAGGAGGAAGAATGGATCGTGAGGGGTGGTAGAACCCAGTTACCTCCCATTCCCTCCCGCCCCCAACCCCCCTGCCCTCACGCTCTTCAGGGCGCACTCTCCTCTTCTCTAATCTTCTCTCCGCCCTCCCTCCCACGCAGCCTCAACCTTTCATTTTTCCCCCGCCATTCCACCGAAAAAAAGAAAGGGGGTGACTCCTCCCTTATTCAACGCTGCTGCGTTTCTTTTATTCCTCTTTTCCATCTCCCTCCTTCCATTAGGTTTATAAATTTTTGCCGAAGCAAACTCTCCGCGAACTATTCGTCGTCTGCGCTCCTGCGATCGGGGCGCGAGGCAGGCGGGGCTGCGAGTGGGACGTTGGAGGGGGAGGGAGAGGGGGCATCCAGAAATTTTAGCGGGAAAGGGGAATAGGGAGGAGGGAGAGAAGGATGGGAGGTTGCGAAGGTGGGTGGGTGAGGAGGTCTTCCTTTTTGAGGAGAGGTTGCGTGGAGCGCGCGGAGAGGATTGCACGGAAAAGGGCTGTTGGGGACGAGGAATGAGGAGGAAGGAGGCGGAAGGGCGGAGTTTTTTCAGAAAAGGAAACAAAAACAAGATGAGAACGATTGATCCCCCCCGCACTAGTTTCATTTGTGCTCCCCTACCCTCTCCGTCTCGCTTCATCCTCGGATTCTCTCTGTTCTGCTTCCACCTTGAGTTCCTTACTTCCAACTCTTTCCCTCATATATCCCTCCTATATACATATAAACACGACCAATCCCTATCGCTTTCTCCCTTGTATCCACGTTTTCCGCCCTCTCCCTCAGGAGAATTTCGAGAATTCTCTAAGATTATTGAGCAAAGGATGAAGTTGTAAATCTGTTGAAACTCTTAACCTACCAATCCATCTTCGGATTAAGGATTATCCAGGATTTTACGGCAGTATTTTCCTCGTTTTGAAATTCATATATTCTTGTCTAGCATTAAACTTTTAGATAGAAATGAATCACATTAACCTCGAAAAATATTTTAAACTTCTACACATTTTGACTCATTTCATCATATAAAGTGTTATCTCCTTAGATGCTATAAAAATTGTATTCATTGTAAAGTATTCTCTCCTGAGATCTTGAGACACGCTGAAATAGGTGACTTGGTTGTAATTACGCAGAAACCTGGAGCGAGGGAATAGTACTACGGTGAAGTATATTCGCTTTCACTAGCATTAGAGATATTGTGCCCTCATGATTCGGGAAAAGATATCACTATAATTTAACCATTTGCATCACTTGATCATTTTTCGTTTTTCACCTTTACCTGAAAGTGTTCTTAAATTGCTAAGCTGGTTAGAGTATTTTATAAAGACCCATATTGGAACTCAAGTTGAGATACTGTTGATGTTTCTCTTTAATTACTTTTTCTGTATCCTGTACACCTTTCATCTCCATTCACCACTGATCTGCTCCTTTCACGTAAACGCCCTTTCCGTCATATTTTCTCTCATTCATCGTTTCACGTTCTCTTCCTTGATCTCTTCCGCAAAGTCTACGCCCATAGTTCTCAACCGTCTTCCATTCTTTCCTTTTCAACCCTTCTTTTACAAGTTAAATATTTCTGCCATACCTTGCCTAAAATCGATTCCATTTTATGGGGATCATTTTATTATGCCTATGATTCCATATCTTTTGAGTATTTTTATTAACTCTACAACAGCAAGGTTGTTTTTGCTATCATATAAAGTTTCGATGCACTTCTAATTAAATTCACGGAATTGTATTCATTACATTAAATTCATTTAAAATGTTATTTGGAACGTCGCGTCTTCGGCTTCACTTTATACTAAAGATGATAATAGGGAGTGTATACATTACAATAGAAAAATAATGTCGTTCTTTAAGGGCAGCGTCTTCAATCTAGAATAATTTGTCTTATTATGAAGGTTTTTATTTTGCACTGCATCGAGATTCTGCTAACACCAAGAGTAAAATATCTATGCAATTAATAAAATATAAACTTATTCTTTATCTTATTCCCCACTTCCAGATTTAAAATCCGTGAGGTATACACATCTGCATCTGGGCAGCTTAATCTGCACTACTGCGCCAATCTGACAATGTACGGCGAACCGATTGTTAAAAGAGAACATTTTGCTAGGATTAACCAGATGCCATTGTAAACTATGGGCTTCCTGTAGAAGGGTCACTTTTCAAGAATAGGATAACATTAGGTTCTAACAGACCATTTCCAATTTATCTTTGATATTTTGCTCCGTCAGTTTCTTCGTGCAAGCCAAATTTGTGTCATTCCCTACCGGCTCCCCATCAGTTCCTTAAAAGCTCTTACACCTTGTAAGTTTTTGCCTACAGTCACCGCTGGCCACGTTACCGGGTAGCATTTGTTTTCCATCGCCCACCGATGAAAGTTACCATGCTGGTGTTGAACACAACAGCTTCGTGCCAGCCAATATTGTCCCACGCGCTGGCCAGTAATGCTGAGCGGCATGTGTTGCCGATGTAAACAACCCCGCACTCCGATTACCCATCCGCTTAGTGTGCTGCCACCTTCGGCCACTCCTCCTCCCCGCCAACCACCGCGAGTTAACCTCGCTTGAGCTCCCACAATCAGTCCACTTAATGTTTTAGCCAACAAAATTAATGCAGGCCAAGACCTGTATTGAGTGGTACTGGAAATGAGGTCTCAACTTGATTGCTAGGTCCATGAAGGGAAGAACACCTGAGTACCCACGCTTACCTCTTTTATTAGCTTCATTCTCAGGGGTCTTTTGCTCCATCTCTTGGAATATTGAAAGGTCTATTCACACGAGATAGAAGTTACCAGGAAATTCACCGACACTGAAAAACAAAAGTCTCAAGGATGGTGAACGCATAATTGTGAAAGGTCTTATCTTTATCGACAAGAGATTTATTAAGTTTTATCCTATGAAGTTGAACTTTATGAGCAAAATAGAAAATTATGCGTACACTGCTCATATTTTGAAAAGTAGGATATTTAATTATTTCCGAGGCTAATTTTAAGCCTAGATCCTGAACCCTCAGTCCCCTACCCTTCGTCACTTCCCGTAATCTGATTTCCAAATAGTCATTGCATAAGAAACTGGACTGACTCAACTCTTTGAACTGTTAGTTATTTGTGTTCATCCTCTACGGTTAAATTTGTGTATATATTTCTTCACTAAACGCCCTCATGGAAATGATGATTGCAAAATAAAACCAAGGGTTATTAAGCACAAGTAATGTATAGTTTTTATTATTAATAAAATATATGATCTTGTATTGATTCAGTGAAATGAATTATCTACACAAGGATACGGAATAACCTGGTTACGGTTACTGCTGTTGTTTATGTGAAGTTTCGCTTAAAAGCGAAATGTTTCATGAAATGCAAGTTGAAAAAATGGGTTATTACAACTTTACCGATAGAGTTTACCGGTGCTCGGGCAAAAGGTTTCAAGACAGTCCGGAAATTCGACTAATTATTCGATTAAATCTATAGAATAGAGTAACAAGGGGAAAAATAATATTCTTTCAAAACAAAAATAACAAGCTACTTAGCATTACAGAGAGCTTTTCATCGTGGGTGACGAGCAGGAAATGCGACAGCGACATTTTTTTACTTTTGCCGTTCGTTTCGCCCTTTGTTACCCGGCATCCAAAAGCAGTGCCGGCAAAAATCCGACGGAAAAACTATATTCTTCCACGGTCTTTCCGTTTTTCCCACCACTCAGGTCCCCCACCCCTTCCTCTCTTTACCCTCCTACTTCTCCCTCTGGAGGAAAAAGCGACGATTCCGCCATGGTTCCTGCATCAAGGGCCCTTGAAGGCTATTAAAAGACCTTCCCTTTCCCTCACCCATCCCCACTGCTGCCACACTGAAGGGAGGAAACGAAAAGGGAAGGAAGGGGGAGAGGTAGAGTGGGAGAGTGAATGAATGGCGGAGGGAAGGAAAGAGCGGGAGTGAGAGGAGGTGGAAGAAATGAGGAGTCTTTTGAGGGGAGCAGGAAGGGTGGAAGTCGGATTGGCGTCGGGATACGCGCACGGGGTATTGGTTCCAGCAGCGGCAAGGCTCCACAGGAGTCGAGGCGAAATCCTTACTCCCCCCAGCCCCCCAACCTTCCCCTCAACCCCCACACTGCAAGCCTTTTCTCTCTCTCTCCCTCTTGGCAAGCTGAGTAAAGTGCGGCGGGTTTTATAGCGGGGAGACTACTGATGGGAAGTGGTGTGAGGTTTATCGGTGGGGGTGGGAGTGAGGGTTAGAGGAGGATTGCGTCGAGACTGTGTTCAGGGGATTCGAGGGGGGAGAGAGATCGGGGAAAGGGATTCGAAGGAGGAAGATGTT
Source organism: Hetaerina americana (assembly GCF_022747635.1). Lineage (NCBI taxonomy): Eukaryota > Metazoa > Arthropoda > Insecta > Odonata > Calopterygidae > Hetaerina > Hetaerina americana. The sequence continues at coordinate 35,316,305 of NW_027286070.1, forward strand.
GGAACCCGTGGGAAGGTAGGGGCACAGGGATACTGGATCGGACGGTTGCCGGAGAGCAAGAGGGGTTGGGAGTTTTGAGGGAAGAATTTGGAGGGTGATACTGGGTCTTCTTTAATTGCCGCCGCTACGCGAAATGCAGGCTTCCGTAACAAAAAGAGGAGGGAAAAGAAAGGAGGAGGGACAGCGTTGGTTTTTCATATATACGATACGTATTTTCCGGAGAGAACCGAGACTAATGGGCTAATGGATTGTCAGGCGTGAATAAATCATATTCGGCCTGTTTTTGAATTTTAAAGTGAGGAAAAATATTAGGAGTCCTCTCACCGTTTCTCCTGTGAAGATTCATGCGTCAACGAAGCGACATGTTCAGCTTTTAGCTCCGTTAGTTTTTCGTGCAGGAATAGGGGAATGTTCGGAGTTAACTTGTCCCATTTGCCCCGTAACCGATTCAGTGGCAATTCTCACTTTTTCCACAGGGAAAAGGTACTCTCAAGTTTATGCTCTACTAGTTTTGGGAGATTATTCTTTAACGGAAAGCTAATCTTTCTATCAGTAGAGTAGCTTGAAGTCATTAAGGATTTTCAAATAATCTCAAAATCATGCATTCCTTATTTTTTACCAAAGATGACAGACGTGATAGATCACGGATATTTCCTAATTATATTATCACATTTCCCAATAAAATTCTTATAAATATTTCAAAGACATTTATATTACAAATATATTTTTAATGCTCTACTTTACAACTGGATCTTTTGTTTCATACTAAGCATAATTTATGATGCTCAATCCACTTGAAACTTTAAATACCTACATAATCTTGATGCAAATACAATATTCTATCTAATTATAGTTAATTAGCCACTACCTCAATTTTTGCTTCTTGATTTTCATGCAGACAGATAATCCCAGATATATGCGTAGGTATGGAAATACATTAATAGGAGAGTTCAAATTTGAATACTTTTACCCGCTCCTCGAATTTTAGAATTGTCAGAAAGCCAACAAAAAAGAGGAAGAACAAAATGAGCTTAATTCTTGGTTTGTGGATTGGAGTGATATGTATTATAAACTCGCGGAAAATCCTATTCTCGGGGGTTGAGCGTTAAAATAAAAAAATGAAACAATTCAGCCTGAAATGTATAGTATAAAAGTAAATTTAAAGGCTTTTAAAGAACGCGATTTATGCATATCAAAATGTGCTGGAAACAAAAAAATAAAATTTTATCCATTAGCCAAAATTTTCATTCGCACATTGCTGACAATAAAAGTCAGGGTACTTTTCACTCGTCTTAACTACGTGAATAATAAAAGCGGTAATATATTGTTATGAGTTCTGTTTCACCAACCTTCCATTTCACAAAATACATATTTCAGTTACACACCGTAACGAATATTCTAATGAATATATATATCCGTAAGTTAATGTGCAGCTGCCTCATTTATCTTTAGCACAATAATGGAATATTACATCCGTCGGATGGGACGTTCAGCTGCGGACCCTTTGGCGCCTTTCGTTAAGAGTAGGCTAATGCCGACGCCGGGTTTCTCTCCACCCTTAACCATTTCCTGCCCATCCCTAATGGCGCGAATGACTTCAGCTGCTGGTCGTCTCCCCTAAAAGAATTACTACTATAGTGAAAGATTAATTACTGTGATTAATAATTAATTCATTGCACATTTCACGGCCTCCTAGGTTAATGCAATCAAATAAATTTTATGTAATGTTAGATGTTATTCCTTTGACAATTTAATAATACATCCATTGCATGTGGATCAAAATTATTCACTATTTGTAGATTCCTAATTAATCAATTGGCAATTGCATTTTTCGTTGAAGCCTCGCCATCAGTATGATATTCACATCAGATGTAAACTAGAGATGACAAGAGATTTATCAGATATACATGTTGGTAAAAGCAGTTACGTCCATATCAAATCCAGATAACCATTCATGTGCATACTGCAGCTAATTTATACCCCATAAACATTTACAGTGAGGATTGGATTTTCCATATGATCCATCTATAAATACTGCCGTACATTTCAAATTCGGTTAATATTTTTGCTTGCATTAAAAGTTGCAGAAAATACGAGTTAGTAATAAAGTTTCCATGGCTAACAATAATTGTAATGGTAAATAAATGCCTATAATTCCCTGATATATTGGAAATTGTGAAATTTTTATTTGGACAAATGCTGAATTTCGACGGGTTACAACATGCATATTCGACTATTTTCCACCAAACGTTGTCAGCTAATTGATCTCAGACCAGCTATCTATATGGAGAGAAATGATTAGTTTCCTGGGTGACAAATTCTGTGGTAAATTGTTATCATTTCATTGCGTGCTAACTGTTAAGTATACTACTATTTATCAGTTAATAAAGCACCGTGAGAACTTACATGACCTACATTTTGTTAGATTAATGAATTCAGATCCTACCAAATTCGTGCATTATGGCAGAAAAAAACTGAGAAATAATTATGAGCAATGCAAGTAATAAAAAATATGTAACTTACATTTGCCAGTCCAAGATAAAATATATACAATAAACCACAAATAAATTAAATTTCTTGTTGGCTTGAATGGAAAACTGCGGGAGAGATAAATACAAAATTACGAAGTATTATTTGGGACCAGAGACCACCAAAGTATCTAAAACTCATATTATTACCTCGAGGAGTTTTATATGATGTTAAGTGCAACGAATCTGGGTAATTACGATGATAGTTACGTGACAGAACCATCGACTTCCCATAGTGAGGTACATATGTATGTCGTATAATGGATCAGAGAAATTTTTCAGTCTCAGAATGTGATGAAGGTGAGCAATGAAGGTGTACTGATACAATGCTTGTAGTGTGAAAAAAAGGTAACAAGCAGTTCCAAGCTCACCAAAATGCATTAAATGCATTCTACATATATTATTGTAAATTTAATACATAAGTTTGGGGATAGATAGCGGAATCTGGAAGACTGAGCTTTCGTTTCAGGGTCAAAGCCGGGCCATAGACCCATGACTCATCTCCAGTTATGAACATTTTAGAAAACCTGGGTCATCGTTTGCGGCTTGAAGCAAGTCCCTTGCAACTGCGGTACAAAATTTATGACATTGACGAGATGAAAGAGAATGCGACGAAGCAGCTGATTATCATTCCGAAAATGGACTTTGCCAATTGTTTTGAGAAGTGAAGAGACCCTGGAATAAGAGTGTGAGGTCTCTAGGGTAATACTTGAAGGGAAATAAGGCCTTGTTATTCTAGGTAGGCTATTTTTCATAAAATATTGCATGGCTTGATTCTCTCCGGACAGACTTCGTATTTTATGACCAAACGGCCCATATTCTTTGAATATGCCTCGTATTGTGACCCAAGAGTATGATTGTAGAGGGTGGGTGCAGAATCAGAGTATTGGAGCCATTAGAAGAATTGTGTTAGGCAGATAACCTTTCACAAAGATTTGGATATTGATGACTGGGGTGTTGAGTAGGGATTTCAAGAAAATTTTAGAGAAAACTTTTGCATATAGGGAAATTCATGACGGCGTAGAGACTTAGTTGTTGAAGCAATACGATTTTTGGATTTTGAGGAATAGGATTTTGAGATGTAAGTGTAGTGGAGCGTGGATAAAGTAAAACTTGCGGCAAGGAAAAAAACAAAGAATTACCATGGCAGGGGAGGAGAGAGGAAAGAGTAATCCTAAGGAAGGAGTTTGAGTAACCAGAGCAACCTGATTACTGTTGTAACATAGAAAACATGATGAAAGTCAACCAATATGCAAATTTCACGGCGAAAGCAATAATGTGGTTGTAATATTTATTTTTACCATTCTTTGTTATTAATTTCATCCTATAATTTTCGTCATCCTAATTTTTTATCTTCCTGTTTTTATTTCTATGTAACTTATTGATGGTTCTTCAGAAGTGAGATCTCCGTTAAGTTACCGGCAGTTCGGGGTTTTTACAGGAATGCCTCGAATAAGGTTAAATTTAAACATTACCAATGAAGGCCACGAAGCTCCCTTCGGGGTTTGTTCCGTCGAGTTTGCCAAGATAAATGTCACTTCAACTTCACGGCTGTTATTTCGCCTGCAAAGAGGCCTCGACTAAGAAGCTGCTGTCAGATCTTCCAAAAATAAGAATTCAATAACCTTAGCCTTTGTAACTTAGACATCTTTTAAATTTTCTGTTGCCTCAAATCTGAATTCTTTTAAGGCCAAATTCCATTTTTTGACCATTCAAGTACAACATTATTACTCCTTTATATCCATATAAGAGAAGCAAGATTAATGAACGAACTCTTTCTTTGTTCAATTGATAATGGCTCGGTAATGATACTTTGAATGTGTTTTTGAAGTATCCGTTCATTTGCCTTTCCAGCCATGGAGATCCGGTCCCAAAGAGGCAGCGTGGAGAGTCAGTTCGTGCACAACATAAAAACGTCGATTGAGACTCTATCCCTTATTGTCTCCTCAAGTACCTGGCAACCCTGGATGTTATAATTAAATTATCTCGCCTCTCTTTGGTCAAAGTGAAGGGGAGGCAGTGGAGGCAAGTTTGAGAGGATGAGGGACACGGAGGGGCGTGAGATGCGCGGGGTGGGTGTGGACGGGAGGAGAGTTGGTCGGGGTGAAGAGAGGAGTGAATGAGAAGGGATATAAGGACCCTTCCCAGTTGGAATTTGGAGGTGATCTCCAGGAGGAGTAACAAAGGGTTTGGCGCCGGATTCTCCCGCGACCTCTGTATCCCGACCCCTTCCCCCCCTACCCCCACCATACCCTTCCTCCACGTGCCATACTCTCCGCTAATGAAAAGGAGTGGAGGGTAAAAAAATACCCTTTCCCGGAGTCAGGGAAAAGGATTGAGAAAAAGAGGCCTCGCTGTAAACGGAGAGAGGTGCTAAAGCTCTCCCAATGTTTTCGGTTAAATTTTTTGGCTCGTCTCACCTTGAAAAAATGGACTGTCGCTTTTTTATTCATTTTTACTTAGATTTATGTCCTCCAATCTCACGTCGCGTGCTAAACAGGAAAGGAAAGCTCAATTTGTGCCACGCAAAAAGATGATGAGTTCAAGTGTCGATGTATCTCAAATTCACGTGGAGCCGAAATGGAAGCTTGTGTCCTGGTGAAAGAATGAAATTGAGGCGTCTATTCTTCGGAAGTAGCTACATAAAAATTGCAATACCTAAGGTATTCCACTACCGCTTCACAGTGGAAGTGAAATCTATAAATAATCTTCTAATGACTTTGGTATATTATAAGATTGTCTGGCGGGTTCTGTAACCCTAATGTAAAGAGAATAATTGTATAATAGAAAGTAAAAAACATTCTCTGTTCTCTGAATACGAGCTTCTGAAAACCCCAGGTGATTTTATGGACTTGACAACAATTGAAAAAACCTAAATTTGATTTTTATATGAAAATATGAAAAAAATGTAATTTTCCAATTTTGAATGAACGCCAGGTTCCTTTGCACTGTGTCCTAAAGTCCATGCTCGTCTCTACTAAATGGTCCAGTACCCACATTCCCTCCCGCACCGCCCGGCCCAGCGCTAGTCTGTCATTTTCAATTTCTTTTTCTCGCTTTCCCCAACCAACCCACACACACGAGCTCTCATTTTTCCTCACCGTGAAGTTTCCGTAACCGATCAAAAATATTGCCTTTACAATATGTGGGCCATTGCCATAGTATGTGGGCCGTTATCATAATATGTGGGTCATTATAACTTTGTATTTGTTGTATGTGGTATTTCAGAGGTGCAATTGCCTTTCAAAGGAAGTATCTTATGGTTGGAAACCCTCTAAATCTATCAGACAGTGGAGATTTTAATCAAACCACTAGTTGAAATAAAATAGATGATCGCATGTTGTTGATGAAATTAGACGATATCCCACATTACTTTGGACCCATTAAGAACATCGACACCCAAGACCCAGAACGATTAATGTAGGAAAACGAGCGTCTCAAGTGCTAAATACATATTTTACATGATTTTTTTCTTCCCTTTCTAATTTAATTGTGTCCCCCTTTAACTATAAAACCGCAAAGCCAATAGATAAAAGTTTATAACATAGTAAAAAAAGTCAAATTCTTGGGTATTAAATTGAACTCAGACTTAACATGGGGAAGAAGTTATAGTGTGCTACTAGAAATTCATTACATATCTTATAATTACATACACTTTCATTATATTGGGATTGGGATCAATAAGTATTTATTTTTTAATTAATCAAAATATAATATTACACTACTAGCATTATAAAACCTTATTTTGGAGTAATTACATGAGCAAAACAGACATACGATATTTAACCTATTCCAAAATAGGCAATTTTCTAGATTTAAAGGTGGTTTAAAGGGAATGATTGTAGCCTAACATTATTTTATTTTCAGCGGTTAGATCACAATGAGAACTTCAGCTAAATATACAATTGCAACTGGCAAATATGCATTTTCTTTTCCTAAGCATACTATTAAATATTCTATCCAATAAAAAATCATCTAAATATCTTGTCGTAAGGTTCATGATGGATGAAATAAAATAATTTCCTAGATGAAGGATTCCTAAGATGCTCCGAAAGAATCTATTTTTTCCAGACAATATATACTGCGTGAAAAAAGCGTTCATCAAAAATATTTTCAAATTTGGTCAATATTTTTCCTTGACGCCTTGATCCTAAGGTTTGAAATGTTTGAAAAATTTAGGGATAGGATTTTAAAATTTAGGATTAGTTTATGATAAACTCACCTGTAAATGGATAGATATTTGTAGAAATGGCGTAATATCTAGAAAAGCAGGTACTTTAAGTACTACTCCACTGAATCGCAAAACTCTATTGCGAAAAAATACCATCTCTTTCGTCTTCCCAACTTTAGAGAGGCAGCAGCAAATTTTGAAGATAAGTTACCCGTACTGCTCATATTGTTTGCCGTTAATTACATACAAATTGTTTTCTCAATTTAAAATATTGTTTCAAAGGTTTCATCCATCCTATCAAGCCTTGGCACCGAGATCAATTTCACATAAACACCTAAAATTGGATATTAAGGCGAAACTTTCCGAGTAGCTAGGGAGGTCTCCGCCCAATTTGTCATCCGTAAATCGTGTATTGATGACCTAACGACCACTTTATCACGATCCCATGGAGGCTTGCAAGATAAGGTGTATATAAACAACGTCATTTAGTATCAGAAGTCATGTCATTCGACCCTTTGAAGGTACATTAGAGAAGTTTCATAGTTTAGGCTATAAACCATGTCGGGGAACTCATGGATCCTCTGGAATAATGCGGCAATGAGGGCGTAGAAGAAGGGAAGAAACTAGAATAAAGACGCTAATATGAAGAAGCAAAATAAGATACGGTAGAGCTTCAATTGTTAATTAATGTATATTGAGAGGGAAATTAAAAGGATCAAGAAAAAGATATTATGTGAATTCAAGGAGGAAGGCTTAGTAATCTGCGATTTGCTGAGAGCATAGCAATATTGTCGGAGAAGAAACAAGACTCGAAGAGGATATTTGGAAATAAAGAGAAGAGGATAAAAATGTACAACCTTTAGGCAGACACATTTTAAGCAAAGGTTTTAAACAAATAATAAAGAAAATCTCCATGAATAGGGCAGATACAGTTGAGAAAGTGGACTAGTTGTACTAATTAGGTAGCGGGGTCACTAGATATGGCAGAATGAAGATGGATTTGGTATGTAGAATAGGCTTGGCGAAGATGACTTACTAGTACAGTCAGAAGAAGCAACTGATAATGGCAAACAGCAATAGCATAGATATAATGAAGCGACTCGTTTTGAGGTACAGGTGTAGTATAATTTTCTATGGTAGTGAGATTTGGATATAGGATCAGGAGGGAAGAAATGACTGAAACCGATGGAAATACAATGCTGCAGAAGAATGCTGAAAATAAAATAGGATACGAGTAGACTTTGCAACAAATGAAAAAGTACTTAGATGATTGGGCGAGGAGAAGTTTAACGGAGAAAATTTTAACTAGATGGAAATTGATTGGACATATTATGAGTTACGAAAACACATTGAAGGCTAAAACTGAGGGAAACTGGCAGGGGATGGCTAGCAGAAGAATGCGGTGGATGAACAGTAAGAATCGGGCAATACAAAATGGCGATGTGAGGAGCAATAAGGTAACAAGAGATCTACAAGAAACAAGACACGTAGGTTATTCAGCAAATCTTTGCGTAAGGAAAGTGTGCAGGTGTGCACCCGTGCATTTTCTCAATGGAAGAGAATATTTTTCTTGGCCAAATGAGGACTTTTTTCTTGAATAATACGGTCAACCAGTCAAATAACGGCACATAATACCATAAATCGGTTCTCAGTTTTGCGAATTATCTCTGTGAATGGTTTTGCTTCCATCCCAAAAGACCATGGCCATCACCTTGGCGGTCAATATCACCGTCCTGGGAGCCGAATTGCCTTTAGAAACGCGCTGTTTCGACTGCTCCTTTCTCTCTAGAGTGTAATAGTGTATCCATGTTTCCTCCATAGTTATGCATGCAGAAACTCCAGTCCAGAATTGTGACGGTAAAACACCAAACCAGCCAACCAATCCACCACACCATTGTGTTTATTCTCCAATTGAAGAAACGTTGTTCCCATTTTGCCAAGTTGTCCTTCACACCCAATTCTTCGTGTAGAATTGGAAAAAAGTTAACCTTGTGATATGCCTGTGACCTCAACTATTTTATGAACTTAGATTCGTGTTCACTCAACATCATATCGTGGATTTTGTTAATCATTTCGGAAGTAGGAAATTCTACTGGATGTTCCGAACGACGTTCATCATTTGTTGATCTACGGCCACGTTTAAACTCATTTATCTACCAATTATAAACAGTCTCAAGCACATGAGTAGATGTGCCATGAACTTAAATCAACTCGGTTGCGATCTATTTAGGAGCTAAGCCTTTTAAATAAAAGTATTTACCCACCATACGGAACTCCTTTTTTTCAAGTTTTCAAATTTAATTAAAAGTTCATTGATTCAATCGCGTATGAAAATGTTACCATGAAAATGAAACTACGTGATGGATATAGCTGAAACTTTAACAGCAGTCTAGTGAGAGATGAACCTTACTAACCTAACGAAAAGTAAACCTTTTCTGGGAAAACGAGCTCCATCTCTTGTGTTTTTTAAGAAATTGTTGAACGACCCATACAGTTTGGGTAGCTGCTAAAACCCAACCCTTGAATTATGAACTCATAATGATGATGAAAAATAGTCTGTTTCATATTTCTTCATTTTTCTGCCTTTATGTGATAGCTATGCCTTAAGTGCCCGAAACATACATTTTTTGCTTCTATGATCAGTCAAGAATTGGCAACTGCATAATATTAAAAATAAAAACATCGCATAAAATAAAAATATCTTTTACTATCAACTGATGTTTAAATAACTCCGTTTTAAATTTTAAATTCAAATTTAAATGTTACTTTAAAGCATATTTCTTGTATGTTATTTGTGTAAGACTTTGAGTTGTAACTAGAGGTTTCATACCATGCAAGAGAATGTCTGGCGTTGAAATTTAAAGATGTTGCTGCCCTTTATGCAACTGATCCTATATACCCGTCATTTTTGAACATTTAATTTCATTTACTCTCAAAATGCTGTTGCATTGCATCATCCTATGGTAAGTGGGAAGAATAAGTAACAATTACCCCCTGAAACTTTTATGATTCACTGAAATATGCATGAAATGTACGTATTTATTACGTGAATAAGTATTCAGAGGAATTCCCTAGTCTATTTGGTAAAACGCTATGTATTTAAATATTTGGAAGCATTTTATCCAAGCGAAGGGAATCCTTGACGACACTGCAGATTCTGATCCTAGTCTCTCACTCCTCCTCTTTAAGCTATCTTCTCTATAAAAAATCAAATGGAATTGTTTGTTCATGCATTAAACTGCTGAAATCCGTCACTGAGTGCATTCGAATGAATGGCATAATGACAATACGGAGACTTCTCCAGGGTATTTTTACTCTTACAAATGGTGGGAGCTTTTGATTCAAATCCCGTTCTTGACTTAGGAACACTCGTAGGTCTCCATCCGAATACCCATGAATAGAGTGGCTTAATGGAGACGAATAGTATTTCTCAACGTGTTGGGATAAATGTATATTTCCAGGAAGAGAGAGAGCTATTCACCGACATTGAGGACTCCTCCAGTCAGTTTTGAAAGCTTGTGTCTTCCGTGAATATGTGGGTGTGATAATCAAGTACTTTTTCACTCCTAATCGTACTTAATGCTCAATTATTAATGCGTTATTTTCGTTATACCCTAAGAATTTCTAGTATTTTTTGTTTATTCTATGTTCTAGTAGTCTTGTTTTTTACTGTTCAGATGAACCTTCTATTTCAGCAGTTAATTTTAGGAATGAAAGTTGGGGTGATTTGTAATCAAGACGCTAAATACTGCAATATGTAGTGGTCCTCGTATATGGCGCTTTGTGCAACGCATATTGAATTGCGTGCCCTTAATTTTCACAATATGCTAAAGGTTGTCCATCTGTATTAAGAATTATTTTGGAAATTGTTATCATTAGGTAGCCTTCGGGGTAAGGTAGGTTTCGAATGGACTGAACAACGATGCCTGTGTTAACAAAACCTAACACTCAGCATTACAAATTATCTCTTCTTCAATTTGTATTCTTCCTTCCTCTCTTTTCCATCATTCAGTCCAACATTTCCATTCTTTTCCAATCTCTTACTTGCTTGCCTGCTGTTCTCTTTTTCATCACGGTCTTCAATATCCCATCGCTAATCAAAATCCTCTCTTATCTCCTTTGGATCTCTCGCAAAAAATCCTCTCTCCTCTACTGATCTAATCTACTTAATACCCCGCAAGCCGCCGCAAGGGCGTGTTGCGGGGGGGGGGGGGGGGTTGTTATGGCACCACCATAATTAAGGAAGAAAACCGAATGCAAAAGCCACAAATTTATACAATTCAAAAACAAATCATGGTATACATTCATGCAAAAACCCACGCACATGTAAATACACGAACTACCAACTAACATACACATACACCGAAAAATACAGGTATACCTGATATCTGTGAAAAACTTAATTTTGTTCCGACTTGTAAATTCAATGTTTTGAATATTTCTAAAGTAACCTCGGTTTCTTGCTATTATGAGTTCTGATTTTTCGGGTAAAGAATGACTATTTTTATCTATCTCCCTTATTTTATATTTGTCGTCTGATCTACCTAAGTAGTATGGGGCCATTATAATTTCTTTAGTTTCATCTTTAAACTCGTTTGTTTGAACCTTTCTAAAAGTCTCAGCCTCGGTTGCTCTCTTCATTTTTCAAGTGGTTCCCAGCCTGAATTCCCTAAGAGACCTGTCACACTTGTGTTCTTATTATAACCATTTTTAATGAATCTGGCGAATTTTCTCTGGACTTCATCTGATTCTTTTTGCCAAATATTCTCCCAAGGATCCCAAATACTTGCGGCATATTCCAAATGAGGTCTAATTAGAGAAAAATTACACCTCTCTTTAAATTTCTAATTACATATCTCCACCACCCGTTTAATGGAGCCAAGTTTCTTTAAAGCTGATCCGCATATTGTCCTGATATGTGCTCCCCATGAAAGGCTTGGTGTTAGAACTACCCCCAAATATTTAACTTGATCGGCCGTAGTCAGTACTGAACCCTCTATTTCGTAGTTTATATCCTGTTCCTCGCTTCCTTTGTTCCAAAATTTTCAAAACTGCGCATTTACCTATATTTAATGTTAATCCCTATTTATTGTACCATTCTGAGATATTGTCTGAGTCTCTAGAGAGTAGCTCGCGATCTAGTTGGCTCCTTATTTCCCTGTACACCACCGTGTCGTCAGCAAATAACCTCAGATTGCTACCAACGTGTGTGCTTAAGTCATTAATGTATATTAAGAACAGAAGAGGCCCTATTACACTTCCCTGGGGGACGCCCGAAGTTACATCTCTATCCGTTGAGCACAACCCATCTATGACTACAATTTGTTTGCGGTTAGACAAGAAGTCTCTAATCCAATTAATTATTTTCTCGTTGATCCCATAGTATTTAAGTTTATGTAACAATTTATTGTGTGGGACTTTGTCGAAGGCTTTTTTGAAATCCAGGAATACTGCATCGACTTGTGTGTTGTTTTCTCCCGATCTAAGTATATCGTGAATGAAGAGACCAAGTTGTGTTTCGCAAGATCTGCTTTTCCTAAATCCGTGCTGGTTGGGGATTAATATTTTCCTACTATCAAGAAATCTCATAATGTTAGTGACAATAATGTGTTCCAATATTTTACAAGAGATCGATGTTAAGGAAATGGGTAGGTAATTGGTTGGTTTATCCCTATCGCTGCATTTATAGATGGGAGTTATATGGGCTTACTTCCAGTCGCGAGGTACTGAGCCTTCTTCTATCAATTTTAGAAAAACAATTTCTAAAAACGGGGCAATGTCTTCAGGTAATTCCTTCGATATTCTAGTTGGTATTTCTTCCGGATCAGGTCCTTTGTTTGCTTTAATACTACGGAGCAGATATTCTATTCCTCTCTTGGTCAGTATAATATCGCTCATGTGTTCCCCGGGTGGGTGTGGAGGATCGTTTGGTGCGTTTATATCTTTAGTGTAGACGCACTGGAAAAAAATGTCCAAAATATTTGCGTTTTTCACGCTGTCTTCAATAATTTCTCCATTTTCGGTCTTCAAAGAATGTTCAGTTGGCCATTTACCCTGTGTTAGTGACCATAGGGCAGTAAATGCTAAGTTTTTGCTACATTGGGTCCGAAAGAAGAAGCCTAAAAGGAAAATTAATTTGCTTAAAGAAGGGGACTACAATAGCTTAAAGGGCATGCTACAGAGTCCATTTGTAAATTTTAAGAAATATAGTAATCACCGAAATACTTAGAATACGTGGAGCCACTTCCTTGAGATCACGCGACAGCATTTGGCATTGCGACGTCAAAGGTTAAGTCACGCCAAGATGAAAAATATTAGGGATGCATTCTCTAGTGACAAAATGAATGAGATCACGTATGAGAACAAGTTATCCAGGGCGAATACCCAAAAGGAATTTTGGAAAGCGTTAAGCGATTTCAAAAGGAAAAGATTAGTGGAAAATTTGAATGAGAATCCGAAAGCATTTTAGTCGTTCGTCAAAGAGGTTCAGGGAAATAAGTCGCGTTAATTCATTCAAAAATCATAAAGGCGAAAGAGTAACCAGCAGTTTACAAAAGGCTAACTTATTGAATTCCTTCTTTCAAAGCATCTTCACCTATGCTTCACCAAATGCTTCCGATAACGCACCAAATCGTGCCGATCAACCGATACGCAAAGTTGAAATCTCAAATAATGGAATGGAAAATTTGCCGAAAAATATAAAGCCTAATAAATCCTCCGGACCTGATGAAATACCCGCTAGAATATTTAAGGATCTAGCGCCGGAAATTGAACCGTATCTAGAAACATTATTTGTGGAGTCGCTTGTAGATCACAAGGTTCTCAGAGATTGGAAAACAGCTAACGTAACACAAATATTTAAAAACGGAGAAAGGGAGGAACCGAGCAATTACAGACCTATTTCCCTCACATTCATTTTGTGCAAGATTGGGGAACATATACGAGAAATTACTAGCTCGATCGTGTGATACTCGCTAAGCAGGAGATATTAATGAAAAATCAGCACGGTTTTCGAAAAGATAAATCCTGCGAGATACGACTTGCGCTATTTCGAGGCGTCCTCTTAAACTCTGAAATTTTGGAGGCTTTAAAGGAATAAGATGTTGTGACGAAATACTGTACGTACAATGTCACAGGCAGTCGTAGTCGTGCGCGACGCGCCACACGCCCGCGAGGTTAAAGCCAACTTTTAAACACTTATACTGTTTATACCTTGACAAATTCCAGAGAAACTGCGAGAGCAGTTTCTCTGGAATTCTCCGCAGTTTCTTGGGAAAATATCTGGGGTTCGATTAAAGAGTTTTTAAATAGTCGGGTACAAAGAGTAGTCATAGATGGAGTTTGCTCAAATGCAGTAGAAGTTACTTCAGGTGTTCTCCAGGGAAGTGTTATCGGACATCTTTTATTCCTACCTTACGCTAACGACATTGACTCCGTAGTCATTTGTAAGATGCGTTCATTTGCCGAAGATGCAGTATTTAATCGTGGGATTTGTGATCCTGAGGACACAGCAGCGTTATCAGATGACCTAAATGCCATGCTAGGAGGTACGACACTTGGCAATTAGAATTAAATTTAAAAAAGCGCGTAGTGATAAAATTTTGCAACGAGAGCGAATCCCTCCAGAACGCCTGTTGAATCGGGAATACCAAAATGAAATTTATCGACTAATTAAATATTTGGGTGTTACCCTCACTTACGACCTCTCCTGGCAGAAACACATGCGGGGAATATGTGGACAAATTAAGAAAAAATTAGGATTTATTAGAAGAGTTCTGGATAAATTTGATTAAAAGGTCAAAGAGAAATCTTTCGCTGGTTATGCCTCATTTAGAATATACAGCAAGTATGTGGGATCCTCACGAAGGTGGATTAATTGCCGAATCTGATCGCGTGCAGCGTAGAGGAGTTATATTTGCAAAACGTTGTTATGGTCAACTTAGTAACGTATCCAAAATATTGTAGCAGCTAGGCTGGGAATCACTCACGGAGCGAAGGTTAAATTACAGAATAAAACTTTTGCATAAATTGGAAAGATATCTCGTCAGCAGTGATATTGAAAATATTTTATCACCCCATCGTACTACGGTAGGAGTGATTATGTCAATAAAATTAGAGATTAAGCTAGAACAAATAGATTTAAGATGCCATTTTTCCCACGAAAGATAAGATATCAGAATAGCAATGTCCGACGCCGGTAGGGTCATATTCGGGTCAAAATTAACCTGGTGTGTCTTCACCCCCTGCCACACACCCTAGCGGTGGCAGAGTACTTAAATAAATGAATTAATAACAATAATCCAATGAAGGAGATACTATCTATCAAAACGATAAAGAGCGTGTCATAGTCAAATCTATTATAATTTATTTACTTTCTTTATTTCACCTTGAAGATTAATAGATATATTTAACTAATATTATTCTATTGCTCTCCGGCCATTCCATAAAATGGCCTAACATTCGGGACCCCGATATGTCACACTGCCATTTGGTGTATCACTGACTGAAATACCGGGCGAGGCACCAATCCTGAGGCGGGACTCGTACACGCGACCTTTCGGCCTGGAGGAGTGCGCGCTATCTGCTTCACTCACCTGATATATGGGGGAGAACTTGGCTTTTTGCATGAAAATCGTAAAAAATTGATGTCTCTGGTAAATGATTCCCAAATAAATGAGATGGTTTTATTCGAGATGAACGAAGAATGCAAAAAAATTCAGGATATGTAGATTGCGTCCTCCTTTATTATGGGTTAATCTGTAGAATAAGTAAGAACCACGATATTCTATTCCACCAACAGTAATTGGAGAGTTCAAAGTTTTGATATTTCATCTCCAAGTGGTTCATAAAACATTCCATTTTTTAAATGCCATATTGACTCTGCTCAGGTTGATTTGATGTATAGAATGTGAATGAATTCTTTGCCCAATAGCCCGATGTCCAATGGCCCAAATGTCCAATAAATGTTTTCTTGTTATAGCTTTTTACAACTGTTGATAACTCTCATTTTAGGACTTGCTATTGAAAATCATTAAGATTGTTATTGATCATATTGCTTATAGATATCGACCACTTCAGTTTAAGAATATTCATAGAAGACGAGAATAACGGAAAATAGCCCCTTTTTTAAGGAAAAAGTACAGGGATTCCGCCGGAATGATTTTCGCGGGTATGCGCTTCAATTTGTTGCAAGATTATCAACTTGATATTTATGATATCCGTATTTTTATTTGACCTTGTCACATTGGCGTCTTAATCCAGAACTTTTACGCAATTCCTCTGGATTATTATTATTATTATTATTATTTTTATGTCAAATCAATGGTTAATTGCGAAGACAAATACATTGATAAACTATTCAAATTGAGAAATGCGTTGACTCAGATTTTTTTCCATTTAATGACATTTTTTAAATTTAACTGGACTAGCATTAATCTATTGTGTGAATGCTAACGATTTCTGGGCACGTTGTACGTTTTGAATTTTGGAGCATTGTTTCTATTCTTGACCCTTTTGGATTCATTAATTTTTAGGAAGTTTTTTTTACAAACTTATTACCTTTGAGCCCGTTTACACTCCAAATTATCCGCTTTGCGAGATGAAGATGTAAAAACAATGTAATTATAGCTGTATTTCATATTCCATTTGCAGTTACATGACTTTATGTGAGAACTAAATCTTGTACGGGTAATTGGTTTTTTTAGTCGTTAAGCTGTGTTAATGCTTACGTACGATAGGAATTTGTTTTCTTGGTCACCCATGAGAATTCAATTTTCAAGACGTTTATATTAATTTTACTTTTCATAATGCACTAGTACTACTAAGTGTTTCTGTTTCCTCATTTAAGAGACTCAAATTTCAGCCTCCAATTTTTCTTCATTTACGTGAAGTATCGCTCCTGAGCCTGACCCTTCTGCCGTACTGGCGCCATGAATATTTCCACTTAATAAGAGAGGAATTGTGGAGGCTTAGTGCTCGATGAATGTTGCACATTTGCATGCGAGGCTTCTAGAGGGTTTTAAAAATCTTTTTGTCACTCCCGCTCCCTCCGCAACCTCTCTTATTATGGGTCAACAGGAGTGCGACAGTGACGCAGAAAATTTCGAGTGGAGGGCAGCTGAAAATTATTAGACGTCACTGCAAAAGTAGGCCGGGGCCTCGACTCCTGTAAGGGACCGAGACAACTACTCATTCGGACTACAATTAAGGGAAAAGTATTGCCACTTAAAAAGTAAGGTCGATCTTTCTTGCCTCAGGCACCGCAGTACGCTCTGCGTAACCTGGCGGTGGTAATTAAGATTTCAGATTCTCCCATCGGCGGGGTCTCTCATTAGACCTCCTATCCTCATCTTCTTTGAAATAATATAGAATTCAGGAAACGTTACTACAATTGAGGGTGGCAATTGGAGAGAGTCTCTCTCTGGGAGTGGATGAACCGTGCAATTGTGGTTAGAGATATTTTGCATTAAACTTTCAAATATTAAGGAATAAAATATTAGTTTCAGAGGTGAGGTTGATGTGTTAAAGTCTATTTCAATTGGCATAAATACTATAAATTTCGATGAATTACTTGTCATTACATGTCACTGGGTAAAACTTCTCGGACTGGGAAATGATGAGCGAGTTTTAAAATGCTTAATTGTTAACATTGTGTCTACAACTGGATGATATTAGTAATATTAACCAATATTAATATCACTTAATCGATAAGATAACGTTCTCACGCTCTCATGTGAAAGTCGCCGGTCACATTACCATCGAGGTAGATGCCTATGAGTACGTATGTTTGCCCTTCTTTCTCGTTTCATTTATTTAAATTTATTTAACTGGAGATTGATCCATGCTCATTTAATGTAATATTATTGTTTATTTACATTTTTACGAAAACAACTTCTATCAGAAAGGATCTGGTTCCCTTGCCGCCAAAATGAACGGATTTATAGAGGAGACTATCTGTTGGAGCAGACGAAAGAATCCCATTGAGGATGTGGTCCTGCAAGCAATATGCGAGTGTATCCGCCTTCACGCCCTAAAAGTTGCCCTGGGATGAGATCGGTGTTGTCAATCAATGAGCCCTTGACTCCATCAAGCATGTATGACGAGAAATATTGACTCCATAGAATAGTCCAGGGAAATCTGCTCAGTTCGTACAGCGCCATATCCTTCTCAACCCCGTTTCAGCTAGAGCTAAAAACCCATACTCGCGAAAATGGAATGTGGAAGTTAGTTCAAGTGCACGATATAAGGCTTGGTCGACAACAATTGCCTTGTGATGGGGAGGAGATAATCCTACCAGACATCGCTCACAACGACAGCCTCGATATCTCAAGGAGGAAAAAAAACGAATCGATGACGTAATGGTGTAGAAGATGGCAATACAAAAAAGCAGATCTACTTTGTATCGGTGGACTGATTTGACGTAATAGTCATAGCCGGACAGAATATCGCTGGCTGACTTTACTTCATACCGCCAATTATTTTTTCATAAAACTACTAATAGCTCAATAAATATGTGAAGCCTAGTGTGAATATTAAAAAGCAACCCAGTATAAATAACAGTAACTCGAAAATCAGAGCTTGGTAGAGGTTATAATTGGTAATTTATAACTTGTATGATAAATATAATAATGTAAAATGTTTTAAAAAACTATTACACCATATTCTACTTCCCTTAGGGATTCTGATCTACTCAATGGCTACTTCCTGCTTAACGTCCCACCAAATAAATACCTTAATGCCTTGAATTTATCTTGAAAATAAACCATTTTATTCAATCATATTTTTTCTACCTCCCTACCTCGTTTGCACAATAATTTTTCTCTCTATCAAATTATTTGAAATCCCTCCGTTTCTCAATATCGTCTTCGTCCATTTTTTCTGCCTTTGTCAAAATTATCTCAAAAATCTTTAGTTCATCTACCAGGCTAGGCATTTTTTCTTTTCTTTCATCTCCATCCATTTTATTTTTTCCATTCCTCCGTAGCACTCTACCCTTAAACTATCTCTATAAAAATAAACTTTTAAAACCAGTAGTCAAGAAAAATTTTGGGATAAGTATAAAATATTTATCAAAGCAGAAAGTAGTTATATGTGATTAGGTGAAAGTGTAGCGCGTGTAAATAGCAAAATAATGAGAAAGTGTACTCTTGGATACCTTTGGTTATCTTGGCAGAATGATAGCTAAAGATGGCTTAATTGCGGTTTGACAAAACTTGCGAGGGCCAACAGAATTATTTTTGACATTATTATGACAAGATAAAAATGGATCCTAGCCAAAACAGCAAAAATGATGCTTCATAGAAATGTATGTTCTCCTCCGTATGTTATTTTATTGAGGCAAAACTTGAGTATGGCAACACACGGATAAATGTTGAATGAAGGCGGTGGGAATGGAAAACAAGCATTGTTTGTGGAATAAACAGGAAAGGTAGGGCGAACAATGAAACCTTTGACTGATACATATTGAATTCACTTGTGATAGAATGTATGAAAGTAATGGGCTGCGCCGTTTAATTCATGTTTAGAGATTTGATGACCATCGATACACCCAGCAGGGGCTTAAATGGCTTGAGGAAAAGAGTGAAAATGGGGAAAGGCTTGGTTGACCTCATTCGCAGAGCTCGTCAAGCCAAGTTACGTTAACATTTTTAGGAAAGGAGGAGCTGGTTAAAAAGAAAACAAAACAAGGACTGGGCAGTATGGAGAAATTGATGAAACATTTCCTGAAATATCTTAAAATCAGGTTTTCTTGAGCTGGCCTACCCCTAAATTGGATCATTTGTAGGATAACTATGCATACGTTAGCAATATTAAATTCATTTAATTAAAAATAAAGAAATAAATTAAACGTGGTAATGGTTCAAGTGGATTTATTCCTTCTGTTCAGCGGTGGAGAGGAATAGCCAGATTGGATAGGAGAACCGGAAAGCATTAATGCATTCGGTATGCATGATACTTATTTTCAATTACGCAGTGCTGCGTGATTAACAGTGCTTTGGTATTACTAGTGTGGAGGAGATACACACGCGATCCCTCGGAGTGCACGGACCACCTCCAGCCACCACTGACACCAGGGACAGCGTTTTGGACTATGTCGCGAGGTCGTTCCGCAGTTCATTTTCCATTAACCGGCCTTGTCGTCTGTCACTCCTGCCTTCCCACCTTCACTCTCCCCACTCGCCACCCCTTCCCACACTTCACTCGCTCATTCCCCACCCGTAAAACCCTTGTTTCTTCCTCGTCACGTGAAAAAATCGTAAATTTTCGTCGCCTACCTTTCCATCCCTCTTGCAATCTTCTACGGACGAAAAAAGCTCTCAGCAGCCACGCATGCGTATCGTTATATTCGTGTGTGTGTGTGTATATATACATATATATATATATATATATATATATATATATATATATATATATATATACACACACACACAAGTATTTAAATATATATGTATACATGTGTATATGTATGTGCGTATGAATATATATATATATATATATATATATATATATATATATATATATATATATATATATATATATATATATATATATACACACACACACACGAACCACAGTTATCAACCCGAAGGTCGGTCGATAGGTGAGGGTAGAGCTGATCTAGTACCGAATCCTGCGTCGGATTGAATTAGCAAATCAGAGTAGGGAGACCAGCTACTTCCCTGTGCCGCAGATGGTTTCTCAGGAAGGTCTGATATCCGAGAAATCATACTGCTTGAGTGAACAATAAGATGCCTAGAAGTGACTCCAGGAATCGAACCCGGACTCTCCGATCAGTAGTCTAAAACTCTTAACACTGGACTACCACATCTTTCATATGCGTATCTATATACTTTTAGATAACAAGTGCCGACTGATTTATTTTGAGTCGTAAATCAATACGTATTCAGCTATTTATAGAGATTTCATGCTTTAATCCTCACCAATTTATTTACATATGCTCATTTTTTCTGCTTCTTTAATGTTATATAGCCCGCATTTCTGCTTGGTCATTGGAAGCCTTTTAAATATTTTCGCTTGTAAGTTTTCTTATAACTTGAAGAATTCAACAAATAATTAATTGCTAGTTGGTTTGGTTATCCTTTTTATTTTTCCTCCAATCGGTACATCATTTTCATCAGGTAAAACGCATCGTGATATTGAAATTAATTGGTAACCTCTTCCTCGATATAGAGGTTACCTGTACCCTTTGACCTATGTATATTTGTATTTACATTTTTCTATTATTATAGAATATATTGCTAGAACCACGCTTTAATTTATGACGGGAATTGTTTTTTGCGGGTTATCGCGGTCTTTCGGGTCTTTCATCACTTGTTTTATACCAGGCGGCGTATCAATGCTTTATACCGTAGTGCATCTATGATCTTTGATTTTTTCAGTTCGTTTCCAATACGTAACGCCGTATCAATTCCATCGATCTCTGTATGAATTTTTCGGATCCCTCGAGCCTTATCACCCGCCCATTACCCCTATTCTCCTCGTCTCCACTCCCACCCTACTTCCGCATATCCCGGAAATTTCTAAATCCTCTCTCATCCCGCCTAAACTCCTCCCGCCTTTTTCCATCCCACCTGCCACGATGTCATCTTTCCATTATGTCGGCTAGATTTCTAGGTCGGTGAATCCTTATGAATCCTCCCTTTTATATATAAAGGAAACTTCGCATCATTTTATTTTCATCGTCTCATCCCCAGAATGAATCCCTCAACCCCGTCCCTCCCCCAATCCTCCTTCATCTCTGCTTCCTGGCCGATTCCTCCGCGATGCATTCAATGGGATGAGATATATTGGCTGCCTCATCCAGTCTCCAGGAGAAGCCCTCTTTTTTTCTATGGAGTCCCTACTCGTTCACTTGCTGTCTTTTAATGCCGCCAGCGTACTTTCCAGGGGTTTAGTGACGCTCAGCCCATCCTCCTCCTATCTCTGCACCGATTTGGAGCTCGGGTGGGAGGGAGCTAACTATTTTTGTAAGTCTTCCGTGGATTTGGTGGTATTTCATGAGGTGTATATTGCCGCATCTCAAAAGAAGCTGGAATGCTCTGCTTTATCACAGTTGAAATTATTAGGTAATCTCATATGGATTAATACTTAAAATAAACCTCTTTGCATAGATTTTAATTTTAAAAGGTATAGTTAAAATTTTGTTCAAAACAGTACAAATTCGTTATTCAAAATATGAATTATAATATATCTTATTAAATAAAAGTCTGTCGTGATCAGTACATTACCTTCTCCTTAATTGTCTTTATTATGACTTCAGTCAAGGAACAGCATTATTAATGCCCGGATAGGTCAGTTTTCCTCCATGTCCCTGCAAGGTGAATTGGAGGAATAGTCCTTACATCACCTCCTCTTACAGTTTATACTTAAATACTTAGGTTTTTAGACAGCCCTTTTCTTCCGAGTCAATATAGTCTAATTGCATTTACCCTATTAAGGAAAATGAGTCGGTTCTGGCGGTATTCTCGGGTTGTCGGGCAGACAGTCAGACTTCTTTGGTGATAGTATTCCAGAACCAAAAATCACTAAAAATCTCCATTTGACGGAATTTTTAGTAATTATATATACTATAAATATGATACACATTTAAAGTCAACGGAAGGAGATTACTCAATCATATATCCTTATAATGGCTTAAGTTCCAATCAAACAATTCAATAATTTCATATTTTTTCAATGAGAAAAATAAAAGGGCGGTTCAGCGACATACTCATAAGATTAATGAAAATAGATCTCCAATCTCAAACTTTTTCCAATGTTTTTTTTTGCGGCGGCGTAACTTGTACAAGTGGATAAAAAACCGAAACGGTCACTTTCTGGGGGCAGATATTGGCCAAAATCTAATCAGTTTATCTTATCTAAAAAAATGGTAAGTATAAAATTTCGCGCTACTCGCATAGATAACTACTTGATTAATCGTGCCGACGGGATTATCAACATGCATAGACAGAAATTGTTAATAAAATCGTCAAAATGTATTCTGGGGACCTCAAACACGTATTTTCAAAGTCCTACTTGTTATGGAAATATTTAAAATTCGAAAAGTATGGCAGGAAATATTTACAAGCTTGGGATTGAACTCATCATTACAATCCATGTTATGCCTAAAATAATGCGCAATTTTTGCTTATAGTTGTGGTTGCGCGATATTATAATGTGGAGAAAAGTTTTGGTTTTGGGTCTAGTTTTATGAGCCCTGGTAAAGTAAAAAAG